>NW_012148108.1:2867037-2869438 GCF_000956105.1 Propithecus coquereli | reverse complement strand
TTTATATATTTTAGATAGTAACCCTTTATCAGATATGTGATTGACAAATATTTTATCCCATTCCAGAGGTTTCATTTTCATCTTGTTGATTGCTTCCTTTGCTGTGCAGAAACTTCTAGATCGATAGAGTCCCACTTCTTTATTTTTGCTTTTGCTGACTGTGATTTCGATGTCATGTCAGAATTTCTTAAAGACAGTATCAAGAACACACACCATCAAAAAGAATTAAATGATAAGTGTGATTGCATTAAAATTTTATAACTTCAGTTGCGCAAGATATTCTCAACAGAGGTAAAAGATAAGTTATAATCTAGCATTACATAGCCCAACACATATAATCAACACGGTGTTAGTATCGAGACTTACGTGAAGAGCTCCTACAAGGCAATTAGAAACAAATAGTTTAATGGTCACACTCTCAAGAGATCAAACTCTAATGAATCGAAGGCATATGAAATGCTGCTTAATTCTGCTAATATTCAGAAAAATGCAAATCAAAACAATGAGATGCAATTCTGTATTGGGAAGACCTGCTCCGGGTTGGTTCTTGCTGCAGTGTAAAAAGTCCGTCAACAGGAGAATAGACGACAATTATAACATATTCACACGATAAAACATAACCCCACTAGTGAAATGAATGCACTGAATTATCTCAACAGGGATAAAGCTCAAAAGCATAATGTCGCATAAAAAAATAAAGTTGCAAGTATGCAAGTATCGTATGGCACCGTTTTCTTAAAATGTGGATCACACATGACAATTACATATATTGTTCAGGGTTACATATATACGGGGCAAAAGCGTAGAAATCTAACAAGGAAGGACACACTCCCCTCCAGGGCGTGGTAGGAAAAAGGCTTTAGCTCTGTCACTCAAGCAAGAAGAACGAGGATAAAAGCAGAGAGGGAGGGAGGGAAGGAGATACAAATACAGGTGGTGATGAAACAGTGATCATTGCTGTATTTTCCCGTATGTTGCTAACTCTGTTTGAATTATTTTATCACAAAGATAAGAAAAAGAAGGAAGGGATGAGGTGGGCAGGAAAAGATTAGGTAGAAATTCACCAAAATGTTTGGAGCAACTATCTCGGGGGAGGGGGGCATTTGGAAGGATTTTATTCTGTTATTTACATTTGTTCATATCTCCTAAATTATCCCCACTAAGCATGCATGACTTTTACAAGCTGCACGGAAACAATAAATGTTCATTTGAAAAGCACCTCGCTAAGCCGCCGTGATTTAAACGCCCACACTGCGGAAGGGAC
Source organism: Propithecus coquereli (assembly GCF_000956105.1). Classification (NCBI taxonomy): domain Eukaryota; kingdom Metazoa; phylum Chordata; class Mammalia; order Primates; family Indriidae; genus Propithecus; species Propithecus coquereli. The sequence continues at coordinate 2,868,174 of NW_012148108.1, read as the reverse complement.
AAGGATGTTTCGGACACCGGGCCAGCTCCCGGGGGGACTGGTCCAAGGCGGGTTTCTAGGGGAGCTGATAAGCGAACAAGCAGATGGGCGGTCAGTGAGTATGGGTGCCGCCACCCCCGGCCTCGAGGTGAGGGCTCCGGAAGCCTCCATCCCTCTGCCAGCTCCCCACCCCCGCCCCAGCCCCAGGACCAGGGCTGCAACAGGAGATAAAACCCAGCCTTCTTGTTCTCTCTGAAAATCTTTGGAAATGGAGGTGACTGTCCCCGTAGCCAGACTATCACAGGCCCCCTTAATGCGTCTGAAGATGAGGACAGGTATCCCCTAAAACACCCAGCCTGTGGGCGTGACCCCACGTGCCTCCCATGGGCACCCTCCTCGCCACTCACGAGCTTTCACACAACTCCGGGGGGGACTTCCCAGCCCTGTCTCCGTCGCGCAGTGGAAATGTTGGGACTCCAAGCAGTGAATTAACTTGGCCAGAGCCCCCCAGCTGATCCATGGGGGAGAGTCCACACCCCGGGAGGCCAGCTGGCACCCTATCGGTGGAATGGCAGGCACCAGACTCAGTCTAAGGAAGGAAATAATATTGCACAGGGTAGAACATTCCCTGAAGTCAGAGAGGAGCCCCAAATGTAGGAACGGGACCTGTCTGGAGATCAGCCTCTCCACCTGTCGCTACGACCGGGCCTCCAGCCCCACGCAGCAGACGGGGGTCCTTGGAAGGAGGAGAAGCCGCCACATGCACCGTGCCCGTCCCATCCTCCTCCTGCCTCCCCTTTCCCGGCTTAATCATCAGGCACTTAATGTTAATATATGAGAAGTTTAAGTACCTTGGAAAGGACTAAATGAATGGGAATGAGAAAATCTCAGTGTTTCTGTCCCATTCATCCCTCTGATTGCTTTTAACTCTATTTCCCCGACCAGGATCTCGTTGCAGCCGAGCTCCGGGCTAGTCATTTTTTATCTCCATCAGGAAAAACACACAGTAGTTAGAGCAGCAGGGGCCCTCTTAAGATCTAGGCAGGAGGGAGCCCACCGGGTAGCTATTCCCCCAAATTGGAAATGGCTCTGGGAGGCCCTGCGGGTTTCCGCACACCAGCCGGAGCCCTGAGCTCCCAGGAGGGAGAGCAGGAGGAC
>NW_012148108.1:2865278-2866987 GCF_000956105.1 Propithecus coquereli | reverse complement strand
AAAAAAAAAAAAAAAAAATGGCTCTGAATGTTCTCTAAACCAAACGAAAGAAGTCTGCAGGTTGGATTTGGCCTCCGGGCTGCCCTTTGACACGTGGGCTGGTGAGCAGCGGGTGCAAATTATACAACGAAACAGCCACAGCAATGGCAACGGTAGGAGACGACCATCCCCTGTCACCCTCCCTACACACCGGACAGTCCACACTGCAGCCTGTGGCACGAGCTTACGCTAAACCACCCCAGTGAGGCAGGATCGCGGGTACTCTGGGCAGCCTCGGCCCATCCTGAGTGTCAGCAAAGCTGTGGAGGGCCATGAACGGGGCAGCAGCCCACCCACGGCCTCCCCGCGCCCTGGCACCGCGCCTTCCTCTGGGGATGGAAGCTGAGAGTCGTCCAACTCGGGGGCTGGGCGAGGCCGGGGGTGGGGGGGGCAGACCACCCAGGAGTGGGGTGGAGGCACCCCTTGGCCAGGGGGGGACAGGCCTCGGTTGATGAGTGCCTCAACCTCCCTCCCTTGGAGGGACGACTCTGAGGGGCACCGGGCAGAGGGTCCCAGCAAGAGTGAGCCCCTGTAGCCCTCGGCGGCAGCCAGCTTGGCAATGCACTCTGCTCACTTTTCCTCCTCCCCGAGCTCATCCGCCCCCTCACTCCGTGGCCTCCCAATACGCTGCCTGCACCCACGTTCTCCCGTCCAGCCTCTGCTTCCAGAGGAATCCAAATTAAGACAGATAGTGTGCAGATAAAGACACTGAAGCTCAGAGAGGTTGAGTAACTGGCCCAAGGCCACTCAGCCGATCAAGGACTGGCTGGGATTGAATAAGGACTGACCGGCTCTCATGTCCTGCTCTTAACAGCTGCCCTACTGCCTCCTTGGAGAAAACTAATCGGTCCCTCTAAGCCTATGGCCAGTTCTTGCCCTCTGTGTCTGTCCAGGGGAAAGCACACCAGGAATGCAGCACACCTGCCAAAGAGCAAGAGTGACCACCCTGGAACCAGGCAGAGGGGGTCAAATGCATGCCCCAGAGGGTCCCAGGAAGAGTCTAGTAGGAGACACCCCCCACCACCCCTATGGCCATGTGGGCTTGGGACACGGCCCCAGATCCCCCAGGGCTGCTCTTGTCCCCCTTAGGAAGGATGGGAGAGCTGGAGGGGCTTTGAGCTCCCCTGGGGGCCAGCAAGACCCGTTCAAGCCTGGAATGTCAGGGCTGAACCAGGCCTGAGGGCTGAGGGTGCCAGCCCTTTGCCCAACACAAGGAAAACTGAGAAGGAGCAAACCTCCCGAGACCCCACTGGGCCCGTGACGACAGAAGGCGCATGAAATGAGCGAGTTCCCAGGGCTTCGCCCTTCCCAGGACCTAGTGCATGAGCCACCGTCTCAAGCGGGAGGGAGGAGACCAGACCCAGCCACCACCTGATCTATCAGGGACACGCCGGGAGGAAGGAGGCTGAGTTGGAAAGAGAAGTTCCCAGGCACGAGGAAGGGGTGTGTGAGGCTTTCCTCTCCAGCAATTCACTCAAAACTACTTCTCAAGAATGCATAGTAGGCCGGGCACAGTGGCTCACGTCTGTAATCCCAGCACTCTGGGAGGCCGAGGCAGGTGGACTATTTGAGTTCAGGAGTTCAAAACCAGCCTGAGCAAGAGCGAGACCCCATCTCTACTAAAAATAGAAAGAAATTATCTGGACAACTAAAAATATATAGAAAAAATT
>NW_012148108.1:2859338-2865228 GCF_000956105.1 Propithecus coquereli | reverse complement strand
TTTATCAGATATATGATTGACAAATATTTTATCCCGTTCCAGAGGTTTCGTTTTCATCTTGTTGATTGCTTCCTTTGCTGTGCAGAAACTTCTAGATCGATAGAGTCCCACTTCTTTATTTTTGCTTTTGCTGACTGTGGTTTCGATGTCATGTCAGAATTTCTTAAAGACAATATCAAGAACACACACCATCAAAAAGAATTAAATGATAAATGTGATTGCATTAAAATTTTATAACTTCAGTTGCTCAAGATATTCTCAACAGAGGTAAAAGATAAGTTGTAATCTAGCATTACATAGCCCAACACATATAATCAACACGGTGTTAGTATCGAGACTTAGGTGAAGAGCTCCTGCAAGGCAATTAGAAACAAATAGTTTAATGGTCACATTCTCAAGAGATCAAACTCTAATGAATCGAAGGCATATGAAATGCTGCTTAATTCTGCTAATATTCAGAAAAAGGCAAATCAAAACAATGAGATGCAATTTTGTATTGGGAAGACCTGCTCTGGGTTGGTTCTTGCTGCAATGTAAAAAGTCCGTCAACAGGAGAATAGACGACAATCATAACATATTCACACGATAAAACATAACCCCACTAGTGAAATGAATGCACTGAATTATCTCAACAGGGATAAAGCTCAAAAGCATAATGTCGCATAAAAAAATAAAGTTGCAAGTATGCATGTATCGTATGGCACCGTTTTCTTAAAATGTGGATCACACATGACAATTACATATATTGTTCAGGGATACATACATACGAGGCAAAAGCGTAGAAATCTGATGAGGAACGACACACTCCCCTCCAGGGCGTGGTAGGAAAAAGGCTTTAGCTCTGTCACTCAAGCAAGAAGAACGAGGATAAAAGCAGAGAGGGAGGGAGGGAAGGAGATACAAATACAGGTGGTGATGAAACAGTGATCATTGCTGTATTTTCCCATATGTTGCTAACTCTGTTTGAATTATTTTATCACAAAGATAAGAAAAAGAAGGAAGGGATGAGGTGGGCAGGAAAAGATTAGGTAGAAATTCACCAAAATGTTTGGAGCAACTATCTCCGGGGGGGGGGCATTTGGAAGGATTTTATTCTGTTATTTACATTTGTTCATATCTCCTAAATTATCCCCACTAAGCATGCATGACTTTTACAAGCTGCACGGAAACAATAAATGTTCATTTGAAAAGCACCTCGCTAAGCCGCCGTGATTTAAACGCCCGCACTGCGGAAGGGACACGGATGTTTCGGACACCGGGCCAGCTCCCGGGGCAACTGGTCCAAGGCGGGTTTCTAGGGGAGCTGATAAGCAAACAAGCAGATGGGCAGTCAGTGGGTATGGGTGCCGCCACCCCCGGCCTCGAGGTGAGGGCTCCGGAAGCCTCCATCCCTCTGCCAGCCGCCCCCTCCCCGCCCCAGCCCCAAGACAGGGGCTGCAACAGGAGATAAAACCCAGCCTTCTTGTTCTCTCTGAAAATCTTTGGAAATGGAGGTGACTGTCCCCATAGCCAGACTATCACAGGCCCCCTTAATGCGTCTGAAGATGAGGACAGGTATCCCCTAAAACACCCAGCCTGTGGGCGTGACCCCACGTGCCTCCCGTGGGCACCCTCCTCGCCACTCACGAGCTTTCACACAACTCCGGGGGGACTTCCCAGCCCTGTCTCTGTCACGCAGTGGAAATGCTGGGATTCCAAGCAGTTAATTAACTTGGCCAGAGCCCCCAAGTTGATCCATGGGGGAGAGTCCACACCCCGGGAGGCCAGCTTGCACCAGATTGGTGGAATGGCAGGCACCAGACTCAGGCTAAGGAAGGAAATAATATTGCACAGGGTAGAACATTCCCTGAAGTCAGAGAGCAGCCCCAAATGTAGGAACGGGACCTGTCTGGAGATCAGCCTCTCCACCTGTCGCTACGACCGGGCCTCCAGCCCCACGCAGCAGACGGGGGTCCTTGGAAGGAGGAGAAGCTGCCACATGCACCGTGCCCGTCCCATCCTCCTCCTGCCTCCCCTTTCCCGGCTTAATCATCAGGCACTTAATGTTAATATACGAGAAGTTTAAGTACCTTGGAAAGGACTAAATGAATGGGAATGAGAAAATCTCAGCGTTTCTGTCCCATTCATCCCTCTGATTGCTTTTAACTCTATTTCCCCGACCAGGATCTCGTTGCAGCTGAGCTCCGGGCTAGTCATTTTTTATCTCCATCAGGAAAAACACACAGTAGTTAGAGCAGCAGGGGCCCTCTTAAGATCTAGGCAGGAGGGAGCCCACCGGGTAGCTATTCCCCCAAATTGGAAATGGCTCTGGGAGGCCCTGCGGGTTTCCGCACACCAGCCGGAGCCCTGAGCTCCCAGGAGGGAGAGCAGGAGGACTGGATCCTTCTGCGCAGCCCCCCGACTTTCTGACCAGGACCCCGGACCTGCCAGCCCCAAGCCTCAGCCCGGCTGCCACACTGGGCGACTTCCTCTCCTCTCCCACAGGGCAAGTTCCGGGAAAGGTGGAACTCCCTGTTTTTATAGGAAAGTGCCCAAATTTGTTACCAGTGGTAGTTAATTTTAAAAGGCTCTAAATGGGCCGGGCGCGGTGGCTCACGCCTGTCATCCCAGCACTCTGGGAGGCCGAGGCGGGCGGATTGTTTGAGCTCAGGAGTTCGAAACCAGCCTGAGCAAGAGCGAGACCCCATCTCTACTAAAAATAGAAAGAAATTATCTGGACAACTAAAAATATATAGAAAAAATTAGCCGGGCATGGTGGCGCATGCCTGTAGTCCCAGCTACTCGGGAGGCTGAGGCAGGAGGATCGCTTGAGCCCGGGAGTTTGAGGTTGCTGTGAGCTAGGCTGATGCCACGGCACTCTAGCCTGGGCAACACAGTGAGACTCTCAAAAAAAAAAAAAGAATGCATAGTGAACAATTAGGAGCTGAGCGGAGTTACTGGGAGAAAAGGGTCCTGGCAGAGTCATTTGGGGACCTTTGATTTAAGCGTGCCCCGAGTTGGACCCTGTGATCTCCCTTTTAAGAAAGTGCCAGGAGGCAGATGCACCCACATGTGCCCGGAATCCGGACATCCTTGCAGCCAAAGCCCCTCATTTCACTGCACAAATTATTTCCCTGAAAGCTGCTATAAGGGATCTGGGCTATAATCAGAAGAATGCCTGACAGGGTCCGATTGAGAAACACAATTACAGAATCGCTCAGAGCTCACTGGCACGGTGAGACCACAGCTTCCCGAGGAGCAGAGCGGGGGATCCTGAGACCCCTTTCTCGTGTCCATGGAGCCCAGAAGTAGCTGAGGATGACTCTGAAGGTCTCAGTTCCTCTAGGGACCAGTCCTGGGTGTTCTTCCTTCACAGCCTTCAGGGGTTGCCGTGGAAACTCCCCCAATGACCCACCCTGGACGTCCCAGCTGGAACGTTAAACATACCAGGAAACAGACAGTGGGTGTGGGATCCGTCAGCTACCTCTCGCTTGTTTCCCAGAAATCCCGTCTGCAGCACAGAGCGCGGCTGCCATGCTGGAGAAGTGCGTAGACTCTGCTGTTTTAGTGCTCGACACTGTGGTCGGCCAAGCACCGTCGAGCTGCAGATACCAACTTGACCCCATCTCGCTGCTGAGACCAACATAGCCACACTCGCGGGGCTTCCCACGAAGCCCCTATCCGTCCACTCTGCCCCACAGAAATCATCTGTTTGACATACTCTACTTCCCAGAACTCTGTAAAATCTTCCAAATATTTGCACGCACAACTGAGAAAAAATATCTTTTGTTGGTCTAAGTGCCCTAAATCTTGGTCCAGAAAAAAAAAAAAAGTGGTAGCTGTGTGAGTAGCCCACAACTTCCGAAAGCCGTGACAATAAATCGCATTAATTTGGGCCCCATTAATCTGGAGTGTGCGCTAATCCCATAGGCCTAGAAGGAAGCTTAGCTTTGAAGGAAGAGTCTGCTTTCTAAGCAAGGAAGGGTGCAAACAGCCAACGTGTAACCTACTTAGAAGCAGATGCTGGTCTTCAAGGAAAAGCTGCAGAACAAGCCATGCCTCTGCGAGTCCTAATCCCGGTTCACTCCCAACGCAGACATCAGTACCCGTTCTAGCAACCTCGGCATTTTCTGCAATGGTGGTGTTGGAGGGAAAATGCTCCTGGGGGTCCATGGGTCCTGCAGCCTCCTCAGGGAAACTGAGGCCCAAGAGGGTAAAGCACCAGCCCAGAGTTGCACACCCAGCAGTCCAGCCTGGTGATTAGAGCTTCAGAGGGAGGTTCTAATCTCAGCTCAGCCTCTTACTGGGAGACTTTGAATGAGTCACTTGAGCCCGGGGAGTGTTGTGTGTTCATCTTTGTAACGCAGATGCAGGTGGGAGCCCCCTGACCCGCCGAAGTCTAGGCGGGACTGGCCCAGACTCCAGCCTGTGCTCTGCAAGTCCGACGCCCTCCCGAGTTCTCTGCAGAGCGTGGCGATCATCTCTGCCCCAGAACTCTGCTTTCTTGCACGACACCTCTGTTCCCCGCTGCACGGGCTCGGATGGGACCCCCAGCCCGGTGGGCAGCTTGCGCCCTCGCCTTTCTGAGTGTGGTAGGTTTGCTGCAGGGAGTTGCCCCGGGTCAGGTCCCTGGCGGCACAGGAAGAGGGCCAGTATTCGTATGCCCTTGTCAGTCAGTCAAGGGCTGTGGGGACCAGGGGGATGGGACTAGCTAAAGGCGATTCCCCTGAAAAGGAGGCAGCAGCCAACATTGACCGCAGCCCAAGAACCAGCCTGGCCTGGGCACCCCCTGGGCACCCCCGTCCACCACGGGGAGGAGGTGGAGGTGGAGCTCGGAAGCTGCTGTTGCAAAGCACCTCGGCTCCTGGAACACCTTGGGCCACGCCGGGGGTGCCCCTCACCCCGCTTCACGCCCTCTTTCTCCCACCCTCTGCCCCTTTTCCTCTTTTCCCTTCCTCCCTCCCTGGAACAACAACAACAAAACTCATTTTCTTCTGCAGAACACTGATCATTCTTTCACTGCCCTGATGTCTGAGCTCTGCCAACACCCTTTGCACGTGGCACCCACCGTCCCGGTTTGCGGTTTCAGCCCTGGAGTCTCCCATCCCGGGAGAGCCCTCGTCCCGAGCAAAGCAGGGCAGTGGCACCCTCCGAACTGCCACCGTGACAGCAGGGCTCCCTCCCAAATGCACGGTGAGTGGGACTAGGCTGAGAGCTCTAATCATCCTCCTTTTCAGTCATGAATGGGTGTTAAATTGCATCGAATGCTGCTCCGGCCTCTAGTAAGAGAGTCACGTGGTTGAATCTACCAATGGAGCAAATTACATGAGTGTATTTTCTAATGTGGAATCATCCTTTGTGGCTGGAATTCAAACACACTGTTTCCCATGATCTCGTGCTCGATCTGATACACTAACGTTTTCTCCGTAACATTTGTTCCTAAACGAGCTTCATTTATAGTTTTCTTTCTCTGCTTTGCTCCTACGCCGGTGCCTGGAGTAGACTGGCCTTGTGAAACACACGTGGGCTGTTCCCACCTTCCTCACACCTGTTTGCGTCCTGCCTGGCCTGGGCACGCGGGTGAGGAACAAAGGAAGAAAGGCGCTCAAAGACACCATACAGGAGATTGGCCTCACAGAAAGGATGCCAGCTTTATATTCAAACGGCGCAACTCGTGCGAGAGAAATTCGTTCAGAATGACAAGCGTCAGAATTACGACGGCTAAATAAAGAGAACAAATCTTCCTGCAGGCGGAGGAGAAAGGAGCATTTTCGGGGAAGGGAGGACTCATGAAATCGAGCTGGATTCAGGCTCTTCCTCGGCAGGTTTCCATCCACAGGGCAAGCGAGCGGCGTCCACAGGCTGCGGTGAAACCATGAACCCGAAACGTTAGGACTGTTCGGTCCGTCAT
>NW_012148108.1:2854943-2858788 GCF_000956105.1 Propithecus coquereli | reverse complement strand
AAAAAAAAAAAAATATATGTGTATATAAAATTCAAGAGACAGACAATTTCTAGCGTGAAGAACTCAGGCAACACAGCACCCTAATGGTTGGGAAGAAAGAACAATTTCACAGTAAAATAGAACATCAACATAAGAAAAAAAAACCTCAGAATGGAAAAAGGCATGAAAAAAATGACAAGAATTGAATACAGTAAAATATAGAATCAAAAGAAATCTTGCAGAAGAGAATCCAAATGTTATAAACACAAAGTAAAAAAAAACACTAGTGAACAAAAATTGGGGGGGAACATTCAGGAAAAAAAATAGCCCTGCTGATTTCCTCCTTGTCTCGCTGCACAGAGCGTGAGCTTGAATGGAAACATCCTTAGAATAAAATGACTCCAGCTCTTTGCTTTTCATAATCTTTTTTTTCCTTAATCTTAGGGGCTCTTCTAAAAATGATGGTTTTTGAAGCTCTGACGTTCGGCCGTTGTTTCTGTTTCACTTTAGGCTTCTCGTTTTTGCTGTGAAATTCAAGCAAAATTCAGAAATTTCGTTTTAAAGGGGAATATGTCAAATTATCTCATTTTATCAAACTGCTTCTATCCATATATCTGTATATGTTCATAGAGAATTGGGGTTTGGTGGATGGACCAACACCAAATTTTAACAGTTTTTTTCTGGATGGCGAGATGTTGAATTGCATGTAAATATTCTCTTTTTCTTTTGTTTTTTTTCTTTTTGCTTCTTTCGCTTGAATTGTTTATGATATGCATTGTTTTTGTAAAATCAATAAAGTCATTACTCTTAAAGGAGAGAGATGGGGAGAGAAGAAGGGAGGGAGGGAGGGAAGAAAAACCATCAAAGCTCTCAGGCCTTTGTGTCAGATTCTCCCATGAGCCCTCACGGCGTTCAAGCCCCGCGGTCAGTGGGCCACCGTCCCAGACACCCGCGTGCCACGCAGCAGGGTGGGGACGGCCCCAGCCCGGTGCCGCTCCGACTGGTCAAGCCTCCTTAGGAGTGGGAAGATTCTTGGCAGAACTGGCCCCTTATCAGGTGATGAGTTTGCTCTGAAGAAGGTTCATCTCCCCTTTCTTTTCCAACGCCCTTCAGAAATAAATTCGGAATTGGCAGGAGCCAGTGGCCTTCCCTGAGGCCAGCGTGGTCAGAGCCCTGGGCTGGGAGAAGACCAGGTTCTCCACGGCCCTGCTGGGTGGCCTTGGGCAAATCTCTCCCTGTCTCTGGGCCTCAGTTTCCCCTATATATGATGGGAGGTCCTCCAGGGGGCCTGCCGGCTCTGAGGTTCTGGGACGTGGTGAATTCTCAGTAGCAATGGCAATAAACGTTCGAGTGCAGATGTCTTTTATAATATGACCTCATCTCCTTTGCGTAGATGCCCAGCGGTGGGATTGCTGGGTGGAATGGTGGGTCTACTTTATTTCTTTGTGGAATCGCCACAGTGTTTTCCACAGAGGTTGTACTAATTTGCAGTCCCACCAACTGTGTATGGGTGTTCCTTGCTCTCTGCATCGACACCAGCATCTGTTGTCTTTTGACTTTTTTTTTTTTTTTTTTGAGACAGAGTCTCACTCTGTTGCCTGGGCTAGAGTGAGTGCCGTGGCGTCAGCCTAGCTCACAGCAACCTCAAACTCCCGGGCTCAAGCGATCCTCCTGCCTCAGCCTCCCGAGTAGCTGGGACTACAGGCATGCGCCACCATGCCCGGCTAGTTTTTTCTATGTATTTTTAGTTGTCTGATTAATTTCTTTCTAATTTTAGTAGAGACAGGGTCTCGCTCTTGCTCAGGCTGATCTTGAACTCCTGAGCTCAAACGATCCACCCGCCTTGGCCTCCCAGAGTGCTAGGATTACAGGCGTGAGCCACTGTGCCCGGCTGTCTTTTGACTTTTTAATCCTAACAATGGCCATTCTGACAGGGGTAAGGCGATATCTCACTGTGCTTTTAATTTGCACTTCCCTGATAATTAGTGATATTGAGCATTTCCTCATGTTTGTCGGCCGTTTGTCTATCTTCTTTGGAAAAATTTCTGTTCATGTCTTTTGCCCACTTTTAATGGGTTCGTTTGGGTTTTTCTTGCTGATTTGTTTGAGTTCTTTGTAGATTCTGGTCATTAGCCCTTTATAGGATGTATGGCATGCAAGTATTTTCTCCCATTCTGTAGGTTGTTATTTATTCTGTTGATTATTTCCTTTGCTGTGCGGAAGCTGTTTAATTTAATTGGGTCCCGTTTATTTATTTTTGTTGTTGTTGTGATTGTCTTTGGGGCCTGCACTCAAATGTTTATCACAGCACAATGCACAATCGCGGAGATGCGGAATCAACCCAAGTGCCCATCAATTCACCAGTACATTAAGAAAACGTCTCATATATATGTGTGTATATATATGTGCGTGTGTATACACACATGCACACGCACACGCGTGCACACACCATGGAGCGCGCTACTCGGCCATAGAAAGGAGTGAAATCATGTCATTTGCAGCAACTTGGACGGAACTGGAGACCATTATCCTACGTGAAGTATCTCAGCAATGGAAAAACAAACACCACATGTTCTCTCGAATAATTGGGAGCCAATCGATGGGCACACACGGGCACAGAGAGGTGTAAAGGTCATCGGAAACCAAGAAGGGGGTAAAAACCTACCTATCGGGTACGACGAACGCTATTCAGATGACGGGCGCATTAAACGCCCCAATTTGAACATTATAAAAGGTATCCATGTAACAAAAATATTCGTACCCCCTTAATATCTTGAAACAAAAACACAGCGACGGCAAAGTGAAAACAGGCACATGGCCCTAGGCTCCCGCCCACGGTTGATTCTCCCAGTGCCCTCACCGGGCCAGGTCCCCACTGCTGCTGTTTGCAGGTGAGGAGACGAGCTCAGGTGGGTTCGGGGCTTGCCCAGGGGCACCCAGCAGGCAGCGAGTCAGAGCCGGCATCTGAGCGCTGTCCTGTCCGCTCAAGAGTCTTGCTGTCAACCACAGCACCCTCGACCGTCTTCCCCTACATCCTCCCCGCAGCCCTGAGCTGAGAGTCGGCGCAGTGAGCTAGCCGGGCATGAGGTTCCCAGGGGCCCCAGCAGTGGGGCGAGGAGGAGAGGAAACAGCCTGCACCTTGCCAGTGAGCCTGCCGACCCCCCGTGGGGTTCCTGGCACACTCCCAGCCTCCTTAACTTGCCCCGAGGGCCTACGTCTCCCCCACCAACTGCAAAGAGCTGAACGTGGCCCAATTCCGAACACACTCAGCCCAGACCCTGGCCTGCCCCCGTGTGCAGAACTGAATGAATATGAGAAAGAGTGAATGAATGAAGTGTGTTCCATGTGCCTGGCAAAATATTCTTGGCTCCGGGGCTTCAGGAACGTAAGGCAGGCGAGGTCCTGCGTGCGCGATGCTCCTGCCTGTCGGAGCAGGCCTCTACACAGGCGGCGCAGAGGCCGTCTGGGCAGGGGCTGGGTGTTCGGTGACATCAGGCTGCCTTGGGCAGTCCCTGCCGGTTAGAATGGGTTGACCCTCTAACTAGCACTAAACGCTCACTGTCCGAGCTGATTTCTTCAAGCGTCTGCCCCGCATGGCGTTGTCAGGTCTCCTGAGCAGAGCTGACGTGGGGAAGCTTGGTGCCATCTGGGGAGGAAGCAGCCCCTTCCCCTCCTGAGCCGGTGCAGTGCCCGGATTCGACCTGGCCCCCAGCCATCCCTTCTGTAACGAGCTTTCCCACGGGGCCCTCACCTGCAGCTGAGTGTCCTGGAACCGAGAACCCCCTGCTATGGCCAGACCTGGGCGCGACACCTCAGGGGCTGAGGGCCGGGCGTCCTGTGCAAATAAGCCCCCTCCTCCCCGGCAA
>NW_012148108.1:2825219-2854423 GCF_000956105.1 Propithecus coquereli | reverse complement strand
TAAGTCCAGGTGGTTTCTACGCTAACCAAGTCTTCCCTTGGAAAGCAGGTAAGTCGTGCATCCCACCACGACCCTCCCGCTGACCCCGAGACGCGGGGAAGAAAGAGATCACGACCCCATTTTCCAGTAAGGCCCAGAGAGAGGAAGCGACTTGCCAGAGGTCACAGAGCACCAGCAGCCGAGCCGCTCCCGCGGACTCCTGCCCCAGTGCTCTCCCCACCGTACCATGACGTGGAAGCTGGTCAGTCTTTTCCTCTCCTACTGAGGTCACTAAAACGCCACAAATTGTCACAAATATCAGGAGCCAAAGGAGGCAAGATGATCACATGCAGAAAGGAGCGATAATTTGACGATTCTCCAAAACTCTCCAAATGCTTGAAAAACAGTCTTGGAAACGGGTCCCCTGCCCAACATGCCACCAAACATGTCTCAAAGTCACAGATCGAGTGGTTTTTGGTATTTTCAGGAGCTCCGTGTCGATAGCTGATGTTAACATCGTGCGAGAGACAGGCACCGCGGAACAAACGCAAAATCGATGCCATCTGTCTCCAGGAAACTACTCGAGATTCCAGCCAGTGCGGAAGCCTGACGCTGGCAGATTCAGGAGCGGCAGCCCCCACGGAGGCAGAGAGGGACGGGAAGCAAAGAGACCTGTTTCTGGTCAAGAGAAATCCTCCTCTGACTGTTAAAAAAACAAAACCGGTAAGGCTTCCGAATGATTCTTCCTCCTTTAAAACCCTCAGCCCGAACACAAGTTTGTAACACAATCATCCCACTTGGCAGCAGGGAGGCATGTGGTCGGATAGCAGGGGGGACTTCCTCGGGAAGAGGTGTGGAGCTCAGCAAGAGGTCGGCCAGTGAGGCTAAGGTCAATGCCCTTTCTCCCAGGACCATTCTCCTGTCCCGAGGCAGAGGCCTGGATACAGCGGTGCTCGGGGGCCAGGGATTCTTGGAAGACTGGCTCAGCGGCCACGCCCAGCAGAGGCTCTCTGGGAACCCGGGCAGCGGGGACGGTTAGGAAGGAAACGGAGTGTCACGGACTCTCCAGGCAGAGAGCAACTCGGGCCCAGGCAGCACCAGAAGTCCAGGCCTCGGGCTGCGTGTGGGCCCTGAGTCAGCCCTCAGAAGGCTCCCCGGGGAGGGGGCAGCAGAGCCCTGGACGCCCCGTGGCTGTGGCCACTCCCACTCCGGAGCTCCTGATGACGACCCCGAGTGGCGGCATCCTTTGCTACCTGGCACGGTGGCTACTTGTGTACATCTGTTTCTACGGTAACCCGTTCCCCAGCCCTAATCAGGACACAGGGTCGGACGAGAAGATGCATGAATGGGAGGAAGAGAGGATTTTAAATCTGGAGAACTCGGCCCGTGGGCCATTTTCATGCTGTGTTCCGGGCACATCCGAGCAGCTCTGCACCCTCGAGCTACCCCGGGCATCGGTGCTGCCGGCTGAACCAACCACAGGGCCCCCCACCCCACCCCATCCCGGCCTCCTCCATCAGCCCAGACCAGGGTCTCCCCTCCCAGGCGGTGCTGACGCCCTCCCCCACGCCCCCTCCTCGGTGACCTGGCCCCGCGGCAGTTGAAGGGGCTGTGACCACCCCCTTTCATCCTCTCGGCAGCCCGGCTCCCCCGAGGACCGCCTCGGTCTCTTGATTGGGTTGGGGACAGCCTCGGTGCAAGCTGGTGACAAGTGACACTGAGTGGTTGAATCGGAGCAGATCTCCCGAGGGACGGGCCTCGATCGGTTGCAGGTCTGTCACCAGGATGACAAGGAGCGAGGGGCCTCGGCGGCTGGACGGAACTGTCTCCGTGTGGGTATGACAGTCGGGATCCTTGGTGACGAGGGACAGAAACGCAGCCCAAGCCGGATCCGGCAGAGGGAGGAGCTGTGGGTTCAGAGGCCGGAGCTCGGGAAGGCGGGAGTCCTGTGGGTGGCTGGGACCGCCAGGACTCACCTCTCACCCCCACCGTCCCCGGGGCCACCGGCAGCAACATTCCTGCAACCTGTCTCCCCGACCTCCCTGCGGGGGGGGGTGAGGCTGGGGCGGGGCCTCCCCTGGGTTCCAAACTGAGAGTCCCTGCTGAGTTGCTGGCTTGGGTCGGTGCCCCTCACCCTGGGGGAACCCCTGGCAAGTGAGGGGAGACGTCCCCTGAAGGGGAAGGATGCTGCAGGCACAGAAGAGACAGAGACAGCCGCGGGCCAAGTGGAGGATGCCGCGGCGCAGGGTGGTGACCTTGCCACACGTCTGGAGACCGTCAGGGACCCCTTTCGCCGGCAAGAGCTGCCTGGTGGGGGCCGTGCAGGTTTTACTGTCTGAATGGGCGTTTTCCTGGCTTCGTCCCAAACTGCAGAGAGGCTGGTGGGTCGGGGGGTGGGCGGAGGTGCTCCCCGCAGAGAGACGTGCCCTGAGCAGGAACCTCCAAGCCTCGGCCTCGGGGAAACACCATGTCGCCGGGCTGAGCGTGTGGGTGGGAGCCGGGGAGAAGCTGCAGGGGGTGTGTCTTTTCGTGCCCTACAAATCCCTAGGCACCGCCCAGCCCCCGCACCCTGTCCCACCATCACAGGGCAGCCGTCAGATCTGACCCCACCCTACAAGGCGCCCCCCATCCTCTGCCTCCCTGACCACCCCCCTCTGCAGGGGTTCCAGGAGTGGTGAACAGGTCACCGCGTGGGCACCTCTGGCCACTGTGCAGAATGCAGCATCTCGGAGTCGTCCCCCCAGAAGCAGGGAGCTGGGGTATTTAGCCAACAGCTCCCATCAGCACCGGCTGGAGACTGCCACTGGGTTGGGGACTGTCACCCATCTTCATGGCTGGGCAGAGTCCCCAGGCAGAGTCGCAGGGACAAGAGTAAGAAGCTGCAGGTGCGCGGGGACCGTGGGTGACAAGGGGACATGGGGCACAGGAACAGCACCCACGCAGCCTCCATGCAGCCACTTTGAGGCGCTGAGGCAGGCCCAGGAGACAGGGAGAGCGCCACTCCCCCGCTAAGCTTAGTCCCCACGGAGAAGCCAGGGCCTCACCCAAAAATGGCCCAAAGTCACTGAGGGTAGCTGGGCACGTCCCACTGGCTCTTGCCTGCCGTCCCACGGTGAGCACGGGACATGCCCAGGTTGGCGGCTCAGAGGTAACTGCTGCCCCAGAACGGAACTCGTCGGTCCCCCGGGTCTGCGCACACGGCAGGGTGGGGCACGGACTTGATCTGCCGTGTTAAATCGAGTCAGATCATTCCTTTGTCTGCATCATAATGTACTTTCTTCGAAGGATCACACTAAGGGAAAATGTTGGGGACTTCTTAAAACAAAAGCTATTTTCCTCGCTAGTATTATTTTCGATGAGCTAAGTGGTGTCGGTTTTTAAATTGCAATCGAGAGAGAGAAAGCACATGCACGCAGAGTAATGGGCAATTTTAATTTCCAGCGGTTGTGGTCGTGAGCGATGCTACCAGCACTGCCCGTAGCTCCCACGGTGGTTTATGCTCAGTTGCCTAAAAGCCAAACCCCGACTTCTACACTGAAGGATAAAGAGACGTCTTGGGACAGTTAGAGCAAATCTTGGGCATCTCCTGCCCCTCCCTGGAAGGAAAACATCCTGGGCTTCCTTTGTCAGATAGCGGGGGGGCTCTGGGCCCTTACTGGGAAACAGGGCAGTTTGGAGGGAGAGGTTAGTTCTGACCCGCTGCGTCCCGACCCGAATAGAGCAGCAGGAAGGCCCCGTCACTCCCCCAGGATGACTCTCCGCCGCCAAGAACACGAAATCCTCCAACAGAAAACATTCAAACGGACGGCGCCAACCGGCCGATAGAGGCTCCTTCAAAAATAAGCCCATTGTTCCCCAGCCGCCTATTAATAGCTTGAAAAGACAGCTGTTCCTAATTTGGTCTCCTCCAATCAAGAAATCTTCCCTTCGCTTCCCTCTGGGCCAGGACGAAATACATCAAGCTGCAACATTTATCAAGCACCGGGCGCATTCCAGCCCCGAGCTCAGAGCCAACTTCCCGATCTGACCCGAGCACCCGAAGGCCCCAGGTCCACACCGAGCACGCACGCTTCCTCCGGTCCTGACATCCTTCCGCACTCAGGCAGCAGAGAGGCCACTGAGAGACCCTGGTGTCGGCCTGTCCCACCCCCTCCAGTAGCCGCTCTGTCCCCCAGGGGCGGCTGTTCCCCCAGATTGTAACTCCACGCATAGCTGCCTTAGACTCGGCCAGTGACGGGCAGCTCACTACCTCTCAGAGTGACCCTCCTCTACCCTGAATGCCTGTGACTGCCAAACACTCCCACGTTCTGCTCTCTAGGGCCACGTGCAGCAGGTCGACCCCCCTCACTGTGACAACCTTTCACTACTTAGGTAGAGATGTCTGCCTGTCCCCACGACTCCTCTCCGGTTTGGATGCCTGGGTGGCAGGGTCTGCCGTGGGCCCAACACCCAGACAGGAAAGCTGAGTCCAGTGACGCAGAGCTACATGGACGCTCCCTCCTGGCAGGGCCCCCGGGTGTCTGTGTGTCCCCTCAGCGGCCCCCACGCCCACTCCAGCAGTTGCAGACCCACCGTCCGGGCCCACCACACCCCGGGGCCTTTGCCCGGCTCTGCCCCTGCCCGGCACGCCCTCCCCTGGTTTCCACAGAGCTGTTTCCCACCTTGCCGTCCAGATGCCAGACCCCCAGAGCACAGTCCCCGGACCTCGCGGCTGACGTGCGCTCACTCCCATCACCCACGTTTACTAGTCTATTACCCGCGTCCCTCTAGAACGTAAGACCACGAATAAGCACAGGGTGGGAACTCAGTGAATGGGTATTGTCTGAATTAAAAAATAAAAAAGAATTCCAGGCAGAAGCAGCAGCGGCTAGAGCCGAGACGCCCAGAGAAGCCGTCGAGCGTGCCGGTTCTGGTTCTGAGCACAAGCTCCGGCGTGAGGACGACCTGGTCACCGGCTGTGTAGCCGTGGGCAAGTCTGTGACCCTCCTGAGTGTTGCCTCTGTATCTGCAGGCGAGGACAGCCACGCACCTGCCACGCTCCTGCCTCCCAGCATCCGTGCAAAGCGGTACCGTCAGGCACACGCAGGGCAAGCCCTCCACCTGCGGGCCACGGTTATTAGCGGGGACTCGGGGCCACCCCATGGAGGAAGGGGAGCTGGGACAGGTGACCTCGAACAGAACAGCGTGTGGAGCTTCTGCCCTGGGCCAGCACGGTGGGTGGAGCTGTCCGGTTCTGTGCAGCTGAGAACAGAAGAACCACAAACAGGCACCACTGAGAACCGGCCTTGACTCAGCCATTTCCCGCCTTCCTCCTCCTTTCCAAGCACGGAAGGGCTTTGGGCTCACAGGGAGGGCAGCAAATCCACCGCTGTGTCCGTCCCCCGGGGACAAGGCAAGGCCAGTGGGAAGAGCCAGGCCCGGCTCCTCAGAGAGCCCAGTGTCCCTCCCCTCCGCGAGTGCCGGCTCCGGGGTGGGGGAGGCCTGGAGAATCGGCTCCTGACGGGCCTCACCCCCTGCAGCTCCTGGGCCCATGCCAAGGCGCGGCCGTCAGCCCTGGGGCCTCCAGACACAGCTGGGATTGTGAGCCCGTGGCAGGCAGCGAGCCACAGCTGAGGGGACAAGGCCCAGCTGTCCCTGGGGACAAGCGGGTGGCTTTCTTCCCGCGCGAACAGGGAGGCTGTGTCCTTCAGGGGAGAGAGGAGCGGAGGGAAGAGGCCAGGGGAGGCCCAGACACGGCTGTAGGCTCCCCTTCTCAGGGTCCTCCCTGTGCCCTGGGGCCAGGTGGGGCCGGGACGGGGAGTCCCAGGCCCGGCCTCCGTGGCTGACCCCTGTGTGACCTGCTCTGGCCTCAGTTTCTCCACTGAAAAAGAAGGAGTTGGAGAATTCCCCTACGTCCTAGCGGAGAAGCAGCTTCGAGGAAGGGTGTGGGCACTTCCTTGAAAGGTCAGGCTCCCGAAAAGGAGGAGGAAGCAGGACCCAGGGCGCAGGACGGGGGGACAGATAGGGCCACCGGACGCTCTGCGGGGAAGGCGGGGAGCACCCCGTGTGCCTGCCTGGCCTGCAGAACAGTGTGGCGCCCACAGCCCCAGGAGGGCCCCCAGGAGGAGGCGCTGGAGGGGGGCTCAGCGTCCGCTCTGCCCCGCGGGAGACCGAACGCATCATCGCGGAAGACGTGGGCCCTCGGAACCCACCTCTGAGAACCGACGGGACGCAAACGAGCTGGGAAGGGTGTCTACGGTACGTCCGCTCTCCCCTGGGCCTTGTCATTAATGACACCCCTCACTCCTTGGAGCCGAGACGGCGCCTGCTTCCATGATAGTCTCTACCACACAGGCGCACACGCCCGGCGCGGCCAGGGCAGGATCCCCCCTCGGGCTCCGGGACTGGACGGGGACAGGACCAGCCCCCTGAGTTCCGGGTCCTTCAGGGCATGCAGGTCCCACCCCCCCCAGGAGGGCAAGTCCAGGCCCTCCGTGGGAGAGGACAGACAGACAGCCAGTGGGGCTGCAGGACGGAGATGTCAGAGCATCAGCGAGAAGCAGGGCCGGGCCCCGTTTCAGCCGAGCCTTATTAAAAGCAGCAACGGCTGCTATTTAACGAGCGGCTCTTAATGGGGCAAAGACCTGCACGGACAGTGCCAGGACTCTTCCGGCAGGAACTGGCAGGACCCAGCTGGAGCATAAAATAGAATAAGGACGGTCGTGACGGCCACAGAAATGAGGGGTTCGGGGGGCGGCTCCCTCCCGGCACGGCCGTGTCAGGGGCCAGGACAACATGGAGGAGTCACTGCTCTGTCTCTGTGCCGGCTCCTCCCCAGACGGCACGAAGCCGCCCGGCATCCTGCAGCCTGCCTTGTTGGGACCGAGGGGTCCTGCTTTCCCCATGGCGCCAGTGGGCTCCGTGTTACTGGGCCCGTAGGTGCAGATAGGACCCCGTGTATCCCTGGACCTGCTCCTGAGGTCGGGGGCCAGAGGTCCTGATTGGCAAGGCTGGGGTGCTATTTCCACGTCTGAAGGGGGGACCCAGTGGGGCAGCCACAGTGGCCTGGTGAGAACCGGGAGGAGGTGTGTGTTCCCACCTGGAAAATCCCACAACGCCCCCGGGACACGGGGTAGCCAGAGGGCTGGGCTCTATTCTATGGAAGAACGAGGGCTGAGAAACCTGTCCCGTCTTCTGTCCTCAGGGACTGTCTGTTATTCTTGATTAAGATGTGTTCGACAGGCCCATTCGTGCTCGTGGAGAGCCACCTCTAGGACAGGAGTCCCTGTCTCCTCCAAGAACAGCCTCTCTCCGGGGTCACCCCGCAGAGCTGCTAACGCACCCCGATGGGCGCGGGCCTCTGTGGGCAGAGCAGGCGAAACCTCGGACGCGCTCTAACAGTAGCCAGACGTCGTTAGCTCCCGTTTTAATTTAACAAGCCCAATTTTATAAATAAGAGTGAATTTTCCCGGGCTATTATTTCTAATTATGCATTTACACCAATTCACATTATGCGGTTGATGAAATGTTAATACCAAAGGCAATTTTCTGCTGACGGGTGGCACGGAGAAGAGTTTCTTCACATCGCAAGTCAATATTTTTGGAAATAATTAGCCGGTTGCTCACCAGAGTCTGAACTGACTATCCGAGTGGCTGTGTCTACGCAGCCCCCACGTGAGATGCTGAGAGGGGGAGGAAGCCCGAGGACAGAAGGTCACACTGAGCCCTCGGGACCCTGGCAGCTCCGACCGGCAGCCTGTGCTGGCTGGTGGGGCCGGCTGGGCCTCCGCTCCACCGTGGGCTGCACGGGGCCCTTTGATTGTGTCACTAAACACCTCTGGAATTTAGACTTTTCATCTGCAAGGTGAGAATACTAGTCACTCACTTATTAACTCAAGAAATAGCTATTACAGAGCTACTGTGTACACAGCAGGTGCTCAATAAATGGCACAGACGATTATGAGGATGAGGAGGACACACATGGACATTTTAACAGGTAGGGCCAGGGGGTGTCCTAGCCGGGTGACGCTGCCACAGCAGCAGAGGCAGAGAGATCAGGGGTGGGTGTTTGCAGACAAGCCGGAGCCCCGAGGGAAAAGGCCGGAAGGATCCACTGGTTGGCACAGGGAGGATTCCTCCAACTGTGCGCGGAGCTTCTTCAAGGGGAGGCGGCTCTAGGTGACGGGTCGGTGGGAGAGGTGACAGGCGGGGCTGGCATGGGGGCTGGGGGGCCGCAGAGAAAAGCACAGACCTAAGAAACATCCCAAAGGTATAACGAAATCACGGGTCGCAGGTCTGGCCCCGGGTGTGGGACAGAAGGGTCCCTCCTCCCAGCTACGTGGGGGAGAGGAACCCGCCAGGTGTGTGGCGGACAGGGCCAGGCTGGCGAAGGAAACCACACGCCTCGTGGGGACATCGTGAGGTTCCCTGGTGACACCTCTGCGGAAGCCCACGGAGACACAGGACCACGTCGTCCGGAGCTAGAGGGCCCGGCACCGAGCCACAGGGAACCCGGCACCAGGGTTGGCAAAGACCACAGCGGCCGGTGCACAAGGAGACGAGGAGAGACAGAGACTGTGTCATGGAAGACCAGGGCATGCCCAGCCATGCTGCCCGTGCCAGAAGGTCAGGATGGGGGTGCACGGTGCACCCTGAACTTGCGAACACCAAGGTAGCTCCGCTCAGTGGTGGGGCAGGTGGGCGCCAGGCTGAGGAGCTGGCGGGCGGGACACAGACACGGGGACGACGCCCTCGTCCCGGCATCTGGGAGGTCTCACCAGGGAGGGGAGGAGAGGTGGGTGCAGGAAGCCGAGAATGAGACAAGCCCTCCGTCCTCCCCAGCCTGGGACAGGCGCGCTCAAGAGCAAGGGCCACGCGGGCAGCTCAGGGACCTAAGGGCGGAGCCTGGCTCTGGCTCAGGCTGCCTCTTCCCGTGTGGAGCTTGGTCTCCTGGTCTGTTAAAGGGAGAGGAGTTCCGGAAACAGGGCTGCCACGCGGGTGAAAGGAGGATGTGGAGCCTGACCCGCCCTGCTGCACGACCCACCCCTGCAGAGGGCGCAGGGACGTTCCCCGCAGATGCCTTCCCTGCAGCCGGCTCCACCCTCCGGAATCAGGTTTATGAACAAAGATCCTCATCACAGCATTATTTATAATTTTTTAAAAATAAAGAGTGTAAATGCCCATCAATTAGGAAATGCCTGAGCATGTGATGGTCCCTATGACAGGTGAAATATTAATATTATACAGCACGTTCGTGGGCATAGGAAATTTCTTATGAGATAATGACAAAAAGAAGTAAAACTATGTCTACCTGCACAGAAAAATATTAGAAGTAAGTATAGCAATATGTCACATGCATTCGTCTCTGGGCAGTGGGATTAGACGTGATTTTTACTTATGTGTGTTTCCCACTGCACCAAGATCTAGGGCATCTCCTGGCAAGAATCACTCATTCCTCTCAATATCCCCAGGGCTGGGACATTAGTGTTTCTGGGATCCAAGGCTTGGGTGCCCGGCACAGGTGAGAGGGTGATTTGAACCCAGGGCAGGAAAAAAGGCCAGATTCAGAGATGACATCCTCACCCAGACTGGAAATGGATGACACACTCAGGTGAGTCTGGAAAATCCACTGGGGACAGAGCACGTAAGTGTCCCTCAGCCGGCCCAAGGGGGCCCCAACCCTGTCACCGCACAGATCTCAAGTAAGGCCAGAAGAGAGGGGCGAGGACACAGCCCACAGGGCCCTCTGGCCGGGCCACCCCCAGGGTATCCTGCCCCGGGGCACAGCCGGCAGTGGGGAGAGAGGCCACACGGGACAGAGGCAGCTATCCGGACCCCCGGGAGCCAAACCAAGCCTGCAAGCCGGTTGGTGTGTTTTAGTAGAACCAACGCACGACAATTAGATTCTGCATAAAACACACAAGACCTTCACTCCATGTGGCAACGACAGGCCAGAGCTGAGGAGGCCGCCAGGTGGGGCACGAGGGCTGGGTGGCCCCAGCCCCCCAACTCCCCAGCATCTCACAGACCCACCTCTCCACCGCTGTACCTGTCTGCCCGGCCGTGCAGACCTGCACCCCATGTGTGGGGCCTCGGTCCCCCAAGAGAGGTCTGGGAGGCAGCCTCCCGGGCAGCAGGAGTGGGGAGGGAGCCCTCTTGCCAGGCAGGCAGGTCGGCCCCTTTTCTGCGGCGAGGGCCAGGCCTGGCAGGTCCCTCTGGCCACCCCGCGCCTGCCTGTGTGGACGGGGAAGGGTCACCGTCCACCTCTCGCCGAGAGCAGCCCGGCAGGACAAGGGGCTGCTCTGAGCAATGAGGCAGGGACGGAAGTTGGGCCCAGATTCGTGGTCCCGGCTGGGAAAACGTGCCCTGAGAAGAGGGGGAGGAAAGACAGGAGGGGAGGAGGGGGAGGGAGGAAGGAGGAGGAGGGAGAAAGGGGAGGAGGGGGAGACAGAGGAAAGGGGAGAGGGGAAGGAGAGGGCCAATTTCAGGAGCAGAGGCCTCAGTTTCCTGTTCTCCCTCAAGGGAGACCCAACCGCCGGGGTCCAACTGGCCTCACGGCCTCTGTGTGTCTACACGGCAGCCTGAGCACATATGCACGCTCTACACGCACACACGCCGTCTGGGCATATGCACATCATTACACGCACCTGTGCTGTCTGCTCATGCCAGCTGTCACTCATCGTCGACGCCAGCAAATACTACTTGTGCACACCCGTGTACGCACACACGCATGTACACACGCACACACGCATGCATAGTGGGCACCCCCTCCCCACACACGCCCTCTGCCTACACCCACTAGGCACCCATCCACACACACGGTTGCACTGTCTGCACACGCGTGTGCACACACACACGTCTCTGCACACACACCGTGCGTGTGCCCACCACCTGCGTCCTGAGGACACACCCCTAGGACCCCAGTGCCCGGAAGAAAGGGTCAGGGGTAGAAGGTCAGGGGTCCATCTGGAGAACGCTGCCTGCACCAATTGAGGGCACAGGCTGCGAGGCCCGTGGAGAACTCCCAGGTGGGGTTGGCGATGCTCAAGGCTGGGCCCTGGTGTGGCCCAGAGACAGGAGGCAGGTGTGGGGGAACCTGTGATCCTTTGTGTCCGGCAGGTGTGCTCTGCCTCTCGTCTTACCGTTAGACACCCCCCGCCCTGTTCCCCTCCGCCCACCCCTCCCTCCCCTCGGCCTGGCCTCCCTCTGCCCACCCCAGCCGGGGAGGCTCTGGAGACCACGCCGCGTCTCCGCCCCTCCTGCCACGGTGCACGCCGCTGTCATCCCGTGGGCCACCCTGCCACAGCAAGGAAGAGCGCCCTGAGCCACCAGGGTCCTCCTGGTCCAGATTTGCCTTCCACGCCCCACCCTGAGCCCGCAGCCGGCGGTGCACACGGCAGATGCCCCAGAGCTGGGTCGGGTTTCCGGATATCACCTCTCTGCAGTGGCACGGGACCAGCTCAAACCTCGACAAAAACCCTTGCACCCGTTCTCCCCGCTTGCCACGGCCCCCTGTCTCGGAAGGAGCCGGACGGCGTGTGGCTCTCCCCGATGAGTGCAGGAAGCCGGCCCGAGAGAGAAGAGCGTCACGGGCCAGCGCGGCCGGGCCCCGGGGCTCTCCCCGAGCAGAGAACCTTATTCAGTAGCTTTTTTTTTTTTGGAAAGGGAAAAATGACATTTTGAAACATTACTGTGAAAAATTAAGTTAGGTCTGAAGCATCAAAGACGTTTTGCAAACAAAACCAGGGCCTTTTGCGGCTAGAGACGGCCGAGTCTAAACGCCAGGCGCCTCGGCCCAGCCTGAGGCCCCGCGGGAGCGGGACCGTGTCTGCCCAGCACGGCTCCCCGGGCTCTGGGGACGGGAGGGCCACACGTGCGCAGGGCGGGGCGGCCCCCGGCTCCCCAGGCTCGGTGACCTTTCGTCAACCTGGGACAGGAACACAAATCTGCCGTCACTCCACGTCGGCCTTGATTGGATCAAAATCCCATCGGAAAACAGGGGAGAAAGGCAATAAAACCTCCGGAATTGATGTTAAACCACTGACATTTCACAAGCCGAGCCGCGCTGGCAGCTGCCAGTCCGTCAGCAGGAGGAACTCCAGGGGTGCGTCAGGCGTGAAGGTCGCGCGGGGCCGGGGAGCC
This sequence comes from Propithecus coquereli, assembly GCF_000956105.1. Taxonomy (NCBI): domain Eukaryota; kingdom Metazoa; phylum Chordata; class Mammalia; order Primates; family Indriidae; genus Propithecus; species Propithecus coquereli. The sequence continues at coordinate 2,842,324 of NW_012148108.1, read as the reverse complement.
CTCCCCGCGCCCCGGCGTCAGCACCGGGGGGAGCCGTGGCCCAGGCGACCGTGGCCGGGCTGCTCCGGCCGGGTGGGAGCCCCCGCGTGGCCCCTTTCCCTCTGGCCCCTACCTGTGCGTTTGCCCAGGTGTGCCCCCTCCAGCCAAGCAGACGCACTCACCTCCAGAGCTGCCCAGATCTGCAAGGCTCTGACGCCCACGATGATGTCAAATCCTGAGCTCGTGACTGTCCTCCGACCCCAACAAGGTGCCTACTGCAGCCGCGGTGGGGAGGGGCTGCACCGAGGATGAGACCAGGACGGACTGAGCCTCCTTTGGAAGACCGGCCTGGCCCGAGAACTCACCAGGAGCCGTCCAGCTGCCCCAGCTTCCTGCCGCCCTCTGAGCACCTGCCCCACGCCAGGCGAGGTGTCCGGGCAGGTAGGAGGATGAATCGGGCACAGCTCCTGCCCTCGAGGGCTCAGAGCGGGCATCTTTTTCCTCCAGGTGCCCCACCTGGGCAGAAGCGGGGAGGCGGGCTGCACGCCCAGCCCCCGTCCGCAAGCACCTGACCCTCACCTGGGCCGTGCGTCTCCCAGCATGCAACAGCCCCACGCACGGACCCACGCTTGCACGCACAGCAGCCCTGCGCCGCCTTGCGGGGAAAGCAGGAGAAGGCAGAAGCTCCGTCCGTACTCAGGGAGGCCCAGGAAGCCACTCTGGAGGCGGCAAATCCTGCCGCTGCCCTCTCGGCCCACCCATGCCAGTGCAGAGACCCCTACTTAGCAGCTTTCCCGCTGAGCCCAGACGCGGCCTCAGAGCAGCGGCCCGTGGTCACTGCCGCCTGGTGAGCGGCCTGTCTGGGCTTCCTGGAATAAGGGCTCAAAGCCAGACACGGGGCTGCTCTCCGCGTGGGGACAGAAAGCAGGAGGGAGGAGGAGGCCCCGGGGAAGGCCTCCTGGAGGGAGAGAGTCCAGCTGGCCAGAGCCACCGGGAGAGCCGGGGACAGGCCGACCTGACAGTGCCCACCACCTGGGGACCAGGGCCGCGGAAGGGGACAGAGCCAGCACCCTGACCCAGGCGTGGAGCTCCACGGTGGGGCCGAAAGTAAGGCTTCTGCTGGACCTGCAGGGCCACTCAGCCCAAGAAAGTATCCCCTTGGCCTTCAGGGCCAGCACGAGTGCCCAGGAGCCTCCTAGGGGCACAGTGCCTCCCGCTGGCCCTGGCCCCTGAGGACGCTCCGGTCGGAAACTTCTAGGTGGTAGCCCAGACAGACGCAGAAGGACACCAGAACCTTCGGGCTCTGGGTCTGGAGCCATCCTTCAGCGTGACTGGCACTTTCCGAGCTGCTCCTGGGACCCAGAAACTCAGGGGACACAGGAGCACCATCGGTGACATGAGTCTGCCCCGTGACGGTTTGCAAAGCTACTTCCCGGCCGTCAGCCTGCACAGCCCTGAGAGGTAGGGATCCCACGGCCCTCGGACCAGGGGGCCAGGCTCCGCGTGGCGGAGAAACAGCCAGGACCCGCCGTGGCAGCCTCTGTGTACAGGCCTCAACCTCCCCTCGCTGCCTCCACCCTGTGCTCATGCTGGCTCCCTGATGACACGAGGTCGACCCTGCGGAAGGCTGGTCGGTCACAGGGAGACCCAGGCTGGCAGGACTGGACACGAGGAGGCCGCCGCAGATGCCGCTGGCCCCTAAAGCATCTCTGCCGGGACCACGAAACAGCATCCTGGCAAGGGGCGACTCCTCCGTCTGGGCCGGATCCCTGACCCGGCTAAACCCCGGTCATTATTGGCTGCACCGTGTTTTCTAATCACCGTCTCACCGTCAGGGTGAAGGGAGCTCCTGGGGAATAACAGGAGTTTATCTCAGACGGATCGATCCGCCAAGATCCGTCGGGCCCCAGCCTCTTAATTCTCTATAATGTCAAAGCAATTTTTGGTTAAGTATACAGTCTGTCCTCTACTAAATTAAACTAATAGATCTAGTGGGAAATAAAACCCCGAGTGAATCGAGAATATTAAAAATAAAAAAATAAACCCCCCCCGGGTCTGTAAGATTTATTTTGGAAAACGATTAAACAACACACACACACAGGCTGTAGTAAGATCCATTCTGGGTTCCGGCTCCCCCTTCCCTCAATAGCACCACCCTCCCCAGCACCCAGACATGCCCTGAAACGCCCCAGGCTGTATCTGCACAAAGCCAAAGCCAGCACGGCCAGCGCTTTAAAATTTAAGTCCATCGATACTGCACCCGGGTGCTAAGCGATCGGCTCTCAGAATCAATCCCCTATCCACCCTCTGCAGTCACCCATTTTACAGATGAGAAAACTGAGGCTCCGAAAGGCCAAAGCAAGGGCAGGATCTGAGCCAAGCTTCCCCTGCCCTGCCCCGCTCTGCCTTGCTTTGCTTTTTGCTCGATTGTGCGTTGAGACACACATCCCAGGCTGTGAGGCAGGGCCTTGCTTGGGTGACACGCAGCAGAGACAGTGTCTGGGTTCTCCACCTGGGGAGGCCGAGGAACCAGGAGGGTGGGCAAGGCACTCTCTGGCCCCTGGGACTTGGGCACCATGGGCTCCCCCGAGGCCCTCAGTCCCCCACTGGCAGGGTGTGCTGGGCCCGCCAGGGCCCTCGGACAGCAGAGAAAGGGGAGACATGAGGACCTGGTACGTGGTCTGTCTTTGGAGCCTCAGCCAGGAGGGCTCCAGGCAGACACCTGGCTCCGGCCCCCAGCTCCCAGCCCCTCCCTTTATGGGACTGCGGTGTCCCAGCCCCCACCCCACCTGCCACCTGGCCTGGACGGCCTCCTCATCCCCAAGCGCAAAGCCTCAGCCTGCCCTGCCCTGCCCCTCAATTCCACCCACGGTCCCGTTGCCGTGGACTCCTCTGCGTCCCAGCTCGGTCTCCGAGTCTCCTGCCTCCACACCCACCCGCACAGGCAGCCACTGGCCTAGGATGCTGGCACAGCCCCGCCCGTCCTACCCGAGCCTGCTGGAATTCTCCGCACTCAGGGACCAGCTCAGGACGCCTTCCCGGGCAGGAGCGTCCTCCCACCTCCCCGCACGTGCCCTGTCAGGGCCAGGACCACCGGGTGCTCCATCCGCCTCCCAGTCACGCACCCCGGGCCGAGGGCCATGTCCGGGTCTGCTCTGAGCCCCACTCTCCTGGGGGCCCGTGTGCCTGCTGGCCCCCTCATCCCTCCGTGCCTCAGTTGCTCACCCTGCTCTCCCACCCGCCCCTCCCACGGCCTCTGCACCTGCCGTGGCTTCTGCCTGAAGCACCCGGGTTTTTGCCGGGCCGACCCCTCCCAATCTGCCCCGAGCGCCAGAGTCCCCATCGCGTGCACACGTGCACATGTGCATGCGTGTCTGTGCGGCCCACGCTACCCGCCACCGGATGAACATCAAGCTAGTTTTTGTTTCCTCTTGCTGGGGGTCTGTCTCTGCCCCTCCCAGCTCAAATGCGGACGGACTCCCCGCAGGCGGGGACCTTGCCTCTTGTCTCGCTCCCTGCAGCTTCCCCAGCACGGGGCTCCCGTCAGTCGGCGCCCACAGCTACGTGCCGGGTGGACGAGCGATCGGGTCCTCGGGACTTGTCGGCTAAATGAATGTTTGAGATGAAACGAGCTCTGTCCGAGTCTCGCTTTATTCCCTTTTCTAGAATGCCCTGGAGCCCGTTTGTTCTTTTTTTTGCCAGGCGGCCGTTCGTTCCCGGGTCTTGGGGCCCCCGGTGATGACACAGTCACGGCAGCGACAGGCCAGACCGTGGGTCCCGGCAGTCTGAGTCCTCTCCCTGCTGCTGGCCGAGCCCAGGCGGATGGCGGGCCGGGCTGCTCTGTCCAGCGTACACGGGGAGGGCAGGCCACCTCCCCGAGGGGCCTTGGAGGTGGCTCGGGCAGAAGGGCCCTCTCTTGTCTCCACGTCACGCCGGGGCTGGAGCTGCGACGCCCACCTCCCGGACGCTGGCAGTCCACACTGGCGAGGAGATGGGCAGGAGGAGGCAGGAGGAGCCCAACCAAAGTGAGCCATTCACTTCCTCCCCTCTGTCTCAGGCGCTCACTCCTCCCATCCCCTCCATCAAGCCCCCGCCAGGCACACACAGGGCCGGCCCGGCCCCTCGCTGACCTGACCTCCGCCCTTGCAGGGGACTCTTCCTGGGGCTGGACTTCAGGCCCTTACCCCCTGACACCGATGGCAGGTGAAGGACAAAACCGGCCAAGAATAAAATCGCCTATAAATCTGATCTTTTCCTCCCAGCTGTTGCATAGGCAGAGTGCTGGGATTATTGATAGAAAACTTTACGGCTGGGCCGCGTCTTAAAATGAAAATACATCACCCAAAATCAATGCCGGTGTGCGTGGCACCGGGAGGACGGGGAAGGTCAGCCCAGACAAGAATACCGAAGCTCAAACTCCAAGAGGACCCGAGCATTAAAATAAATAAATTCTGAAAGTGAGTTCCAGGAAAAACATTCACTGCGGGCTGTAATTTAAAGGAGCTTTCACGGGAGGCTGGGCAGTCTTTTTACACAGTGCTTTTTAAAGTGTCTCTGGGAGCCCAGAGAATCCATCCGCAGGACGGTATTGACAAGCGCCGCGGACCCCAACTCGCAGCGCAACAAGAACAGGGCGTGATGAGCAAGGAGGAAGAGCCGCGAGGGTGGGCACAGGGGGGCCGGGCCCTGGTGGAGGCAAGACCACAGGCATGGCCAGCTGGGCAGGTTGGGGAAACTGAGGCCCCACGGGTCGCATCACAGGACTCAGCTGGAGGTCCCTGCACACGGCAACACACGGGCATTTCAGGGATGGAGGGAAACCTTGCCAGGATCCACTGATGAGCAGAGAGGGCCGGGAAGGAAACAGCTGTGAAATCTCGAGTACATCACCGGGAATCTGCTTCACTTCATGTTCCAAGATTCACTCTGAACAGGGCACCTTTGCGGGAGCCCAAGGGACACCCACCGTCGTGGGGCTCAATGGCCGTGTCCTCAGAGACAGGTCTTCCTTTGGGAGAAGCGACCCAAATACTCCGTCACAGACGCCTTCTTTGAAGCCTCCGGCTGCGAGATCGCGTCCCCCAGGACACGGTGGGAAGGAAGTCGCTCCCGCCAGGGAGAGGGGACCAGGCACTGGCTGCGGTCTGGCTTCAGCTCACCAGTTCCCAAAATGGACACAGCCGTAAGTCAAAGAGATGAAAGTCCCACCCTGCCCACTGGGAAACCCCCAGCAAAGGGGAGACAAAGGGCCCCCAACTGCGGTCCCAGTTGGAACATTTGCTGCACCCTAACCTGAGCCAAGCTCGGCTGGAAGTTAAAGGCACAGAGAAGAAGGTTCAGTTGCTGGGCTCACCATCCACAAGAGGAGGCAGAAAGCAAACAGACCCTCCCAACACAGAGCCGAAAAGGCAGGACGACAGAGAATCTGTCTCAGGCTGCTTCTGGCTGCCATTGGCCAAGGGCAGAGGCCTTGCTCTCCATGCCAACTCCAGGTATTGGCACCGAAATCTTGCCCAGAGCAGGAAAGAGGTGGGCATCTGGGCTGGAATCTGGACCCCCAAAGACAGACAGACCTGGGTGGAAGCCTCACTCGGCCACTTACTAGCTGTGTGACCTCAGGCAAGTTGCACAAGCTCTCTGAGCTTCAGCCATTTCATCCGTAAAATGACGTGAAATCAGTGTCTACCCCAGAGAGTTGTTACAGGGATAAAATGAGCTCGTTCATTTACTCCACGAATGTTTACTGAGCTCCTACTTTGCTCTAGTCCCTGTTCTGGGTGCTGGAGACACATCATTGAACAAAGCAGGCAACGAGTCTTACAAATCTTGAACAGGAAACACAATCAATAAGGATATCATACCATATGTTGAAAGGTGGTTGGTGCAAAAGACGAAAGAAAAAGGGAAGCCTGGGAAGGGCCTGGGAGTGCTGGGTGGTCCAGGTGGGCTTCATGGAGAAGGCGACTTCCCAACAAAAGCCAGACATGGTGGAGTCGGCCAAGCAAGCATTTGGCGGGAGGAACAAATCAGTCAGATGTTCCCGCTTGTGCAAGAGCCCTGGGGCAGGAGCACACCCGTCCGGAGTGTTGTACTGTAGGGAGGAAGACGGTGTGGCCAGAGGAGGGTGAACCAGGGAAGACAGGAAAGAAGGTGGCGGCAGAAGGGGCCAGACAGGCTGCTTGACCTTGCCAGCCACCGCAAGCCCACTGCCATTACGCCGAGTGAAACGGCATAACCACCGCCGGGTTTCCAGCCACGGAAGAGTAATCTGATTTCTGCGTGACAAAGATCTCTCGGCAGTCACGCTGCAACGAGTGTGTAACAGTGCCCGGCACATGCAAAGCGTGCAAAAATACGTGGCTACTACTCTTACTAGTAACAACCCATGCAGTGGGCAAGAAACACTTCACCCCGCGAGGTGGTGCAGACCTAGAAGACCCACAGACCTTAGAGGTAACCAGGGTGGGACTCCCTCTAGCTACAGGAGTTCTCCCCTTGCCCATCCCGGATCACCAGGCGTTAGTCTCCGCTTGGACCTAGTGTCAGGACAGGAGACGGCTGCCTCTCCAGGCAGGCCGCCCGCTGCATGCTGAGCTAGCTCTTGCTATGGCAGCCCTGCTGGAGCCAGTCCCCCCATGAAATGTGCTGTCCTGGAATCCCACCGTGGTCCGGAATCGTTGAAGCGCAAAGTCTGCCCTGTCCCTTCAGAAGCCGAGGACAGCAGTGAGTCCTGCAGAGTCTTACAGCGGTGGGTCCAGAGGGGTTTCTAAGGGCAGGTGGAATTCCTAAGGAAAAGCTCCTGGCCAGGGGTGATGAAGTGACAGAAGGCAATGTCCTCTTTGGGGCCCCTGCAGAGGAACTCCACATTGCCCCTGGCCTGCACGTTCTGGCTGTTGCTAGCAGGAGACCTGGCCAGCAAGGCCTTACTTAATGCATGAGAGGCAGCGGCCCAGGAGCGGGGCTGACTCGCCGGCCCACAGATGAGGAAACCGAAACCCAGGCGCAGGAGGTACCAGGGCGTCGCCTAGGGGCGCCCCGCTCGCTGGTGGGGACCACTTAGGGCCCGCAGCTGCGTCCCCTCTGAGGTTGCGCTGCTGGCAGCCTGGACCAGGGTGGTGGCTGCTGGAAAATATTTCCGCTCTGGGTTTCCCTGGCTTCCCGGGAACCCTCTGCCCTGCCTCCGGGAGGCTGGTGAGCAGGGAGCACAGATGGGTGAACCCACCCGGCTGCCCCACCCCAACCTCAGGTCAGAGCTGAAGAGTAGGGGGCGGGCGGGGGAGGGGCAGAGATATTGAAACCGACCAGCCCGGACTCCCAGGTAAGGGAAAGAGGAGAGACTCTAGAACCGAGCTCTTTGGGACCCGCCGCTGGGGTTACGCATCCGTCCGAACCACTCGCCCACCCCTAAGTACCCTCCGGGGGCCCCGGCTGCACCCCTCGGACGGCTTGGGAGGCGCAGGCTCGGGGTGAAGGCTGGGGTGCGCAACGGGACGCAGGGTGTGCCGAGCGGGGGATGGGCTCCGGACGCTGGTACGGACCGAACCTCCAGCTCCTGCCGCCCTGGGATCCCCCCGTTCGCACGGAGCAAAGAGGGGCCGCGACCCGCGAAGCGCGCGCGGAGACGCGGGGACCCCGCCCCGCCCGGAAACCTCCGGGGCCCCGAGTCGTGCCCGGCGCTCCCCACCCCGCCCCCACCGCCTGCGCCGTCACTCACGGCCGCCGCCGGCGGGCTCGCGGGGCGCGGGGCGCTCCCTCCTCGCGCGCGCACTGCAGACTCCCGGTGTCGCCGCCGTCACCCAGCCGCGTCCCCGGCCCGGCACAGAGTTCCGCCCTTCTCCCGGTCCCACCCGCCCGCCATGGCCCGGGCCAAAGCACGGTGCGGCTCGCTGCCCGAGCTGGGGTAAGGAGTCAGGGCCCGGGAGCCGCGGGAAGGGCCGCGGGACACACGGGAACAGGGGCGAGCGCTGGAGTCTGGGAAGATGCCGGGCAGAGTTGGGGCGGGAGGACCCCCAACCGCAGCGGCGGCGGGGAGGGGCGGCGCGGCCCAACCGGAGAGAGGCCGGTCCCCGGGAGCGACCCCGCGGAGGAGAGGGGCGCGCTCTGGGGCGGGGCGGAGGGGCCGCGGCAGGAGAGGGGAGGCGGGGGCGGCGCAGTGGTGGAGGCGGCCCAGCGCCCGGCCGCTGACCGCCCCCTCCCGCGCCCTCCCCTCCCCCTCTCCCCGCCTCTCTCGGGCTCGGGTCGGCCACGCCGGACCGCGCTCCCCGCGCCGCGCTGGGTCGGACGCCAGGTCTGCGCGCCGCAGCTGAGCGCCCACTCGCCTGGCGGAGGAAGCCGCGGAGAAGCCCGCGGGGGCGGCGGCGGGAGAGCTCGCCGGGAGCCGGAGGAGGCGGCAGTCGGGAGCCGAAGCAGAAGGAGACCGGGAGGCAGAAGCTCGCGGCTCCGAGGCGCGCACTCCCCGGGCCAGCGATGAGTCCCGGCGCGGCCCGGTCCCTGCCCGGACCGCCGGGCAGAGACTGAAAGGTGGACCCCCATCGTCCGCTGGACGCCGGGACAGAGGGAGGCACTAACGGGCCTCCGGGGGGACCTCGCCCCCCGCGCACCCAGCGCAGCGCCCCCCCGGAGCCGCGCCGGGCAGACCGGCGAGGGAGCGGGGCTGATTGGCGGCCGGCGGCCAGGGGAGGGGGCGCCGTGCGGGGCCATGGCAGGCTCCGACGCGTCCTAGCCCGAGCCGGAGCCGGAGCCGAGCCCACGCTGCCGCCGCCGCCGCCTCTCAGCGCCCGGGCCCCCGCCGCCGCCGCGCCGCCCGCGGGAGATGGAACAGCGGAACCGGCTCGGTGCCCTCGGATACCTGCCGCGTCTGCTGCTGCTGCACGCCCTGCTGCTCTTGGTGGCCCACGGTGAGCGCGGGAACTCGCTGCCGCGGTGGGTTCGGGGGTCCTTGCTGGGGGCTGCTGGAGCCAGCCTGCGCCGGCCGCCACCGAGGAGGAGGAAGAAAAGGGGAAGAAGGCTTCGTGGTCTGCTGCAATCCCGGGGTGCAGCCCTGGCGCGGAGGGGTAGGGGAAGGAGAGCAGCGAAGGGTCCCCGCAGCTGCGGCGCCCGCGCCCGAGTCGTCCGGAGTCCGGCGGGGGCTCGGCTGTGGGGAGGAGGCCGGCGGGGAGCGGGAGTTGGGGCGCCCCAGCCTGGATCGGGTGGAGCTGGGGAGACATGAGCTGCCCCGCTGCCCGCCCGATCCGGAGGGAAGCAGTCTGCAGCCTGCTGCGCCCTGCAGCTGCTCGAGCGAACTTTGCTACGCCCGGGCCTGGGCCACGGAGTGGCTGGGGGCGGGCGGGGGTGGCACATGGCCACCGAGCCGGCACAGAGCGCCCCGCCTTGGGTTGCCCCAGGCCTCCGCCCTACAGCTGGTCACGCCTCACCACCCTGCCCACCCCCGCCCCCAGCTACATTCACTGAAGTCCCCAAAGATGTGACGGTGCGGGAGGGAGACGACATCGAAATGCCCTGCGCGTTCCGGGCCAGCGGAGCCACCTCGTATTCGCTGGAGATTCAGTGGTGGTACCTGAAGGAGCCGCCCCGGGAGCTGCTGCACGAGCTGGCTCTCAGCGCGCCGGGCGCCCGGAGCAAGGTAACCCGCGGGGCCGGCGCGCACCAGGCTCGGGCCGGGCGGCTTCCCCGGGGAGGGGGCGGCTGGGCTCACGGGTGCGGGGCGCCGCGTGGCGCAGCCCGTCTTCCACCCTGGCATCCTCAAGAATCGGAAAAGTCGGCTGTTGTTACCCCCAAATCCTGTCAATTGCTTTGGCAGTTTCCTTTCTCCCACGACCCCCCCCCCAGAACTCCATGCGCGCCTGGCCCCTGAAAGCCACGCCTCGCTCAGTGCTCCTGCGGGCAGGCTGCGAGCCGGCGCCTGACGGGTGCGGGGTGGTGCGGGAGGACCACTCGGTCGCACCAGGCTCTCCCTGCCCTCTGTCACCATGGGGTCCCCAGGGCTCCGGGAAGGCAGCGCTCGCGAGGCAGCGGGCCGTGTGCAGGGAAGCTGTCAGGCCAGCTCCAGCGCCCACAGGAACAGAGGGGTGGCCTCCCTGTAGCCGAAAACAGGTCCCCGCCGCCCATCTGCCTCAAAGCCCGCACCGTCTCCCGCACATTCTAGCGCGCGCGCGCACAGCAACACCGTCACGCCTGCCCACATCCTCCTGGGTCCCGCCCAGAGCGACTGCTCCTGTCTCCACTGGCCCTGTCCACACACACACACCGGTCCCTCCATCCAGGTTCTCGCGGCTCCCGGTCAGGTGGAGGAAGATTTGGAGGAACAGGGGGGAACGGGGACGCTCCGCGGCAGGGCGCAGGGCCTTCCTTCCCATCGCGGTGCGATCCAGTCCCCGGTCTCCAGCTGGCAGGTGCGCGCTGGCGCGGCCACTCCGGCCAGGCACCATCCCAGTTCTGAACCCGCTTCCCTCCGGGTAAACTCCTGGAAATCCAGACGGCCCTCTTGCCCTGCACCCCACGTCCCCAGCCCGGCGGTGTCGGGCCCAGCCCGCCTGCGGACGGTCCCCTGCCCAAGGCCACATCCGCGTCCCCCGGCCTGGAGACCGCGAGCCTGACGTGTGTTTCTCCCTGTTTGCATTTTAGGTAACAAATAAGGATGCAACTAAAATCAGCGTAAGTGTGGAGCCCAGCGCGGGCCGCGGGAGACCCCTTCCGGCCGCCGCGCGCCCCGCGGCTCCCTCGCGTTAGAAAGCGCGGCCGTGCGTCGCCGGCTGCTCCCTCCCCGGTAGACAGCGGCGGCGGCCGAGCTGCGCATCGGGCGCCATCTGTCGCCAGTAGCGGGCTCGGGCTCTCTTTTGTGTAAATCAAGGGTCCAAGACCTGAGTCCCCCAGCCCGGCTCGGCGCTCACCTGTAAAACCCTCCTGGGTCCGGACCGCGCGCCCAGGCCCCTGCGCCGCTGCTCGCCTCCCCGCTGCGGGCATCTCTGCCGGCGCCGGGAGCGCGCGGCTGCTCGCCCTCGCCGCGACCCGTGCTCGGCTGCCCGCCCCTCCGCCCCGCCCTGCACGCGCGTTCCGTGCCCGCAGGCCCCTCCGCGGCGGCCCTCTGCGCCCGCCTGGGCTGCAGGTCCGGGTGCAGGCGTTGCAGACTGCGCGGGGGCGGGTCGTGGGGTTGGGAACTGGGAGGAGATGAGCCCCAGCTCTGCCGGCTGGAGCGTGGAAGTGCGAGGGCCTGGAGACGAGGGGGCCTCCTCGTAGGCTCGGTTCGGGGTGGGGGCTCCCTGGGAGCTTGGTGGGAGCCGCAGAGAGGTTTCTTCTCTAAGTCTCCACAGGGGCCCAAGGGAGGAGCCCTTTGTCTGGGGCTTCAGGGAGGCGACCATGTGACAGGGTGGGTGCCCAGCAGGTGGCCAGGGGTCAGGCGGCAGCCTCAGCCTCGCGGGCCTCCTTGGGAGGACGAAGGGTTAGCTGCGAAGCGCGGGGGCCAGGGACAGGGGCTTTCCCTGGGACACGACCCAGGTCCTGTGGGTTCTGGATAAAAAAGAACGTTAGCGCGGGAAGGCATGGAGCCCACGCGGCCCGCCGGGGCGCAGGAGGGACGTGGGCCCATTAGGGAACAGGAGGCCCAGCCTGAGGTCGCTTGACGGGGCGGGAGGGGGCAAAGGGGTGGGCTCTGCCACTCTGAACGGAGAGCCGCAGGGAGACAAGAGGCTGTTGGTGGGAACGCGGGGGACACACGATGGGCCATTTGGTCAAGACCATGCGGAACCGGAGACGCAACACAACGGGCAGGCGACCGGAGTCCAGGCAGAGTGGAGAGCCCCACGGCGCTGGGGGGACACGGGGCACAAGGAAAGCTGGGTGGTGACTGGGGTCGGGGGCGAGCTGGGGTCCACGCTGGGGCTGCGCGCCCGGCCCTAACCCCGCTCTCTTGCAGACCGTGCGCGTCCAGGGCAACGACATCTCGCACCGGCTGCGGCTGTCGGCCGTGCGCCTGCAGGACCAGGGCGTGTACGAGTGCCGCGTGGCGGACTACAGCGACGACCACACGCGGGAGCACCAGGCCCAGGCGCAGCTGCGCGTGCTGTCGCGCTTCGCGCCGCCCGACGTGCAGGCCGCCGAGGCCGTGTCCCACATCCAGAGCAGCGGCCCGCGTCGCCACGGCGCGGCCACCGCCCACAGCGCGGGCCGCGCCACCCCTGAGCCCGGCGGCGACAAGAGCCCGCCGCCCGCGAGCCCGCCCGCTGCCCCCGGTCCCGGAGTCCCCGCCGCTGCCGCCGCCTCCGCGGCCCACACAGCGGCCACCACCGTCGTCGCCGCTGCGGCTGCTTCGTCTGCGTCGCCGCCACCGGGCCAGGCCGTCGTGCGCCAGAGGCACCGCTCGGGTAAGGGGCGCGTGGCGGATGGACACTGGGGTCACTTGCACGTCTATACTCGATCCTGGTTAAGCTGGGTCAGTCCAGAGCGGTGTCAGGATCCTCTCCCTGCTGTTTCCCTGACTCACCTGGTGGCCTCTGGAACTGTTCTGCGCTGTATTTTCGATTGGGGGGCTGCCCCCCTGGCGCCCACCCACAGGGACACTCCAGGCCGGAGTGTGGGGAGACCAGCTCTCTTGGGTTTGGGTAGCTGGACCCTGAGGGCTGAGCTCCGACCGTGGCAACGGGCCAGCTTTGCACTTGGAGCCCTAACCGTGGAGCGGGTGTGTCCCCAGGTGGGACACTATCACCTGGTGGAGGTGGGACCAGGCGGTGCCACTTAGGCCGCGTTGGTGTCTGTGCTGCTTGGCTCCGCTGAACGGACTTGGTCCAGGCCGGTGTGGATGGGCCTGACCGTGTGGCCTCTGTTCTCTTCCGCTAAGGACAGGAGGGGTCTGGGCGCCGGCTCTGCCCCCTGCTATAAATCGTAGCTCCAGCTCCCTTTGGCTCTGGGGGGCAGGGGGTGCAGTAAGGACCTAAGCCGTTCTTAGGAAGGCACCTAGCGGCTAAGACCTGCTTTCCCTGGGGAGCTGAGAGGCTGGGCAGAGGGGAGTCGGGTGGGATGTGGGAAGGCAGAAGGCCAAATGGCCTGACTGCCCTGGAGAGGCTGTTTGGGGACAGCCAGGTGCTAACGGAGGGTGGAAAGCCCTCCCGCCCAGTGTGGCCCCCGATCCCCCACACTCCCTCCCCAGCTCAGAGATGGGCCCGACTCCAATACTCTCTCGCAGTATCTGATTTTGAGCAGGTCACCTCCTCCCGAACCCCGCTCCTCAGTCCCGTTTGAGGCAGAGTCCTACAGAGAACGGCTCTACTGGCCTCGCAGCACAGAGAGGCTGCGTCTGGGGACAGTTGCATGTGAGTCCTCCCAGATGTGGTGGTCACACCCCTACCGTGGCAGTTCCCAAATGCAGTCCACCTGCTACCACCTGAGGAGGCAGGCTCCTGGGCTATCCCGCTGAATCCGGGTGACAGGCCCTCGAGTCACCTTATTGTCCCACTCAAGGCCTCAGGGGTGGGTGGAAACCTGCCGGTCTGTCCTGCGCATCTGCTCGGTTCTGTTCCTCGTTCAGTTCTGCCCACCGGGGGGGCCTCCCCGGTGTGTCTCGGGCTGTTGGCTGCATCTGGAGGCCTCGTCCCTCTTAGACCCCACACGGGGTCCCCCCGAGACTTTCCCTTCGGCCACAGGGGAAGGCGGGTCAGCTGGGACCCACAGAGGGCCTCCCCCAGACAGCCTCAACTCCCCTCCCTGGCTCAGGACTCTCCACTCCCTCCCGTATTAATTTAAGGTAACACTGGGTGCTGGGACAAACCCCAAACTGTCGGTGACTTGGAACAATTCGAATTCGTTTCTTGTTCACATCAAGTTCCGCCCTGGAGTGGGGAGTGTGGGGCTCTGTTCCGCGCATGCACGCGGGGACCCGGGCTGACGCAGATGCCGCCGGCTTCAACAGTGGCTTCCAAAGTCGCGCTGGGACTCCGGAGGTGGCCAGCAGACATGCGGGCAGCCTTGTCAGCCCAGTTCCCGGGGGGATGAAGCTCCAAGGCAGACATCGTATGTGATGATGAGTCAGCGTCTTTCCTGCAGATTTATAGTGGCCCTAAGTATGTACCGTTCTTAGGAGGTTGAGAAAAGAGCCGCCCAGATCACTTTGGACGGCGCTTCATCCCCCAGGAGGAAAGCTTGTTTTTAAGGACCAGGCCTAGAAAGGTAAATACTGCTCTACCCTCCTCCAATGGCCAAAACTCAGTCCTACTGTCCAGCAAAGCTGCAGGGCAGGCTGGAAAACACAGTACCCAGGCGGGTGGCAGCTGCTTTCTGGCCTCCTCTGTTCCCAGGAGAAGGGGAGTTAGCCACATCTGTCCCGCACACAGCAGATGTGCCGGGAAAGTGCTCATGGACTTACAGAGCGATTGGCTTAATTCAGTGCTGGTTGGGGAAGAGGAGACCCTTCCACCCTATCTTCTTGGGCCCCAGCAAGTGAACATGTGTGTCCCAGGCTGGAATATACCTCTGGGGTATTCCCCAGACCGTGAGTAGAATGGCAAAGCAGAAGCCGAGGTGTGAGTTGTGTCTCTACCACTTACTGGCTGTGTGACTTTAGGCAAGTGACTTAACCTCTCTGAGCCATCTGTAAAATGGACAGGGTGATCCCTGACCGAGGAGGGAGCTTGGTATGGAAATTGCTGCACGTATACGTTTGTTATTGGCACTATGGTCATTAGCTGCTCTGGCTGGAGAGGAGGGGGTGGGGGAAATACAGCTAAGTGGTTGGCATTTGGAAGCTAACTGTGGAGGGCCTTGAATGTCCAGGGGAACCAACAGGGTTGATTAAAGCGTTTGGTCAAGGAAGAGCCACGTGAAAGAGAGCTTTGGGAGTGCTCGCAAAGTGGTGATGAGGCCAGGGTCACAAGCTCCTTCCTGCTCGAATCTCCCTCTTCTCCTGGCCAGAGCCCGACCCCGAATCCAGACAAAGCTGACCTGACTGCCTGGCATAGCCGGCCAGGTCTCCCGTCCCCGTGCCGGCCACGAGGGTCGAGTAAGAGAGTGGGCTGTATTCCGGGGCATCTCATCCTCAGGGCAGGAAGCCCGTCCCGCAGGTGGGATGGACAGCGCCCTTCTTCCCAGGGGATATGGAGGGTCTCAGACGGCACCGCGCCCGGGGCCACCCCAGCAGGGCACCCACCACCCACACAGGACGGAATGTTAATGCCCACGTAGGTCAGGGCAGCGGCCCAGGCTGAGGGCTCCTCTCTGACTTCTCTGGGGTGGGGGTGGTGGTCGCTGTTGTCCAGACGGGACAGCCAGCTGGGCTTCCAGCAGGGTGACAGGGCCGTGCCCCCGGGATGGGGGTACGGTGGCCCCTGAGGTCTCTGCCACCCTGTAACCCTTGCCAGCTCCCGAACAGGCCAGGGACTGTGTAGACACCTCAGAAAGAAGTTCCTCTCCAGCCCTCCTTTGAAACACCCGGAAGTGGGGAGCCTGGGTCCCCTGCTCTCCATGTAAGGCTCTTAGCAGAGTCGCTTTGCTGTGGACACCTCTGTGTCCCACTCTGGGCAGACAGCAGTGGGTTTCGTGACCTCCAGCTCATAAACGCACCCCGACGCCTCGACCCCAAGGAGAACAGCATGCCCGGTTTTGTGTCCCACCCCACTCCAGCCACCCAGCTGCGGGCTGTTGATGGGAGTGAAGCCTACAGACTGTGTTTGGGGTGACGGGCTGGTGTCACCCACCATCACCAAGCAGTTCCCTGAGCTCGGCTGCCAGCCAGCATGGGTCCCACTGAGCCTCCCCGGTGGGTGGCAGGCCAGTCCGTGGTGCCAGCAGCAGCGTGGGCTGCAGGGTGGGGTCCTGGGGGTGCACTTTTGGGCTTGGCGGCTTCCCTTCAAGTTTCTTGGCGGTTGGTTGGGGGGGGTTCGGGAAGGGCTGTTTGGTTTTGGGTTGGCGGCCAGGGGGTTTTGCGGGTTTTTTCGGCGGGGTTGTTGGCGGAGGCGGCGGGCCCGTTGGACCGGGTTTGTTGGGGGGGTTTGTTGTTTTTTTTGCGGTTTTGGCCGGGTTTGGGGCGGCCGGCAAGGGTTGGTTGGGGTTCCTTGGGGTTGGCGGCGGGGGCGGCCTTGGGCCTGGGGCTTAAGGGGGGAGGAGGGGAGGGATTAGTTGGCCGGAGCGAGGGTGGGTGGCTGGGCGGGAGGCTGCCTGGTAGGAGCAGTGGCCTCGGCCTGGGATGCAGCCAACCCACAGTGACCCAGCAAGGATTCCGCTCCTCCTGCCCTGCGTTCCGGGCAGGGCCCAGGCCTTCATTCCCAGGGGCAGACCCTCCCGCGAGCTGAGGGCAGGGCGCCCGCCATGCAGTCTGGTGAGCTCAGCCTCAGGGTCTCAGTGCAGAGGGCTGGGCGGGAGCCGGGGAGCCAGAGAGGCTCATCCCAGGCCCGGGTCTAGCGGACGGACCCTCCGGCCATCTCAGACTGGCAACTTCAAGGGTGGTCCCAGCCCATCTCGCCAGACGTCCCCCGTTACGCCATGGCTCCTGGGAGAAAGTCGAAAGGAAGGCTCGTTTGTTTGAAGTGAGACTTTGGTGATACCAGGAAGGGGGCGGGGAGACTTGCTCGAATCTTCGTCCTTTAGCTACTGCCGGGCCAGGCCAGAAAACCCTGCCTGCACCCCACGTGTGCCCAGTACAGCCAAAGGCACACTTGCGCCAAAAGTTTACGTGCAAAAACTCATTCGTTTCACGTCTCATTTGTCAAGAGACGTTCTGGTATTTGTGCTTAAAAATAAACATGCACGGGATCAGCAACGCAGAGCGGGCGCAGGGGGCTGGCCCCCTTTTAGCCATTTGGTGAATCTGGCTCCTGATTAATCTGAACACTGACCCACTTTTCATGAGCACTTTGTTGCCGGTTGCCATTTCGGGAAAAAGAGAGAGAGAGAAAAAAACAAAACAGAATCTCTTCCAGACAAACACTCTAAATGGGAAAGGCGCTGCAGTGAGGTCCAGCGCGGCCTCCAAAGAATGCGGTTTGCAGCCGGACGGCCTGGTGCTGGCAAGAGGCTCCCTTCTGTAGGGACCCGGGATCCGGTCGGTGGCATGTGAACCTTTTTTTTTTTTTTTTTCGAGACAGAGTCTCACTGTGTTGCCCAGGCTAGAGTGCCGTGGCGTCAGCCTAGCTCACAGCAACCTC
>NW_012148108.1:2818870-2824954 GCF_000956105.1 Propithecus coquereli | reverse complement strand
GCCTCAGCCTCCCAGAGAGCTAGGATCACAGGCGTGAGCCACCGTGCCCGGCCTGTGCGAACCTTTAATTAGTCTCAGGGCTCTGGCTCCGAGGAGAGGCGCCACGGCCCCCACGGTGAGCCGGCTGGATGTGGCGAGCTGCTGCCCGGCGCCCACGCGGAGAGCCGGCTTTCGATATTTCAATTAGTCATGAGAGAAAGACAGCCAAGGCCACGGGTGTGACGGCTTTACAGAGACTGCTACTGCCGGGAGCCATCGAGGGGGAGCATCCTTGGGTGTCGCCATGGCAACCATAAACCGTGACCGCAGGAGGCTACAGACACTACTGTATCCCGACCCGGGCCCTGGTGGGTGAGAAAGCCGGCAGAGAGGGGACCAGGGTGGCCCCAGAGATCTCAGTGCAGCAGACAGAGTGTCCCACTGCACCAGCAGGGCCAGGACCTGCGGGTCCAGAGCAGGCCGTGGAGCTGGTCCCCTCTCTTCCCATCTCCCTGGACCGTCGGGGGCCTGAAAACCGTCTCCTTGAAGGAGCAGCCCCTCAAGCTCTGATGTGACGTGAGAATCACAATTTGGGAGAAAATAAGTCTGGCAGAAGATGTCCCAGAGAAGAGAGGGGCTCTCTGAGCATCCCGGAAGAGGACTAAAGGATTTCGTAAAGGGAATGGCCGAGCCCCGCAGCTGGCGGGAGGCCTGCAACCCCCGACACTGGCGGGCGTATGCAGTCATCAGCGATGAGGTGTCCTCTCCGTCCTCAGCCAGTCCTTGGAGCTTTCCGGGCTCAGCCCCCCGTGTGCCGAGAGGGAGAACCAGGGATGGCAGCCATGGACCCACACTTAGCGGAGTCAGGGCACCCAGGTAATTCCAGAACAGAGCAGTCTGTGTCCCTAGTGGGGACAGCCCTAATCCAGCCGAGGCAATCTGGGGAGGCTTCCTGTAGGCAGTGTGCGATTTCCGCTTGAAAGAAGCACCTGAGGCTAATGTCCTCCCAGCTTAGGTCAGTCCTGGGAAAGCTTCCAGATGCCTCCCCTCTCTTCCCCACCCCGAGTTCCAGGGGTTGAAAAGGTCACACCAAAGAGAATGGCCTTTGTCACCGGGTGGTCCGTCAGCCCACTGTGCAGCCACTCTCTGAGCATCGGAGAGACCCCAAATTGAGGCTAAAACAGCTGCTCTTGGATTATAATCATGATAATAGTATTTGCCTTTTACTGAGCACTTACTATGCGCCATGCTCGCCTCTCACTGGTGTTCCTCCTTTCTTACTCCTCCCACCTCCCTTTGTCCCCCAGACGACACAGCCTCCTCCCTGTGCTCCTGCCTGGAGCCCAGACCCCTCCCCAGCTGGACTGCAGCCCCCAGAGCGGGCCGAGAGCCAGGCTTTCCAATGTCACTGGGAGCCACCCCTCCACGAGCTGCTCACTAAACATGCCAGCTGCACATTTGTAAAGCTCTGAATATTAAGGGTTCCCCAAGCCTCCATGGGGACGAATGAGGTCAAGGGCTTTTGTAATATGCTACTGATTAGTTCTGCCCCACGTGGACAGAGAGTGGCAAGGGCACGGCTGTGCTCTAAACCCCTTAGCTTCATGGGAGGTGCCAGCATGGTTTTTAGACATTTTTGCAGCACAGAAGAATAAAAAGCATTATCTTTTTTTTTTTTTTTTTTTTTTGAGACAGAGTCTCACTGTGTTGCCCAGGCTAGAGTGCCGTGGCGTCAGCCTAGCTCACAGCAACCTCAGACTCCTGGGCTCAAGCGATCCTTCTGCCTCAGCCTCCCGAGTAGCTGGGACTACAAGCATGCGCCACCATGCCCGGCTAATTTTTTCTATATATTTTTAGTTGTCCAGCTAATTTCTTTCTATTTTTAGTAGAGAGGGGTCTCGCTCTTGCTCAGGCTGGTTTCGAACTCCTGAGCTCAAACAATCCGCCTGCCTCGGCCTCCCAGAGAGCTAGGATTACAGGCGTGAGCCACCGCGCCCGGCCAGCATTATCTTTTTTATTCCCCCGTGCTTTGCGGAGTGTTACCAGACATCTCTTGGACACTCACCTCCAAAGCAGAGAGAAGTCTCACTTTGTCCTACGTCAGGGCTGCAGAAAAGTTTGAGATGACGACAGGCCCAGCCCCCGTGACTCTGGACCCTACCTCCCTCCTCCTCATGGTGACAAACCTCCTTCCCGGGGTGGTGCTCTGGGAAAATGAGTCTGCCTGTCGGGGGCTGTGGCGCGGTCAGGGAAGATGGGTCGTAAGTACCAAGACGAATCACCCGTGTGGCCTCCTCTGGGCTAGGGTTTCGCAGCAGTTGGGCAGCAAGTGATGGAGGTGGCAGCCGGAGCTTCTTGGCGACACTGCGCCCGCGGGGGCCGGCCAGCCCGTGAGCATAGCCCAGGCCTCTTCTCCCGCCCGCGTCCTCCGCAAAAGCCTGTTCCCAATGGCAATCCCAGGTGGAGACTGTTCCAGAAGTTACTGGTGGTTCTGTGGTCATTACCGACCGCTCTCCGGGCTGACATACGAGAGCTGCTTTGGACTGGCTTCAGAGGCTCTGGCTTTTAGGTGTGAGAGGAGTGTTTGGGGGTCCCAGCGTCAGCACGGAGTAAGGAGCCAAGGCGGGCATTTCCGAAGCTTTTTCTCCTCCCCACCCGCCACCTCCTGCTCTCCCACGGGTACGGTCCCTGCTCTGTTTTTGGACGTGGCCAGCTCGGCAGAAGGGCTGCCAAGAGGGGCAGACCCCTCAGTGGCCCGTGGAGGCTGGTTGTCATCTCCTAAGAGTACCCGGTAGGTGGGCGCCCGATGCCCGTTAGGGAGCGAAGCCCAGGGAACGGCCTGGGCAGGTCAGTGCCCTCGAGCTGCCCATGCTGGTGGCAGAGCCAAAGGGTAAACTGAGGCTGAGACGGTGCTGGGGGCAGCTGCCCTCACCGCCATTTCCAACCGGCTCGTTCTTCCCCCGACATCTCAAACGCTCCTGCTGTTGAGTAGCTGGCCTGGAGGGGTTCGGATGCCAAAAAACACTCGCCGTTTCTGCGCCTTACAGAGCTCCAGCCGCCCGGATTCCCGGCGTGTGCCTCAGCCCTCCCACCCGTCTTGCCCTAAGCACGTGACTCTCGTTTTTCCAGATGGATTTAACCGCTTGGACTCGAATCCTGACCCCATCGTGTCCCTCTCCCCGTGTGCGAGACCCCTCATTGTTGTCTTCCGTGACACCAGCCTGCACGCCACGGGGCGCTGGGCAGGCTGGGAGGAGATGATCCACGGAGAGGTGTCAGCTTAGCCCGGAGCCCGGCACCTAGAGGGCGCTCAGTGGGTGTGGCTCTCGTCACCGGCGTCGTCCGCGGGAATGGCGCTAACTGTCCGGGGGGGTTGAATAGGCTGGACGGGCTGCTCTGATCCGAGACTTCTCTTATGGGATCATTGTTCTCCTGCACGTGCCGTGAGCTCGGTGGAGCTTCAGGTGCCAGAGCTGGGGCCTTCGGAACAGAAAGAGCCATCGGATTGCAGACGGCTCATTGCATTGTTATTTCTGTGCCGTTTTGGGGGGAGGGAAGGGTAGAAAGTGGGGGAGGCGCCACTTCCTCATCCCTGCCTGGCTGGGGCTGTTTCCCACGCGTCAGGAGCTCCGTGGGAGCAAGAACAGCTTCACTGTGGTTCCTCGTGGGGGTCCCCCCCGCCGCCCATTAGACTCCTGCATTCACCTGCGTACCTGGGAAAGGCACCTATGTCCTGCCTGGGCTTCTGTGTGGTCCAGGCTGCTGTCGGGGGTGGGGGGCATTGGGATGGGAGGCGGCCTAGCTCCGAGGAGGGGCTGGTGTTTGCAGCGTTAGACGGCTGTGTCTCCGTGGAGGGAGGGCAGAGAAGGAAGAAAGCCCCTCGACCACGTCTGGGAGCCGCAGAGCCTCCTGGGGGGGGGCCTGGCTGGAGAGGAGGGGCCTGCGGTGTCCCCCAGGGACAGGCGTGGGAGGGGGTGGAGCCCGGGCACTGTGGGCTCCAGGTGCTGCTGACCCTTCCACCGTGTTCCTGGATTGTGCTTTCCACGTCCACAGTCCACCATCTTTCCTCGCTGTGGTTCGCTGAGCCCAGGAGATGATCTGCGGTAGTGGGGCTGCTGGAACCCAGGAACCGGTGAGAAGAAGGCAGGACGGAGAAGCCCCCGCCAGGGATGCTGGGCAGATGAGCAAGCTGCATGCTGGACCCCCCGGCCCCCCGCCCAGCACAGGGCACCCTGCAGACCCACGGTGGAGGGCCCTTCACTTGGAGTCAGACCCCTCCAGAGGCAGAGCCCTGCCCTGGCCCAGCTGCTGCGTCCGTCCCTACAGTGACTTTATTGCAGTTGATTCTCCTACAAATGCCGCTTGACCCAGCGGAAGGATCTGCAATAAACCAGGGAAGAGGGAGCTGACGTCCTGCGCCGGGGGTGGGGGGTCCTGGCCAGCTCGATCTGGTCTGGCCCGGCCGAGGGGCAGGGTGCTGCTTAGACTGTCAGGTGGGCCCCGCCCCTGCCTCGGGGAGGAGCCCGTGGCCTGGCCACGGCAGCCAGACCACGCAGGAGGTGCTCTGAGCACGAACCCAGGGCTCAGCTGGGGCGCAAGAGGGGGTCAGGACAAGGGCCAGGTGGGCTGCCGGTTGGGAGGAAGCCTTCCCCAGTCCTGCAGCCAAAGGGGCCTCGTCCATCCGGGGCACCCAGAAGGGCCTTGCTGCCGCCTCGGGGCCCCAACCCTGAGCCCTGGAGTCGGTACCTGGCTGAGTGGGTGGGTGAGCGGACGTGTGGCTAAAACGCGGATTGGACGGTGGCTGGATTTGGGATGCAAGTTGGGCCTTGCAGGATGGGCGGAGTTGGGGCTGCAGACGTGCCTAAGTGAGGAGTTCCCAGACCCGGATACTCCACACTCGGCCGTGTCTTCCGGGACGGAGGCCACAGGCAGGAGGTCCCAGGCGGTGGCATGGCCCAGAATGCCATACAGCCCACGCTCCGGCCTGCAGTCCCTGCGCCACCGTCCGCAGACAGGAAGTGGACACAGAGTGAGTGGGCGCAGCCTGCCCCCAGCTTCCTAACCCCTCAGCTGTCGGGGGGCGGGGGCAGAGTTCCCCTCCCACGCTGGGTGCTCCGGAGGATGCAGCTCAGACTTGCTGGGTGTTATCCGTGTGAACGTTAACGTAGACATATTTTTTCAGGCATTTAAAAAAAAATAGAATCTCCAGGTGGGCAGATGCGTAACTGTATTCACATTAAAGACTCATGTAACAAAAAATACACACGGCGGTAATTCGCGACGCTGCTATTCCGCAGGGCCGTTTTCCAGTGTCTGAGACATCCCGGCAGCTCCTCTGTGCTAATTCTGTTTAATGAGCACATGTTATGGAACTTCCAGAGCTCTGTCCCCGGACAATTAAAATGCATTAAGCTTTTCGGTTAAATTGCGTTTCTCAAGGAGAGTTCTCAGCGTGAAACAGAAAGAAATACCCAGGTGTGTTCGAGGTGGAACCGGAGCCAGGTCGTGATAGGAAAGAGCTGTCGGGTCCTGGACGTGCCCAGCTCAGGGCACGGCCGTCATGGCTGCCTGTGCTCGGCCAGGCCCAGCTCCGCGGAGCAGGACGCGGAGGTAGAGGCCGGACCCCTCCTGCTGAGCGGGCATCAGATGGGTGACCCCGGGGGACCTGGGACACACTCGGCCTCGAGGGGCGTGAAGGCTGTGGAGGGAGGCGAGGTACTCCAGACAGTGCGGCCGGGATGGGGGACTCCAGTGAGGGGCAGGTCCGCTCGTTCAAAACACAGACAGGGCCCTCAGTTCTCCCATCTGTGTAATGGGTACAGCAGCACTCCAGCCTCTACGGTCCGGGAGTTTTAGATCTGCAAGGAGCTCTAGAGAGCCCCGGGTGAGAGATTTCCAAATGGTGTTCCTTGGAACCCAGAGCACTCACTCCCACCCCCCGGCTTCCACCAGAGCCGTTCTACTTTTAATAATTTTTAATATTGGAGTCCCGTGCAGCAATTTGCTTGAGAGCAGGGTTCTGCTTTAAAAGATTTAAAGACAACTGATAAAATTCTAGGGTGTGTGTATCCTATACGTGCAAATATGTAAATACACAAGTTATAT
>NW_012148108.1:2810070-2817990 GCF_000956105.1 Propithecus coquereli | reverse complement strand
GCCCGGCCGGGGGTTTCTTTCAAATGGCTCCAGCAGTCTCCTCTCCGGCTCGCTATCTAAACGATAAATATTAATGTCTTCATTGACAATCTTCAGCCGAAGAAGCTTTGATTTCTTCGAGAATGATTAGCAAAGTGGCGATCCTCGTTTAATCTAGAGAATGAGTCAGCTCCTGCTCCAGCAGAGGGCTTCCCCCACCTCCCAGGCAGCCTGATGTTCCGGCTCAATCATGACAAACTCCAGCCTGCTGCAATGCTATTCCTGGCGCTCCTCGGGGAGGAGGGATAGACGGAGAGGTCGTTAGCATCCCATCAACGCGGCGGCCTCCGTGCCAGCCGCCTGCTTGGCCCAAGGCCCCTCGGAACACAGATGTGTCCACACCGCGTAAGAAGGGAGGCGGCAGGGCTGGGAAGGGGATCCCACCTCAGCTGAGCCAAACGTGCCCTCCTTCCTCCTGCCCTCTGCCCGCGTGGCCATGGCGAGCTGGGGACCATCAGCCCAGACAGCAGTGGACGGTCCCTGAGGCAGGAACGTGGGCAGCAGGTGCTGGGGGGCAGCAGCCACATGCCAGACAGTGCTCAGCCTCCCTCGAGAAAGGGTGGACGCCAGGCTGCAGAACTCCCAGATGCTACACCGCTGCCGGTGCACAGAGACCACGTCCTCAGGGCCAGCGTGCACGCCCGTCTTCCGTGGTCTGCCCGGATGCATCTGGGAACTCTGGGGAGTGTACGGTGCATCCCGTAGTTCAAGCTTCCAAACCCTAGGTCTGTCTTCCACCAAAGATCCAGGGATGTCTTAAAATAAGTGATGGAGGAGATAGTTATCTTGGAAAATTCTGTCCTTGAGAGAAGGACACCCCCAAGCTGAAAAGGGGGGTTCTCCAACCGTTTTTAGAGAGTGGTTCTGTTGCCCATGTGCACGGCTCTGGGCTCTGTGTGAGGCACTTTCGTGTACGTGCTCGTATGGGTCAGCTTTTGCTGCGTAACAAATGACCCCAGAACTGGGCGGCTTTGATGCAACACGACAGCCGTTTATTGAGCTCACAACACTCCCTGGGCAGCTCTTCTGCTGGTCTCTGCTGGGCTCCTTCATGCGTCTGTTGTCAGCTGCCAGTTCGGTTGGGAACTGGTTGGTCTAGTTGGTCTGGAGACTTCTGATAGGACATTTTATTGTCCTTACCCTTCAGCAGCCTGACCCAGGCTTGTTCCTGGGACAGCGTGTTCCAAGAGCCACAAGGAAGAGGGCAGGATGCAAAGCACGAGCACTTTTCAGGCCTTAGCTTGCGCCACCCCTGATAATATTCCCTTGGCCAAAGCGGTAGGGCCATCTTTGCAATAGATCACCGTAATGTTGCCTAATCTGGACCCCAGCCCGGTGGAAGATGCCATGCACTTGTTAAGTTTACAGAGTCACACATATCCCCATCTTATGGAGTGTCATGCAAGACCCAGAGAGGGGAAGGGTGTTGCCCGGGGTCACACAGCAAGCCGGCAACAAGACCAGGCTTCGAAGCCCATCTCCCCAGAGCCAGTCCACTGCCCCACGTCCCTTCCCATGGTTCCCCTGCACCCAACGGCAGTGCTGGGCCAGGGAGAGAGTGAGCTGCCACCCGGGAGCCAAACCCTGGTCACCTGCACAGACATTCGCCCGCAGACACCCCAGACCCTGGTCTGCACCCTTCCCGGGGGGCCCGGGTTGCGGCCCCCCGGCCTCCGCTGCTTCCACCCCGGCCCGGCCCAGAGCTACAGGCTGGTTCTTCCAACCCCAGGTCTTCAGAAAATCTTGGGCAATTTTAAACCTTTCGGACTCGAGCAGATGAGACTATACTAGTGGCAAGGATGAGTCAGCCGTGCTTGGAAGGAACTTCAGTTTGTCCTCGCATCTCCTGTGCGTGTGGTCCCGCCGGCCACCGGGCCAGGTCTACCCTGCCTGGCGCACGAGCCCATCGGCCGTTTCTCCTGCCGCTGCTATTGTGCGGTCTGGAGTTCTGTGCATAAGTGTATCTGCTTTTGAACGTCTCACGTGGATTGTTTCTGTGTCAGTGGCACCTGCCTGAGTGTCAGGGTTTGCAGGAGCAGCAGGGTCTGAGCCAGGAGATCCGGGAGGCCCCGTGTGCCCAGGGGGCCGTGCTCTGCTCCGCCGGCCAGGACACGCGTGAGCCGCGGTAAGTTCCACCCAGGCACCCGGCCGTCCATGCACCCATCCCCCTGCATCCAGACCTCGTCCTTCCTGGGCGTGTGTGACCGTCAGGAGCAGCAAAGAAGGACCCAAGCCTTGGGAGGGACCACCGCACTGCGGTTCCTCCTGCTGACCGTGGCCAGAGGCAGAGTGTCCACCTGACCCAGCTGCGGGAGGGCCGGGAGTGACGGCCGTCGGAAAGTTAAGATCTGAAGAGGAAGGTCAGCACATTTGGGTTTTCCTGTCCCTGCGCCTCCCAGCAGGGCTCGGCACTCCGGACTGTGGCTGAGACCACGTACCTGCACGGTGTGGCCCCACCACTTGTCACTCAGACGCGTGAACACGGCCGTGTGTCCCAGATGCGCAGGTGGAATCCTGGAGGTTCAAGCTGGATCTCTGGTCCAACCCGCTGCTTCCACAGAGGGGAGCTGGGGGCCAGAACTCCGTGGCACAGACAGTTATGGCCGGAGCAAGAGCGGGTCGGACTGGGGGAGACGCCCTGGACAGGGAAGATTAGCGGCTGTTTCACCCGGAGAGAGGAGGAATCGTGGACTCAGGCCCAGCCTTGTCGGGGAAGCTACAGTTCTGTGTCTACTGAGGCTGGAGGGAACCGACCCTCCCAGCTGCGGTGGCCGAGCCCTCTGTTCCGTGTGGTTCTGACACGGGGGGGGGGGCCTCCTGCACCCCTCCTCGCAGGCCCGGGGCTCCAGCCAGCTGGAGGGAGGAGAGAGGCTCCAGGTGGCACAGGTGGGCGGGGCGGGGCCGGACGCTCCGCCCGTCAGCGCTGCGACGCTAAGCTGGTTGGCAGTGAGAGTGGGCAGGTGCTTCCTTACTGGCTCCTCCCATCCCACTGGCCAGCGGGGAAGCCTGGGATTCGGGGTGGGCTCGCTCTGGTTGCACAGGAGTCCTGGCACCAGGTGAAGACCCTGCGTTCTGCTGGGGAGCCAGGTCGGCGGCCCAGGGGAGGCGGGATGCAGGCACAGGTGGTCCAGCCTCAGTGGCAGGTCCGGGTTAGTGATCGAACTGGAAAAGCAGGTACGAGCGACCTAGACAGAGCTAGGGTCTTTGCTGGAGGCCCCCAGCCCACCCACCTCCACCAACCGGTGCCTTGTGAGCTCCCCGCTGCAACCCGAGGGGCGGCCGACCGTGTCGTTGTGGGAAGAGACTCAGGGTGCCCGAGACGGGCAGGCGGGGGTGCTGGGTGCACAGTCCAGACGGGTCGGAGGGGACACAGGAAGGGCAGAACTGTGGGCACTCACAGAGCCTTCCCGGGAGAGGAAGGGGGAGGCTGGTCCCTAAATGCTGAGAACACTTTGCAGCCTCGTGTCGGGGCAGAGGAAGCATCTAGTGCTCGTATTATTAATAAAGTAAGGGAAGGGTTTGGACGTTAGAACTGCAACCTAGCACAGCCCCATTCGGGCCAGGGGCACTTTGTGGTCTGTAAATAAACAGCAGCAACAGAACGTGTCACCGTGAAACCGAAGCAGCCGGCATGGGCCGGCCTGCAGCTGGGGGCTGCGGTCAAGCGGCCCGGGCCTTGGGAAGTCTCACCGTCCCCTGTGCGCGCGTGAGCTGCGAGCTCTCGTAAGTCAGGCGCTAACTTTGCCCGTTTTCTCGTCCCCGGCAGGCACCGGCCGCAGCTACGCGGACCCGCTGCTGTCCCTGCTCCT
The DNA here is from genome assembly GCF_000956105.1 of Propithecus coquereli. Lineage (NCBI taxonomy): Eukaryota > Metazoa > Chordata > Mammalia > Primates > Indriidae > Propithecus > Propithecus coquereli. The sequence goes on along the minus strand of NW_012148108.1, from coordinate 2,814,142 downwards.
GTTAGCGCTGCACGAGTCCCTGCGCCTGCTGGTGGGGCACTGACGTGCGTGGGCAAGCGCAGCTCGGGGGCACACGCCCGGCCGGACCCTGGGTGAGGACCGCGTCGCCAGATGGACACGGAGACCGAGGGAAGCATGACGAAGTCCACGTGGAAAATAAATAAATCATATTTTTGGGGAAGTTACACAAACGTAGAAGGCCTAAAATAATGCATCTAGTTTCCAAATAAGACGGAGTTTGGACCACGGGGCGTGCGTGGGATCCGCGACTTCTCTACTTCAACGTAATTTTCTCTTTCACGCTTTTCCTCCGAGTCTTCATTTTGCACGAACTGTTGAGCAGTTATCTTTAGGGTCATATTTAAAAATGTCAGGTCAAAGCCTTTCTGACAAATATTTTTAGCAGATTGTTGTGTTTAGGATTCTTTTTTTAATTTAATTTTTTCTTCGGGGGCTTTTCTTTTTTATTAAATTATTTCTTTTGAGACATTTTGATTAAAAGAAGATACATCTTATCATAATTAAAATTCACTGTCGATAATATTTATTTTTAAATAAAGATTGGAAACAAGGTCAGACACTTGTTTATAAACTGTATTGTATATTGCTGAATAACAGTTGAATAAAAAACAACTTTGCAGTAACTTCTCTACAGCCATGCGTGAATGTCGAGCCGCGGTGTCCAACGCGCCTCCTGTTGTCTGGCACCAGCTGCCCTCTGGGCTGGAGGGCACAGCCCAGGGCGTCTGACAGAGACCACATTGAGTGGACGGGAGCATTGCCCAGTCGCTGAGAGACGGGGGACCTCGCGGAGGCTGGAGCAAGAGGTCCCGGAGGAAAGGAGGTTGCTAGGAAGAGGTGTGGTTTAAACCAAGAGCCACTGTTCCCCCGTGGTGTAAACTAACTGTGCAACCCGTCTGCCACTCGGAGGTTACAGAGCAGGGGCATTCGCTGATGTTGGCGGCACTGCTAGTTTGAAGAGGGAATTTGGAGAGAAGATGGGGCATTCCACATTCCCTTCCCGTGCGGCTTCTAGAGATTGTCTCGAGCCTCAGAAATGCATGGATGTGGGGCGGGTTACACGTATGTTAAGGAAATCGACATGCCCCAGGTCATTCCGTGACAGGCGCCTGTTGAATAGCAGATCCCACGGGTTTATTGAAAATCTAGCCAGACTTTCGTACCTGCAGCGTAAGCAAGTGTGGCTGCATTGGATGGGGTCACCGAATACCTCCATTCTCTGCTGGCCGGGCGCACGGTGGGACTCCGCTTCCCGCCACCCCGTGTCGGGTGGGGCCGCAGTGCGGGCTGCGGAGCTGTCCGTGGAAGAGGTTTGTCTGGTTGCTAGGACAAGGCCCCCCCAAGCTCTCCCTTCCTCCGGTGTGACGACTGGCGACATTCGAAACAGCGAATGCTCTGCCAACCTCGGTCCGAACGGCCGGGACGGACAAAGCCTCCCCGTTAGCCAGCGCCGCACGCGCAGCAACCTTTGCCCTCTGTAGCCACCGAGCCCGGAGCTGCTCGTCCTTGCGGCATCACCCAGCCTACCCTGGCTGGTTCAGCATCTGCCTGACCGACCGTACTTAGTCGTGCGGAAAAGAGAAAATACGCGTTTGGACGATCCCAGGAGTGCAGAGAACACCCGCGGGCCGGTGTGAAGGGAACCTCAGGACCGCCGTGTCCGGTGGATAGGTTACGGTGTTCACATTTCATTTGTATTGATCAGCACTGATTGAGCTGTAGATCTAATCATTTTTGTCTGGTGGATGGTGATTCTGTCCAGAAGCATCATCTCTTTTCATAGCTCACTCGGTCCTGCAGCGGGCTAATGTCACGTTAAATACTGGCCCTTGTGCTTGAAAGGAAAAAGACCCTTCCCAGACGCCGGGTTGAACGAGACAATGCCCGGGAGGCTGACGTGGGGCCGGATCACTCCAGGGGCAGAGAGGCCGGGAGCCGTCCCCCGGTGGACAGGTGGGGACCGTCGGGGCCCCGCCCACGAAGTGCACGGGGGAGGGAAGGCAGGTGTGCTCCGGCCTTGCTCTGCCCAAACCGGCAACCCCGTCTGCCTCCCGGGGGCCGAGCACTCCCAGGAAGGAAGTTGCGGATGAGGCTGGGCAAGTTCCCGGCAGTGGAAGCCTCACTCCCCCCCAGCAGAAGCAAAGGGAACTCAGCCAACGCCCAGGAAGCCAAAGCAAATCCGCCCCCCGCCGACCCTGGCCCCCTGGAGCGGCCGCCAGCAACCCTGCTGCTCCAGGCACAGGACAGGAAGGAAGAAGTCAAGTCCGCACCTGCGAATCCACAGTGCAGACTGATGGGGTCTCAGCCGTGCTTTCTGGGGTCCCTCCGCAGCACGCCAAGAATACGGACAAAGAACAAGGAGCCCGCGGTGAATGTTACTAAACGCGTGCAAACCAGGAGGGACACGCACCCACAAGAAATGGAGAACATGGCATCAGGCTCACCACGCAAACTGCCTTTCCCTTTGGAGTTTGGTTTCAGCCCAGGGCAGATACGGGCTGGGATCAGGGAATGAGAGGATTTATTTCAGTTTTTTAAATTTCAGAATATTACAGGGGTACAAATGTTTAGGTTACACGTATTGCCTTTGCCCTGCCCAGATCGGAGCTCTGGTCCCAGCCTGTGAGGACCACGCCAGCTGCTTGGGGGACTGGGGACCTGTGGGTCCACGTAGCAATTATCACAGAAACGAGGGGAGTGCGAGTTCCACCCCAGCCAGAGGCTGAGCTGACGGCAAAGGGGGGATGGATGGGGGTACAGGACCACAGCTACCTTGTGCAGGAAAGGGCGGCGAGGCTGAGGGGTGGCCAGGCATGGGGGAGCCCCCACACTCCACAGTAGGGATGAGGGTGGCCGCCTGGTTGGCTGACAACATCTTGTGTTTTCACCCCACCTGTGTCCTTCAGGTGGCAGCCGAATTTAGGGGCATAGCCTTGGGTGAGGGACAGGAATTCTGGGAGTTTGGCAGGAGCGGTGTGAGCAGACACGGCGGCGTTCTGAGTTCCAGTTCTACCTCGACCCCCACGTTCCTGGCTACAGCTCTGACGCAGAAAGCAAGAGCTCTGTCTGATCCACGCCTGCGCTCGGTGGAGTACAACAAACCGAGCCATTTGCGAGCTGCTCAGCTGTGACTAAGGGGCTTCCGAAGCTGACAGGCGGGGGACAGTTCTTGCTCCTCCCGACTCTGTTTCTTCCCGTGGGCCCATCCCACTTCAGGAGACATCGGGTGCCATTTTGCCAGGATTTCAGAGAGCCCAACACCTGCCTTTCCCGGACAACAGGTAGCCGGAGGCTTGGAGCAACCGCTGCCCGTGTGCACGCACACGTCTGTGCTTAGCAGCTGCTGCTCTGGAACACTTCTGCTTGCCATGCAGTGCGGGCGCAGCCACAGGAATGACCCAGCACATGGGGAAGCTTCAGCCAAGCTGGACAGCCAGCTTGCACGGTGGTGCCGCCACGCTCAGAGCTCCGAGAAGAACCAGCACAACCTCATCCCAGGGGACCCAGAAATGCTTGGGAAACCCAGGACCTTTCTCAGGGACCCACCCCACTTTGTGGCTGCAGACACAACATGCGGTAAAGTCTAGAAACACCAGCAGAGGTGAACCCTTGTAAATGACAAAGACCTGAGGAGCACCGAAGATATATTTCAACTCACAGAACACATGACTTCACGCCAAGTCTAATCTGCCGCCAACCAGCAAAAACCCAACAAAGATAGGATGTTTTTCTCCTGCACCTGATTTTTTAAAGGAAGAAATGATAAGTAGATTTTTAGTAGAAAATAGATATGATAGCTTTTAGATTTTGAAGTTAGAAAGGATTTCTTAAATGAGATCCAAAAAGTGATGATTACAAAAGAAAATGTGGACAATTTTGACGACATTACAGCTGGGAGCATTTGTTTATCAGAAACCACCATAAAGTCAAAAGAGATTTATAAAACACAGCCAACCAAGGATTAGTATCAAACATGTATAAAGAATCTCGGCCGGGCGCGGTGGCTCACGCCTGTGATCCCAGCACTCTGGGAGGCCGAGGCGGGAGGATC
>NW_012148108.1:2804601-2807715 GCF_000956105.1 Propithecus coquereli | reverse complement strand
GGCTTTCCTGCCTGTCTGTGTGTCAATCTCCCAACACTCAATTAGGAAATGCGTGATAGGCTAATAGATGGATGGAGGGAAGGAGGGAGGGAGGGAGGGATGGATGGATGGATTTAGAGGCACAGAGAGAGAAAAATTTTCAGAGATTATTAGATCTCTCCCACCCCCCCAACCACAAACAGTTTATGCCTTCTGGATTTTGCCAGAGCCGACGGCACAAATAAATCCCCAAGGAATTATTTACATCCCAGAAGGGTTCACGTTAGAATTCCGTTACATAGCAAGCTCCCGTAGCATGTCTAAAATAGGATTTGAATCCCACTTTTATTATACAGAGAAAGAGAAACACACACACGTGAATTAAGATTTGGGAAGTTGTTACACCAAGGTGTTTGAAGTTTATCCCTCCACGTACGTGGGATTGGATGTCCTTTAATGCCTAAGGTCTGACTTTTCTGTGATTTGGACGTTTATTACTTCTGTAATGAGATAAAAGCAATGAGATATTTTTAATTTAACAAAGGACAATTTCACCCAGAAAAAAAATGTAAGATTCCATTTATAAAGATGTAACTCTGCACCTGTTCTCAGAAGAACATTTACTGTGTATAAAGGGAGCTCTCCGAGGTCCTGCCTCCTTGGAGGCCCAGTGTGGTGCATCCAGCGGGTCTCTTAGGCGGAAAGCTCGAGGAACACCCGGTGTGCGCTGTCTCTGACCACTCCTCACTGCCCCAAAAGCTGTCCCAAGAGCTGAAGGGGTGGCACCCAGGACTCAGGGGAAGGAGAGGCTGGGAATTTGGAGTGTCATGGGGACCACAGACCCACCAGGTTCTGCAGAAGCGGATGTTAACGACTAATACATTTATTCATTCAACAAACACACAGTATTGCTCTGTGACAGCCCTGTATAGGAAAAAGAGATGACTATGGAAGGATTTCCCTCCCCCCATAAAGGAGTTTGAGGTCTAGCAAGAGGAATAAACACATCCGCGGTTAACTGGAGTTCAAGCTGAACTGGGAGAGACACAGTAATGGGCTTAGCAAGGGGCCCAGGAAGGGAAAAAATGAATCGTGATAGGTTGGGGGTGGGGAGGGCGTTCGTAGATGTGACCTGAAGCGGCATTTGAGCGGGGTCCTGAGAGGTCCCTTCCCTTTCCCTGGTGCTTGCAGAATCCAATTAGACGCGGGCACAGCTGGTTTCCCCTGCAACCGGCGCTACTGTGGTTTGGGCAAAAGTCAGTCTTTTCTCACCAGCAGTGGCAGCCGTACCGTGTCTCTGTCTGAGCTACGCCGAGAGGCAGAAACAAGAGCCCGTGAGTCTCGAGGTGTCTAAGCCAAAGGCAGCTTGCGTGGGGGTCCCGGAGCCCACCCGGGAGCGTGGACGACTCTCCGGCCAGGGCCGTGACGCGGAGCACGGGCTGGACGCTGAGTTGAGTGCGTTCTGAGCAGTCCCCGACGGCGCCGCGGCGTGAATCAGAGGGCGCCCGTCACGATGGAGACAGATGTGCAGGGTAAGCCAGGCACAGCACAAATCAAAAATAACAAGGAAAACTCCGGTCAAATCAAACTAAGGAAACGTCAGCTCTCACCCTCGCCAGGGCCGAGCCATGTGTGCACAGAGACGCCCCCAAGACGGCGGAAACGGGGCTGCCTGGAGATTTTGCAAGTGAACTGGCGCGTCCAGGTCCGAAGGATGCACTTTTCCACCGTGCAGAAAACTAAATTCAGTCAAATAAATGAGAAATTTGCCATTCGTCCCCTAAATTTTACGAGGCACGGACTAAGAAAATGATCTATCCGGTAGGAAATATTTTAGCAATTGGTTTTTATTTATTAAAACAGAGCTGTTTGACGTTTGGCAGGTTGCAAGGTGCCTGCTCCACAAAATGGAAATTTATAGGAAGAAATCCATAAAACCGAGAGAAAGCTGAGATTTTTGTCCCTGCTCGTTGCTATAAATAAAGTTCTCAGTTTCCCAGTGACATTGGTAAAGCGGAATTTTAACTTTAAGATCACATGCAGATGAGCCTCGAGATAATGATTCAGCCATTCCAATTTGGGGTCATCTCCTGTGTTTCCGCGTCTAGATTACTCAGGCGTTGACGGCTACAGACGTGACCTTCAGGTGTGACCTGACTACAGCAGATATTTTTATGCCACTTGTGACAACCCCTCAGCCCTCTCTGACTTCAGCCCCAGCTGGGGCGGAAGCTTCTGGAATACCGACCAAGGTTCCCTTGTAGGACGGAGAGATTATGCAAGGTGCACCCTGCCCCTCTCTGCTTCTCCATCGGGGCTTCCTCGGGGGATCCCCAATGTCCCCCCAGAGGTCCCCTAGCCCTGTCCCCAGGTGGACCCTCCGGGGCGGCTGCCTGGTCTCGGGGTGCGGCCGAGCCCCCTGCCCCCTGCCGTGACCCAGACAACACGACCTTCATCGGCTTTTCCTTCCTCCAGGCTCAGTCTCTCTGCCCCTCCTTCCTGCTTTCTGGAATCACCTCCAGATAAATCATTTCCGCCTGAGGCCTTGCCCCAGGCTGGTGAGGACCAGATCTTGCGGTTGTTAGCAGCCCATATCTGTTCCTCCTTCACGGTGGCACAAACCGGGTGTTTCCTTGAAAAACCACCATGTTCTCGTGTGTGCGGATCTGTGGGGGGCAGATCCACATGGAAGATAAATCGACCACATCCCCCCAGTTCCCGTCCCCAGTGCAGCCTCTGGGACAAGCGATGACCCCTGACCTGGACCTGAACCTCTGGGCCCGCACGGGAGGGGAGCCACAGTGAGGGGAGCAGCTCAGGCCATTGCCAGATGGCAGTGGCTCGGTTTACCCAACTGTCCTTGCTGCATGGCCCTGGCTGTGGCTTCTTCTGCCTGGTCCACACAGCCACTTAGCACCACCCACAGCCCACGGGCCTGACACCCCCACGGAGAGCTCCTTCCTCTACCGAAGCTGGCCGGAGCCAGGTCCGGTTGATGCCACCGCAAACCCCAGCTGACATGGTGACCTGCGGGAACAGAAACCAACTCAAGCCAGCCCAGGCTGACGAGGGGACTTATCAGAATATAGAGGAGCCTCGTGGAGCCCAGGGCTGGGATCCCGGCTGTGCTTCAGG
>NW_012148108.1:2803794-2804551 GCF_000956105.1 Propithecus coquereli | reverse complement strand
TTTTTTTTTTTTTTCGGTAAATTGTAGGATACAAAATTTTCTGGGTTTGCTCTGGGAGAAATTCTGCAGTGTGTCTACAGCACAATCTATGAACATACTTTTATCTACATAACAGATTCATTTTGTTTGCAAATAGACGTACTTCTGCTAAATACCCAAAGACTTGGCCATTATTGTTCAAACTTCACCGACTCATTTCTAAGCCCCTCAGTGGTAAAATTTTGCTCCCCACCCCCCGTCTACACCCCAAATAGTTTCTCCAAACCGTGTCCTAATGAACCTGTGCTTTTAACTAAGAGGGACCACAGTCACTGCTCAGAACGTTAATTCTCATAAAACGGGATGTCAGTTTTACAGGGCAGACTGTCCTCCACCAGCAAAAACTGATTCCATTTGACTGATTAATTGTCCTCGGAACTGTCGGAGACTTCCAGACTAGGGGTGACAGCCCAGGAGGAGGCAGCCGCGCGGCCTGGCTGCGTCGTGGGCCACTCCTGGGCGGGGGAAGCCGGGAGATTACAAATGCAGGAATAATTAATTCAAATCAATGCGGCCAGGGGTTCAGGCTGAGAGACATTCAATTATGTTGTTCAAAGAGAAGATGCTCATCTTCGGCTGGGCCGCTCCATGCTGCAAATAATAGAGCATTTTTAATTTGTGCAGCAGGGATGTTAATCTTTCGCCGCGTAATCCGGTCCTCGGGGAATGCCATAAATATGTGCCACTGTGTGCGTGCAGCTCCTTGCGGAGGGCACTC
>NW_012148108.1:2800992-2803469 GCF_000956105.1 Propithecus coquereli | reverse complement strand
TGAGGCGGGAGGATCGCTTGAGCCCAGGAGTTTGAGGTTGCTGTGAGCTAGGCTGATGCCACGGCACTCTAGCCAGGGCAATAGAGTGAAACTCTGTCTAAAAATAAAAAAAAAAAAAATAGAATTTCTAGAAATCAGTAAGAAATGACACAATGGGAAGATGGACTAAAGACGTAAACACCATAGCATGAAAGAGAGAATACGGCCAGAAGAAATACAAGATGCGCAGCCTCCGTAGTGACCAGAAATGCAAATCAAAGCCGCAATGCTTACGCCCACTTAATTACCAAAAATTTAAGAGTCAGACGATACCCAGCATTGGTGAGGATGTGGACTCACAATATCGCTGATGTGTTGATCGTGAGAGTGTGAACTGGTAGAACCTCATCGGAAAATACTTTGGCACTAACCTTTAGAATTGAACATTCACATACATTGTGACCCAGAGACTCCACTCCCAAGTGGCAAAAACTCTTGCTGCCATGCACCTGGGAACAGGTAAACAAACCTTGGAGACGGCCTCACTCCCATCACCTGGAAACAGACAAGTTCCCGTAAACAGGAGAGCGACAGGATGTCCCCAGGATGGAACAGTACGCAAGATAGATCCATCGAGTCACGGCGCATGAACTCAAGCAACAAGCAAGGAAAAGATGACTCTTAGCATCTGTTAGTGGAAAAAAGAAAGTACCCAAAGCTTACGTACAATATAACACCCTTTTGATAAAGTTAAAACCAAACTAAAACCGATAGATGGAAGAAGGATGGACAGACAGACAGACTTCTTAAGAAAACACACAGGTGAGATAAAGCTACCTAACGAGGACGGCAAAGGGGGGATGGATGGGGGTACAGGACCACAGCTACCTTGTGCGGGCAGCCGGCAGGGGTCGAAGGTGACCTCAAGCTCTCAGTTTGTACACCGGGTGGTGGTTCAGGTACTTCCTGCATCATCAAAAATGAATAAATGAACACAGATCCGTGACGATAGCACATTGTAAGGACGGTGATTAATCAAGTCTGTGCAGGTGAAGTTTAAAACAAAGGAAGAAAAAAGAGTCCCCTCTGGGATCTATATTAAAACAAAAACAAGGTAACAACTTTCCTTTTCCGCGGCCCCCGAGACAAACTCACATGTAACTGAATCTCCCACCCAGAGGCTGCGAACGGGCCGTTCACAAGCCACAGCCGACTTGCAGACATACTGCGCTTGGGCTGCACAAAGATTTTTATTATTACTTTACAGTATCAGAAACTCTCGTGCGGAAATGCAAATTGCTGGCCTCTCCGGAAAAAATCATAGTATGTGGCCACGTGGGTCCCACATTCCCAATTGTTGGTGTCGAGCGACAGCCGCCCCCCATGATACAGCAGGGTCTTCCTGCTTTCCCGCAAGCCGCGCCTGTCCCCCACCCAGCGGCCTCTGAGCACCGGCGAGCCTGAGTTTGCACCCGGAGGTCCTTCGCCAGCCCCCACCCTGCCTTGGCCCTCGACAGCTTCTGCCGGCTGTGGTCGCCCTGGTGACTTTACGGGGCCAGGCGAAGCTGCGGCCGTTCAGAATGTTCCCCAAAGAGGGGTGAAGCAAAAGTGGTTTTAGAGTTAACGGGAATCCCATTCCCAAAGCAAGTAATTGATGTTTTCAAATAGCACGTTTTCAATTTAAGAACACAGCCAAGAAGTTAAATTGGATTGCAGATAGCCTGAGTTTTCCTTTCCTTGCGAATGTTGATTTTTCTGTGCCTGTTTTTTTTTTTTTTCGGTAAATTGTAGGATACAAAATTTTCTGGGTTTGCTCTGGGAGAAATTCTGCAGTGTGTTTACAGCACAATCTATGAACATACTTTTATCTACATAACCGAGTCATTTTGTTTGCAACTAGCGTACTTCTGCTAAATACCCAAAGACTTGGCCATTATTGTTCAAGCTTCACCGACTCATTTCTAAGCCCCTCAGTGGTAAAATTTTGCTCCCCACCCCCTGTCTACACCCCAAATAGCTTCTCCAAACCGTGTCCTAATGAACCTGTGCTTTTAACTAAGAGGGACCACAGTCACTGCTCAGAACGTTAATTCTCATAAAACGGGGTGTCAGTTTTACAGGGCAGGCTCTCCTCCACCAGCAAAAACTGATTCCATTTGACTGATTAATTGTCCTCGGAACTGTCGGAGACTTCCAGACTAGGGGTGACAGCCCGGGAGGAGGCAGCCGCGCGGCCTGGTTGCGTCGTGGGCCACTCCTGGGCGGGGGAAGCCGGGAGATTACAAATGCAAGAATAATTAATTCAAATCAATGCGGCCAGGGGTTCAGGCTGAGAGACATTCAATTATGTTGTTCAAAGAGAAGATGCTCATCTTCGGCTGGGCTGCTCCATGCTGCAAATAATAGAGCATTTTTAATTTGTGCGGCAGGGATGTTAATCTTTCGCCGCGTAATCCGGTCCTCGGGGAATGCCATAAATATGTGCCACTGTGTGCGTG
>NW_012148108.1:2796307-2797521 GCF_000956105.1 Propithecus coquereli | reverse complement strand
AAAAATAGAAAGAAATGATCTGGACAACTAAAAATATATAGAGAAAGAAAAAATTAGCCGGGCACGGTGGCGCATGCCTGTAGTCCCAGCTACGTGGGAGGCTGAGGCAGGAGGATCGCTTGAGCCCAGGAGCTGGAGGTTGCTGTGAGCTAGGCTGACACCACAGCACTCACTCTAGCTAGGGTGACAGAGACAGACTCTATCTCAAAAAAAAAAAAAAAAAGCCATTTGCTGTGATCCGAATGTTCATGTCCTCCCAAAATTCATTTGCTGAAATCCTAGCCCTCAAGGTGACGGTGTTAGGAGGCGAGGTCTTTCAGAGGTGATTGAGTCATAAAGGTTCTATGGAGTTAGTGCCCTCATGAAAGAGACCCCAGAGAGACCCTCACCCTGCTGCCATGCAAGGAGGCAGCATCTGTGACCCAGGAAGCAACCCCTCTGCCCCAGACACAGGTCTGCTAACAAGAGCCAAGCAAATTACAATTTGGCTGAAATAACGAAATCTCTGGGAACAACATGTAGGTCTTATCAATGCAGTTACCACCTATAACATTACACTAAGCGGTTGTCCAACATGCTCACGGAATAGCACGCCCCGGATAACCCTCACTTCCAGTTAACACGGTTGAACCCCAGACCCCACACTCAGATCACTGAATGTCTCAGTTCGGGCTGCCCCGGATGCAGGTCCTGAGATGGGAGTTGGAGCACAAGCAGTTTGTTTGGGAGGTCACGGAATATCTGTAGGGTAGAGAGAAAGCAAGACGGGGAAGGGAAGCACCCAGTAAGGGGGTGATATCAGGGAGTCGCCACTGCGGGAGTTAGAACTGATCAGCCGGGGAACTGATACCACTGGGGTGTCCCACCGGGGACCCCAGTCCCACGGGAGATGGCAAAACACACCTCCCAGTCGTCCTGCCCAAGGTCGTCTGTCCCTCTGAGAGCTGCAGATTTCCTGGCACCTCCGGCTTGCTGTGCCCGGGGACCAGATACAGGCGCTGGCCCTCGGGAGTGGGACGGCTGTCACGGCCGCCCTAAAGTCACCGGAGAACCTCATAAATCCCCCAGGCATGTAACGGGAATATCACTTTCCGCTGTGCCAAGCCCTTCACAAAAATATAGTTAGTAGAGATTCTTTTTTTTTTTTTGAGACAGAGTCTCACTGTGTTGCCCGGGCTAGAGTGCCGTGGCGTCATCCTAGCTCACAGCAACCT
>NW_012148108.1:2791277-2796257 GCF_000956105.1 Propithecus coquereli | reverse complement strand
GTTAACACGGTTGAACCCCAGACCCCACACTCAGATCACTGAATGTCTCAGTTCGGGCTGCCCCGGATGCAGGTCCTGAGATGGGAGTTGGAGCAAAAGCAGTTTGTTTGGGAGGTCACGGAATATCTGTAGGGTAGAGAGAAAGCAAGACGGGGAAAGGAAGCACCCAGTAAGGGGGTGTTATCAGGGAGTCGCCACTGCGGGAGTTAGAACTGGTCATCCGGGGAACTGATACCACTGGGGTGTCCCACCAGGGACCCCAGTCCCACAGGAGATGGCAAAACACGCCTCCCAGTCGTCCTGCCCAAGGTCGTCTGTCCCTCTGAGAGCTGCAGATTTCCTGGCACCTCCGGCTTGCTGTGCCCGGTGACCAGATACAGGCGCTGGCCCTCGGGAGTGGGACGGCTGTCACGGCCACCCTAAAGTCACCGGAGAACCTCATAAATCCCCCAGGCATGTAACGGGAATATCACCTTCCACTGCGCCAAGCCCTTCACAAAAATATAGTTAGCAAAGATTCTTTTTTTTTTTTGAGACAGTCTCACTGTGTTGCCCGGGCTAGAGTGCCGTGGCGTCAGCCTAGCTCACAGCAACCTCCAACTCCTGGGCTCAAGCGATCCTCCTGCCTCAGCCTCCCGAGTAGCTGGGACTGCAGGTATGCGCCACCATGCCTGGATAATTTTTTCTATATATTTTTAGTTGTCCAGCTAATTTCTTTCTATTTTTAGTAGAGACGGGGTCTCGCTCTTGCTCAGGCTGGTCTCGAACTCCTGAGCTCAAACGATCCGCCCCCTCGGCCTCCCAGAATGCTAGGATTACAGGCGTGAGCCACCACACCCGGCCAGTAGAGATTTGATAAAGTGTTGAGTAAAGTCACTTTATGATAGGGCTGAGAAGTTAGAAACGTCTACTTAGAGAATGATGTGTTTTTCTTCTTTTATATTATTCTCACTACAAATTTCAAACATTTTATAAATAACATGGTATCTAAGCCACCCTGAGAAGACAAAACTGAATTTCAAGTGGGTTTTTTTTTTAAAGTCAATTTCTTTTTTTGAAAGATCCAAACCGGTTGCATAATCTTCTGGGGACAGCCACTGACAGATTGATTTTTGCTCTTTTCTCTCGATTGTTCTGACTTTTGACTGGATGCCGCCACGCGAATGTAGAAATTGGCCTCTCACAGATTACCCTGGCCAGTCCCTAGAGCTCGTCCCCGAGTGTTTCCATCCCATAGAGATAAGAACTGAGAGTTAAAGAGGGGACACTTTGCTCCCGGAGAGCCGGAGCTGAGGATTCGATCGTTATACGTAAGAGTCTTCCCAACCGCAGGCCGTTAACCCGGCACTCACAGGGCGCTCTGCCGTTTAAGAGGCAATTTAACGCACATCATCTGTGTGACCCTCCCTGCCAGGCAGCGGATGGTGACACGTGAGTTCCACTCCGCAGGCCAGGGGAGGTGCCGAGGTCGCCGGAGGAGGCGGAAGCCAAGCCAGATGCTAAGCCCATCGGGTCCTCGTGCAGAGGTCTTCCCACGACACCACTGGTCCCAGATGTTTGGTTTCTCATGAATTAGTAAAATTATTAGATTGAAACATTAGACATAGCCATTTTAGTGGTCAAAATGATCAAATAACAGCAAATTTGCCACTTTTGTGGGTCAAAAACAGTCGAATGGATATTAGCAAATTCACACGATTCAACCTAGTAGAAAACAGTTTGGAAAGCTGACTTTAGTGGGCAAAAAATTGAGGAAAACTCCATCGTCACCACCATTTCCAACAGGAAGGGCATTTTAAGCAAAAGAGTGTGAAGGTCACTCATCTTGGGATGCTGGGCCTTGTGCGTCCAAAGCACTTGCCGTGTGGACCACGTTGTGCTCACGGGACCAGGTTTGGGAGCCAGGGAGCCGCCTCCCCCTGGAGTCTCCAAGGCTGACGAAATGCCAGTGATGCCCATCCCAGAGCCACCACCATGGGGACCGTGTGCTCCAGGGAGGGGGCTCCGATTCCACTGTCTCTTCTTTCAGCCGGTTGACCCACCAGCAGGATCCGCTGCCCCCAAGAGAGGGACAGGGGCAGAAGGTAGGAGGCAGCCGTCACCTGGTCCCTAGGTAAGGCAAGGCAAAGCGTCCAAGAGGACACAAAGTGGCCAGGGAGGTGGTGTGACATGGAACCACCCCCGCCACACGGAGGGGATCAGATGTCCCAAGGGAGTGATTCCTCTGATGCATTGCACAGCAGAAAGCTACAGCCCGGACAGAGCGATGACTCACAACACACCACCGTTTCGAGACAATTCACGTTTAGGATGAAGCAATAGAAATGTGCATGTTCCTTCTTTCTCTGCACCGAGCTTCGTGTTTAATTGAAGCATTTTCAAGAACAAGCCCCACGGATCGCCATCCTCACGCCATTGTTTGTAATTACATCACTGCCCGGTTGCAGAGCAGCAGAGTGTGTCATTCGGGAACGCTTCATCTCGGTCGCGGGCGGGGTGCCGAGTACTTTTCTCGGTGTGCCCGCGTGTTACAAGGCCGCTCTGCTCTGGCTGTTGGGAACACGACCGAGCTCAGCCCTGTGAGCTCCAGAAATCGCTCTGCCTACGTCCTCCCAGGGGCCGCAGGTGGTGTCCTCGCTCACGTGCACGGACGGAGGGGCAGCCAGCTGAAGGCTCGAGCGGGACAGGCGGATCTCGGAGCACTCCCGCCTCATGCTCTCCGCACCCCAGGGAAACCTCTGGGCCCTGTTGCGACCCACCCGCCCCCAACCCCCGTCCAGGAACTCGCTCCAGCAGCTGAGCTCAGACAACCCAGGACTCAATCCAGGTGTCTCCCTTTCTCACGGGTCACTCTGCCCTGTGCTGCCTTTTGTTCAACGTCTAAAAACAGTTACTTCAAATATTTTGTCTGCTTTTTTAGTTGCTTAGGACAGGAGGGCAAATCCAGCCGCTGTCACTCTGTGCTGTCCAGAAGCAGACGTCCACCGTGGACGTTTGGGTTTGAGGTGTCTGTGGGACGCCCAAGCGCAGACATCTCGAAGACCGTCGTCAGGAACGGGAGAGGCCGGCGCCAGAAATACGGGAGAGCAAATGCCTGCAGCTGGCGGCTAAAACACGAGCACAGCCAGAGAGCGCCGACACCCAGGGGGGACAGAAGCTTCCAGACAAAACCCACAGGGCAGGTGGACACAGGGGAGACCCCGGAGAGAAGTAGAAGAAAGAGGGGAAAACAGGAAAGCTCATCCAAGAATGAGGTCATGGACCCAAGGCTCAGAGATTTTCAAGAAACTGAAGGGCCCCATAATGCCCGGCGTCCCGGAGACCCTGGGTGACACGGTGGGGAGGGCGCGCTCAGGGCCCAAGGCCACCATGCTGCCAGTGCAGCCTGCAGCCTGGTTCCGCTGGTTTAACCAGTGTGGGAACTTGGGCCCCTTTGCCAGAGGAGATTGAGAGGGGTGTGTGAAGGAGGTGGGAGGAGCGGCAGGGACCACACACTCAGAGCAGAGTAGGAGCTGGAGGCGAAGCCAGGACCGGGGCAGAAGGTCGAGACCTCGTTCTTTGTCTCCAAGCCTCCAGCCCGAGCACAGCCCGAGGAAGCGAAGGCAATCGGCAGGTGGAGCCCGGGATATACAAGGAGGAGACTCCACAGAGCAAGGTCCCAGGAGGTGGGGCCGGGAAGGCCTGGCCCTGGGCAGGAGAGAGGCGGGGCCGCCAGGTGGAGAGTGTTGCGGATCAGAGAGAGAACAAGCGTGTGATCCGACTACTGTCGTCCCCGTTTACCAAGAGAGGTCGACAGCACACAGGCAGGTCACACGCGAGACGGCCTGACCACAAGCCCTGTTTCGACCAGTCTGAGCCTGTGGTTCTGAGACGTACCCCCACGGCCGGTGGCAGGAAGTCCCAAACACGCAGCGAGGCGGTGGGCATCTGTGCGTGGTGCTCGAGGCCACGGCTTAGGACCACCTTGGGTCACCCACGTGGTGTGACACATACCAGACACTAAGGAAATCCGTTCTCCGTAGCCCCTGTACCTGGAGCACTAGGTCCGGCACAGGAGAGGTGGAACCACCTGGTTTCTACCAAGGAGAAGGGTATCGGCCAGAGCTCTCATGGCTGACGGACTCTGGCAGTCCAAACTGGCTTAGGCCAAAAGGGAATTTGTGGGGTTGGATTTAGCGGCAGCTGGATCTGAAGCACAGAAAGGTCAAGTTCTAGCTTCTTCTCTCCATTCTCAGGTCTGCGTGATGCACAGGTGTCTAAGCTGGGCGGGGGGTGGGGGAGCAGGTCCACCTGCTCAACAGAAGGTCCAGATTTGAGCCGTCCTGGCTCTGGCTGGCCCGGCCTGGTTAATGAGCTTATCGTGAACCAATCACCAGGGCCGGTGAGTCCAGGTGAGCCCAGGACAGAATCAGCCCCATTGGATGCCTATAGGCCGAGAGTGGGATGGGTGGACCCTCCACCAAAAGTCAGGTAAGCCGTTCTCGGTGGGGAGGCAGACGCTGGAAGTCTCCAGAACAACCTCCCACAGGAAACTTGCCGGGGTGACTCCAAGGCCTCGGCCCCGGGAGGACAGCTCCAGGAACGGAGAACACGGACAGAGGAGATGAGACCTAAACATGTTTGTGATGGAATTTCGTCTTCCCGGGGCACGCACGTGAAGGAGAGAGATGGTGAGCCACAGGCTCGGAAAATGAAAATGTCATTCTGGAAACGTTGCAGTTTCAGATGCCACGGGGTGGAGTTTAGAAAACCAGCTTCCACTGGCTGCCCTTCCCGTTTGGCTTCAAACGAACCCACGATTCCAACCCAAGAATTCAACCGGAACGAATTCCTTTACGAAATGAACTTCATCGGGAGGGCTGGCTGCCTTGGGCCCTGGGAGAAAATGCATCTTTGCTTCGGCTGAGACCGATCTAGGTCAGCAGAGCACAGGGTTCCGTTTTTTGCTTTTGAGAGACAGGAACCTCAGCTCAGACGAAG
>NW_012148108.1:2777677-2782009 GCF_000956105.1 Propithecus coquereli | reverse complement strand
ATCTAAGCCACCCTGAGAAGACAAAACTGAATTTCAAGTGGGCTTTTTTTTTAAAGTCAATTTCTTTTTTTGAAAGATCCAAACCGGTTGCATAACCTTCTGGAGACAGCTGCTGACAGATTGATTTTTGCTCTTTTCTCTCGATTGTTCTGACTTTTGACTCGCCGCCACGCGAATGTAGAAATCGGCCTCTCGCGGATTATCCTGGCCAGTCCCTAGAGCTCGTCCCCGAGTGTTTCCATCCCATAGAGATAAGAACTGAGAGTTAAAGAGGGGACACTTTGCTCTCGGAGAGCCGGAGCTAAGGATTCGATCGTTATACGTAAGAGTCTTCCCAACCGCAGGCCGTTAACCCGGCACTCACAGGGCGCTCTGCCGTTTAAGAGGCAATTTAATGCACGTTATCTGTGTGACCCTCCCTGCCAGGCAGCGGATGGTGACGCGTGAGTTCCACTCCGCAGGCCAGGGGAGGTGCCGAGGTCGCCGGAGGAGGCGGAAGCCAAGCCAGATGCTAAGCCCATCGGGTACTCGTGCAGAGGTCTTCCCACGACACCACTGGTCCCAGATGTTTGGTTTCTCGTGAATTAGTAAAATTATTAGATTGAAACATTGGACATAGCCATTTTAGTGGTCAAAATGATCAAATAACAGCAAATTTGCCACTTTTGTGAGTCAAAAACAGTCGAATGAATATTAGCAAATTCACGCGATTCAACCTAGTAGAAAACAGTTTGGAAAGCTGACTTTAGTGGGCAAAAAATTGGGGAAAACTCCATCGTCACCACCATTTCCAACAGGAAGGGCGTTTTAAACAAAAGGGTGTGCAGGTCACTCATCCCGGGATGCTGGGCCTTGTGCATCCAAAACACTTGCCATGTGGACCACATCGTGCTCAGCGGACCAGGTTTGGGGGCCAGGGAGCCGCGTCCCCCTGGAGTCTCCAAGGCTGATGAAATGCCAGCGATGCCCATCCCAGAGCCACCGCCATGGGGACCGTGTGCTCCAGGGAGGGGGCTCTGATTCCACTGTCTCCTCTTTCAGCTGGTTGACCCACCAGCAGGATCTGCTGCCCCCAAGAGAGGGACGGGGGCAGAAGGTAGGAGGCAGCCGTTACCTGGTCCCTAGGTAAGGCAAGGCAAAGCGTCCAAGAGGACACAAAGTGGCCAGGGAGGTGGTGTGACATGGAACCACCCCCGCCACACGGAGGGGATCAGATGTCCCAAGGGACTGATTTCTCTGATGCATCGCACAGCAGAAAGCTACAGCCCGGACAGAGCGATGACTCACAACACACCACCGTTTCGAGACAATTCACGTTTAGGATGAAGCAATAGAAATGTGCATGTTCCTTCTTTCTCTGCACCGAGCTTCGTGTTTAATTGAAGCATTTTCAAGAACAAGCCCCACGGATCGCCATCCTCACGCCATTGTTTGTAATTACATCACTGCCCGGTTGCAGAGCAGCAGAGTGTGTCATTCGGGAACGCTTCATCTCGGTCGCGGGCGGGGTGCCGAGTACTTTTCTCGGTGTGCCCGCGTGTTACAAGGCCGCTCTGCTCTGGCTGTTGGGAACACGACCGAGCTCAGCCCTGTGAGCTCCAGAAATCGCTCTGCCTACGTCCTCCCAGGGGCCGCAGGTGGTGTCCTCGCTCACGTGCACGGACGGAGGGGCAGCCAGCTGAAGGCTCGAGCGGGACAGGCGGATCTCGGAGCACTCCCGCCTCATGCTCTCCGCACCCCAGGGAAACCTCTGGGCCCTGTTGCGACCCACCCGCCCCCAACCCCCGTCCAGGAACTCGCTCCAGCAGCTGAGCTCAGACAACCCAGGACTCAATCCAGGTGTCTCCCTTTCTCACGGGTCACTCTGCCCTGTGCTGCCTTTTGTTCAACGTCTAAAAACAGTTACTTCAAATATTTTGTCTGCTTTTTTAGTTGCTTAGGACAGGAGGGCAAATCCAGCCGCTGTCACTCTGTGCTGTCCAGAAGCAGACGTCCACCGTGGACGTTTGGGTTTGAGGTGTCTGTGGGACGCCCAAGCGCAGACATCTCGAAGACCGTCGTCAGGAACGGGAGAGGCCGGCGCCAGAAATACGGGAGAGCAAATGCCTGCAGCTGGCGGCTAAAACACGAGCACAGCCAGAGAGCGCCGACACCCAGGGGGGACAGAAGCTTCCAGACAAAACCCACAGGGCAGGTGGACACAGGGGAGACCCCGGAGAGAAGTAGAAGAAAGAGGGGAAAACAGGAAAGCTCATCCAAGAATGAGGTCATGGACCCAAGGCTCAGAGATTTTCAAGAAACTGAAGGGCCCCATAATGCCCGGCGTCCCGGAGACCCTGGGTGACACGGTGGGGAGGGCGCGCTCAGGGCCCAAGGCCACCATGCTGCCAGTGCAGCCTGCAGCCTGGTTCCGCTGGTTTAACCAGTGTGGGAACTTGGGCCCCTTTGCCAGAGGAGATTGAGAGGGGTGTGTGAAGGAGGTGGGAGGAGCGGCAGGGACCACACACTCAGAGCAGAGTAGGAGCTGGAGGCGAAGCCAGGACCGGGGCAGAAGGTCGAGACCTCGTTCTTTGTCTCCAAGCCTCCAGCCCGAGCACAGCCCGAGGAAGCGAAGGCAATCGGCAGGTGGAGCCCGGGATATACAAGGAGGAGACTCCACAGAGCAAGGTCCCAGGAGGTGGGGCCGGGAAGGCCTGGCCCTGGGCAGGAGAGAGGCGGGGCCGCCAGGTGGAGAGTGTTGCGGATCAGAGAGAGAACAAGCGTGTGATCCGACTACTGTCGTCCCCGTTTACCAAGAGAGGTCGACAGCACACAGGCAGGTCACACGCGAGACGGCCTGACCACAAGCCCTGTTTCGACCAGTCTGAGCCTGTGGTTCTGAGACGTACCCCCACGGCCGGTGGCAGGAAGTCCCAAACACGCAGCGAGGCGGTGGGCATCTGTGCGTGGTGCTCGAGGCCACGGCTTAGGACCACCTTGGGTCACCCACGTGGTGTGACACATACCAGACACTAAGGAAATCCGTTCTCCGTAGCCCCTGTACCTGGAGCACTAGGTCCGGCACAGGAGAGGTGGAACCACCTGGTTTCTACCAAGGAGAAGGGTATCGGCCAGAGCTCTCATGGCTGACGGACTCTGGCAGTCCAAACTGGCTTAGGCCAAAAGGGAATTTGTGGGGTTGGATTTAGCGGCAGCTGGATCTGAAGCACAGAAAGGTCAAGTTCTAGCTTCTTCTCTCCATTCTCAGGTCTGCGTGATGCACAGGTGTCTAAGCTGGGCGGGGGGTGGGGGAGCAGGTCCACCTGCTCAACAGAAGGTCCAGATTTGAGCCGTCCTGGCTCTGGCTGGCCCGGCCTGGTTAATGAGCTTATCGTGAACCAATCACCAGGGCCGGTGAGTCCAGGTGAGCCCAGGACAGAATCAGCCCCATTGGATGCCTATAGGCCGAGAGTGGGATGGGTGGACCCTCCACCAAAAGTCAGGTAAGCCGTTCTCGGTGGGGAGGCAGACGCTGGAAGTCTCCAGAACAACCTCCCACAGGAAACTTGCCGGGGTGACTCCAAGGCCTCGGCCCCGGGAGGACAGCTCCAGGAACGGAGAACACAGACAGAGGAGATGAGACCTAAACATGTTTGTGATGGAATTTCGTCTTCCCGGGGCACGCACGTGAAGGAGAGAGACGGTGAGCCACAGGCTCGGAAAATGAAAATGTCATTCTGGAAACGTTGCAGTTTCAGATGCCACGGGGTGGAGTTTAGAAAACCAGCTTCCACTGGCTGCCCTTCCCGTTTGGCTTCAAACGAACCCACGATTCCAACCCAAGAATTCAACCGGAACGAATTCCTTTACGAAATGAACTTCATCGGGAGGGCTGGCTGCCTTGGGCCCTGGGAGAAAATGCATCTTTGCTTCGGCTGAGACCGATCTAGGTCAGCAGAGCACAGGGTTCCGTTTTTTGCTTTTGAGAGACAGGAACCTCAGCTCAGACGAAGGGCAGAGGCGCGGAGTGGAGAAGAGAATGTGATCGCAGCAGGGGCCGGCTCAGGGGGCCGGCTCTGCTTCCGCCCAGCCGTCTGCCAGGAAAGCCCTTAGAATCAGGGGCATCTCTGTGTTCCCAGCAGGCGCCAGCAACAACCCCAGGGCAGACTCACAGCTCTCCCCGCTGCCTGGGGCCTGAGGCTGAGGTTTCAAAGGGAGTTCTAGCGGGGGGCCCCCAGTTTGTTCAGGAGGGAGAACAAACTTGGGGATACCTGGGGGCTCTGTTCTCCACGCTGTATCCCTTTGCGGGCAGCAGACAGCCCTGCAGTAACCAGCCTTCCAAATGCCGCCTCC
>NW_012148108.1:2772774-2775744 GCF_000956105.1 Propithecus coquereli | reverse complement strand
AAAAAAAAAAAAAAAAAGAATGCGATAGGTCAATACTCAATCTAAAACCCTAGAAGCCTTTGCTGTTAGATTATTTCTCTCTTAGTCAATTGTCACCTTTCAACTTCGGTTTTCTCACAATGGTGATAAAATACAGGGTTTAGGAAAGACATGTACGCTCTAGAGGAAGGAGGAGGCGGCTTCTCTCTGGAGCACGAGGAGCAGAGGCTGCTCCAAGCTCTGCCAGATCGTTTCTCCTTCTCATTACAGCCCCGGGAGCATCGAATAGCGTTAGCATGAGAGGATCGGAGCAGCTTTTAAATCTATCCTCCAGGTGCAATTTCCTGCTTTACGGTCTGTTGAGTATGTTGTCAAAATCACACCTCCTGGACCCCCTTTGAGGGTGTGGTTGCCCGGGTTCCCCGCCCTGTGGTACATCACACAGGCCTCTCCCTCCAATTAGTGCCTGGTGCGAGAATTGATGCCCTGAAAATGAACATCGTTGGTCTTCATCCAAGAATATGGTCAACAAGGCATAATTTTTTTCTGATCAATGTTGCTGATCGATTACCTAGTAAAGAGAAAAAAAGCACCCTGGCATCAGAGTGAGTCTGTGTTTCTCCTGCAGGGTTCTCGTGCACCCCAGGGCTGACCCTCTGCTGGGATTCTGCAATAGTGACAGGGGATCTTCCAGGCACAGTCCTGCCCCTCTAGTACTGGGCATCTTTGTGCCATGGTTTTTTGGGATCCTCGGTGGGAGGTAGGCCAGGGAATAATAAGCAAAGACAAGAATTTGCTTCACCCCGATTGCACCCAACGGAGATAAGTCAAGCTCTCTGGGACTCTGCCCAGGGCGGGCGAGATTCTAACTCCAGGCTTCCCAAGTGCAGGCAAAAGGGTGAAGTCACCCACGTGTGTCCTCAGTCCTGTCTCCCCGCTTCTTATCTCTTCCGGCTTGACTTCCCCGCCTGCCTCCATCAGTCGTGGCTGGGCTGCCCTGCAAGGGGAGAACCTCTCACACTGCAGGGCTTATTTATTACCCTTCCTGCAGGTATTTGCATCTCAAAATAAAACCCCGGAGAAAGCAAAGCTCCACCTGGAAGAACATCTCTCCATTGTTTGAATTTGGGCTCTGTGGTTCCCTGGGGCGGGAGCTCACTCCCTGCCACACTGTTGGGGTTGGGGGCGGCATTTATGGGGTCCCTGGAGTCACGCTGCTAACGAAGCCACCTTCTCTGTCTGAGCGTGAGGCCGGCCCCTCTCGGAGCCTTTCCGTTGCTTTGAGACGTTCAGTTGTTCACGCGTTCTTTCTGGAACTGTGGGTTCGCGACGGTGACAGGCAGCAGGGCTGAACCATTCCTGGCTGAACCATTCCCGCCGTCCCCTCCGCCTTCGGCCTCTGCTCCACCAGCGCTTGTTTCCCTTGGCAAGGAGGAGGGGGTATTGCAATCAAGTGGTTCTTAACCCAGATGTCACCAATAAATGTCACCAGGTAGCCACCAACATCCAAAAATAAATAAAGCTTAATTGGTAGCAATTTTGCTACAGAACTTCAGCTCCCTTTGTCTCAGTTTCTACCTCTATATAGAAAAGGACGCTTGTCACATGAAATTCATGAGCTCATGCCGACACATCGCTGCCCCGTGTTGCATTATTTACTCCGCGGCGCGCCTGTCTCTTGCCATTGTCATGATGAGGTCACTGGGCAGAAAACCATTTCATAGGAAAAGGAAAAAAGGTCACCTCCAAATACAAAGTCAAACAAACAAAAAAAAACCCCACCAGACCGGAGTGGAAATCAGTCCCCATCGACCCCTCACCTTCCTCCCGGCACCCCGCGAACCCTGCCGTCGGGGGTCACTCCTGGCCGCCCTCCCTCCACCTGGGGACGCGCCCCCAATTTCTGAATGTCGCCAGCCGTCACGCCTCTTCCCCAGGGGTCGTAATTTCTCTCCTTTTGACCTCTTATTTGAATCACTGCTCTCTGTACTGTCTGCTCTGAGGCACTGATCAAAATTCAGTTGCATGGTTTGCAGAGAAATAACCGCAGCTCCCGGATGTCCACAGTCTCTGCCACAAGGGCTGAGATTCTTTGAAGTGGCTGATAAACTGGGTTTTTGACAGGCGTGGAGGGAAGTAACTCCGGGCTCCGGAAGAAGCGGCCGGCCCGGCGGCGTTCCCTGTGTTAGCCCGCCACCCAGCGACAGGAGGGCGCCTGCCGCACTCTGGGCAGCCTTTATGTCTGATGTCCTAAGACCTCCCGGACCCGCCATGGTCCAAATGGCCAAATTCATATTAAAGCAAGTTCTTCTCCAGGCACCAAGGAACCTCGTTCTTAGGAAGATATTAATTAATAGGAAAATGGGTTTCATAGCAGGCTCGACCTTTGTCCAAAAGCTGAAGTAGGCACTTCCTGGGCACCTCCAGCTGTCGGTTCTCTCACGATCCCATCGCCCAACCCCGGGTCAGGAGGGCTACAACCCTTGTCTTGGCTCCTCCTGGGAAAAGTACAGGGACGTCCCTTACAGCCATTCGGGCTCCAGAAGGAAAGACCAACGGGCTTCTGGGTGTGGGCTACAGCCGTGTCCTCCATCCACAGCTGGTAGCTCCTAAGGAGAAGCTGCTCCAGGCTCACCAAGAGGGTGCCGCACGGTCACCCAGGCCCTGAGTCTCTGCAGACTGGTGCCATGTAGGAAACGAGGGCCAGTCCTCGCTAGTGAGGTCTGAAGATGGCACGGAGAAGACGGAAATGATGCAGAGTCCAGGCCGGAAGTGGGCCGTGCTCCAGGACAGCAATCTCCACGTCCCAGCTCTCCGGCCTGCGGAAGAGCTGAAGTCTGAAGCCCTCCGTGGGCTCCTGGCAGTGGGAAGCTGCCTTCAGGGCCCAGCCCATTCAGAGAGCCTTTCCCGGGGTCCCTCCCCAGTAACCCCCGCGGTACGTGGGCTGCAGGGGAGCTGGTAAGAGTCCCCAGGGCCCCCTTCACTTAACAA
>NW_012148108.1:2771209-2772724 GCF_000956105.1 Propithecus coquereli | reverse complement strand
TAGCCCACGGAACCAACAGAATACTGCAGAAATGATGGTGTCTTTGGAGGGTAGGTCATAAAGACTCTGTAGCTTCTCCCTTGCTCTCGGATCATTCAGCCTGGGAGAAGCCAGCTGAAGATACTCAAACAGCCCTCGAACGTGACAAAGAACCGAGGCCCCCTTGCCCACATCCAGGTGGGTGGGTCATGTTGGGAGCAGACTCTCCACCCCCAGCCAAGCCTTCAGATGAGCAGAGCCCTGGCTGACATCTGGGCTGCAAGACGAGAAAGCCTGAGCCAGAGCTACTCAGTTCAGCCACTCCCAGATTCCTGACCCACAGAAACCGAGATAACAAATGTTATTTAAGCCACTGAATTTGGGGGTCATTTGCAATGCAGTAATAAATAACAAAGCTCCATTTCTAGATGCAAGCAAAGTCTTATCTCGTTGTTATCCATCTCACGTTTGCGAGACTCGCTCTCACTGGGTGCTGTGGTCCCATCTCGTCGGATGGAGGGACGATTCCTGAAGCCAGAGACCAGGTTGTAATTAATCCCTCTAGGTGTCTCTGTCCCTAATTCCCCCACACGCTGTAAATGCTGCATAAACGCCGTATTAGCTTGAATTTCTTCCTGTGTGGGAGAAACTCTGAGAACACAGCACTGTCTCCCTTTCCCAGAAATTCTCTTCCTCTACTCAAGATGAGAGATGCAGCTTTTCAATTAACAGAAACCGAACCGACCCGGATCTCGACTGGTTTGATGTGATTCGGGGGGCTGCTCCTTGCAGAGAAATCAGCTACTTGCAAAAGAGTTCACAAGTCGATGCAATCAATTTCAGGAGATCGGGTCCGGCGGGCAACTTCGGTATCCCGGGAGGGACCTCACGGCGGCGCAGACCAGCACAAGCGCCTGCATGGCCAGTTCCCTGTCCCTGCTGCGTCACAGGCTTCAGACTCTCTGCTCCTCACTGAGGACTTACCGCATGCCCACTACCTTCCTGCCGCTCCGTGGAGGGGACCGACGCAGACCCTGTCCCTGAGGGGCCCGCATGCAGTGAGGGGAGACATTTTCATGGAAAGACCAGCTGCGCTCAAATCGGAATTCACCAAGGACTGGTCAGAGCGTCATCGACCGTAAATGGTCCCGGAGAACGGAGGACGAGGTCGTCATTCAGAGAAAATGTGCCGCCCCCATCCCCCTCCTCTGGGCACAGGACCCTCGAGGAGTTCATGGTCTGGGGGGAAAGCTTGCCCGGGCGGGGCTTCTAACCGGGATACAGACGGTGACGTTTAGCAGGGTTTTAGTGGGGGAGCAGGAAGTGGTTGGGAAGGAAGGAAGGACGGACGGTCCAAACTGCGGAGGCATCGGGAACAATCACCAGGTGGCGCAGGGGTGACAGGAGCTTGTCATGACCAGGCACGAAGTGACAAGAGATGAGGTTGGGGACGCTCATCGTCACGGGTCTCTCACATTTCTGCTCATTTCTCCCATCTGGGGGGGGCAGCCCCTCCTCCCCGGAGCACCCGTGCAG
>NW_012148108.1:2756606-2767404 GCF_000956105.1 Propithecus coquereli | reverse complement strand
TTTTTTGAGACAGAGTCTCACTCTGTTGCCCAGGCTAGAGTGCCATGGCGTCAGCCTAGCTCACAGTAACCTCACACTCCCGGGCTCAAGCGATCCTCCTGCCTCAGCCTCCCGAGTAACTGGGACTACAGGCACGTGCCACCATGCCCGGCTAATTTTTTCTATATATTTTTAGTTGTCCAGCCAATTTCTTTCTATTTTTTAGTAGGGGGGGCGGTCTCGCTCTTGCTCAGGCTGGTCTCGAACTCCTGACCTCCAACGATCCTCCCGCCTCGGCCTCCCAGGGTGCTGGGATTACAGGTGTAACCCACCGAGCCTGGCCCTACAATAGTATTTTAAAGGCCTTGTCTTCCAGTGCAAACATCCAGGTCACCTTCGGTTCTGCTTTAGTGACTGTTCTTTCTTCTTTAGTGACGACTATGGGTCACATGTCCTACTTCAGTGGGTATCATATAAACTGTTTTTTGCCTTTTAAGCTGGGTATTATATGTCGAAAGACAGAATAAACTGGAGGAGACTAACAGGTATCTGCATCTCCCGGGAAGGGCACGCCATTCCCTGCCGGGCAGCTATGCCAAGGGGTCTGCTCTGAATCAGGTTCAAATAGTTTCAGGTCCTCCCCAGGCTCCAGATACCACGAAGGGCAGGTGCACCCCCGCCTCCGGCAGGGCTTCGGGACCCAGGCACCACAACACCAGCTCCGTTTGCTCTCCAGCCCTGTCCCAATTCCAGTGTGGGGACAGCCTCAAGAAAAGGAAAACGGACCCGTGTTCTGTCTGGCAGGAATTCCCCGGAGCAGACAAAACGAAGAACGCTCCAGTCTGGTTGGGCAACAGAGTGAGATAAAAAGGGAAGTAAAGGGGGAAAACCTCTCCCTCTGTTCTAGGAAGAAGACAGGAGAGTAGGAAATTGTTGGCGGATCCCAGACAAGGAGCCAGACTGAAAGGGAAAGACTCCTAAGAGGGACGTGTGAGAAAGAAGAGCGGAAAGAGGAAGAGGGAGGAGAAAAAGAGACTTGAGAGCCTCGGCGCCCTAGGTCTGCTCGGGATGGGACGAGGCCCTGGTCGAGATGCACCGTTTCCAGGCGGAGGGAGCAAGGGCGCTCTGGCTGAGGGGAGCAGGGCTGCAGGTGGTTCCCAGAGACAGAGGAATGGGATGGAATTGGGGAGTCTGGGGGGCGGGAGAAGAGAAAAGAGAAGCAAAGGAGGAACCAGAAACACCCGGGCCAGCGGCTGCCCTCCGGATCCATTAGGCCCGGGTGCCGACCGCCCTACCCAGCCCGCCAGGTTTCCCGGGACTGCTCAGAATCCGCCCCGGGCCGTCGGAGGGGATCTTAAAGCTCAGCACAGAGGGGACTGGAGCCCCGTATTCCAGAGACCCCTAAGCCAGGCAGAGGGGAAGGGGAAACGAGAGAGCGAGAGGAAAACGCTGCCAGAGGGGAAACAAAAGCGCCCGGCGCCGAGGGCAAATCCAAGCATCGCGAGACGCTGAAGTGACTATTTCAGGCGGCCGCTCAGTCTTCCGCCAGGGCCGCACCCCGGAAGTCCCGCGGCTGTTCGGGCCCTTCCCTGGGGAAATATCCCCGTTCGGGGTCCCGGCGGAGTCGCCGAGA
Organism: Propithecus coquereli; assembly: GCF_000956105.1. NCBI lineage: Eukaryota > Metazoa > Chordata > Mammalia > Primates > Indriidae > Propithecus > Propithecus coquereli. The sequence goes on along the minus strand of NW_012148108.1, from coordinate 2,765,792 downwards.
CTGCTGCTCAGTGTACAAAGGACACAAGTTGAAATGGCCCTAAGAAACGAGCGGACCGTCAGCACCCTCAGCACCGTCCTGCCCCTGAGGCATGCGCCGCCCGAGGTCGGCGCGCGGCGTGACGTCACAAGCGGCGCCGTCTCCGAGTTCCGGCGCTTCCGGCCGCCTCTGCGCCGCTGAACTGAGTGGAGAAAGGAAACGAGCGACGGCTGAAGGATACGTCATCAGAGCGCACCGGAAGCGGTCCGAAAATGAAGAGTAAGCGGGGCCACGGCGTTGCAGAGGGGGGATGTTACGGGTCGGGGGCTTGGTGCTGGTGGGGGGATGCGTTAGGGCTACCTGTCGCTGCGGGGATTGCCACATTTTACACAAGAGAAACGGAGGGTCGGAGTGCAGGGTAGTCGCTGAGCTAGGTGTTGACGTCAGCGGGGAAGCTGGCAGGTTCTGCGGGCCAGCGCAGTTGTGTGCGGTGCTGGATTAGGGCCCACGGCCTTGGCCCGACTTGGCCACTAGCCCTCTGGGTGACCGCAGTCGAGGCCCTGCCCCTCTTTTCTTTTTTTTTTTTTTTTGAGACAGAGTCTCACTGTGTTGCCCCGGCTAGAGTGCCATGGCGTCATCCTCGCTCACAGCAATCTCCAACTCCTGGGCTCAAGCGATCCTCCTGCGTCAGCCTCCCGAGTAGCTGGGACTACAGGCATGCGCCACCATGCCCGGCTAATTTTTTTATATATTTTTAGTTGTCCGATTAATTTCTTTCTATTTTTAGTAGAGACGGGGGTCTCGCTCTTGCTCAGGCTGGTCTTGAACTCCTGAGCTCAAACGATCCGCCCGCCTCGGCCTCCCAGAGTGCTGGGATTACAGGCGTGAGCCACCGCGTCTGGCTCCTGCCCCTCTTTTCTACCTGGTCCTCCACCCTTGTGTGATGTAAAACGCTGAGAGCTGCTGGAGAACGATACCACTAACCCAGAGCTTTGGGACGGGGCGCGGAGGAGAGATGGGCCAAGGGGGGAGCCAGCATCAGGGCAGGGAGGTGTAGACACTGTTAAGACCGGGCCTTTTGCCGGGCGCGGTGGCTCACGCCTGTCATCCCAGCACTCTGGGAGGCCGAGACGGGCGGATCGCTTGAGCTCAGGAGTTCGGGACCAGCCTGAGCAAGAGTGAGACCTCGTCTCTACTAAAAAAATAGAAATTATCTGGACAACTAAAAATATACAGAAAAAATTAGCCGGGCATGGTGGCGCATGCCTGTAGTCCCAGCTGCTCGGGAGGCTGAGGCAGGAGGATCGCTTGAGCCCACAGTTTGAGGTTGCTGTGAGCTAGGCTGACGCCACGGCACTCTAGCCCGGGCAACACAGTGAGACTCTGTCTCAAAAAAAAAAAGACTGGGCCTTTGATCAGGATTTGGTTTCCACCTCTGCCATTCCCTACCTGTGCGACCAAGATTAGGGGCTCAGCATATCTGAGCTTCAGTTTCTCATGTGCATAAATGTAATTAGATAAAGTACGTGTAGCTTTTAATCGGGCGTGTGGCAAGTAACGCGTGTTCAGTAACTGCTAGGTGTGTGTTGTTGCAGAAAGATTTGATGCTGAGCACCTTTAACAGGTGAAGCAAAGTCATTCCTGGGGTTTCAGGCCCTTCAACCTGCTCTCTACAAATAGGTTATAATCCCCATCTTCCATGTGAGGGAGAACTAGACTCTGTATAAAACTTGAAACCAGCTTGGTTTGCTGATCAGACATACTCAGGGAAACACGAGAGAGCTGGGATGAAATTTATAGTGCTGCACTGCACTACATGAATCAAATTTTCAAGTCATTTGAAAACCAGGCCCTTGTCCCATTCTTATTCCATTCACACCTGTACTCTGTCCCCAGTGCCACAGTTTTCTTATTTAGACTTTTTTTAGAGGTTGAAACCACATCGATCAATATATATTTTGCGTTTGAAAACCTATTGTATTTTATCAGTTCAAGACACCATCAAGTATATGATACATTCCAATTTCATAGATTAAAATGTGAAAAACCTTTTTTAAACATCTAATAACAAAGTTTTATGTCCAACCACCTACGTCCTGGACAGCTATATTGTAACTTTCAAATGAGTTACTTCGTTAGACTTAGTGAACAACTGCTCGAACTTCTAAACATGTGGTGTTTTAAACCAGTGCAACGCAAAGTGTGATCCACTAACCTGTCACGGCACCTGGGAACTTGTTAGAAATGCAGGATCTGGGGGTGGGAACCAAGAAACTACATTTTCGTAAGATCCCAGAGATTTTTACACATATTAAATTTTGAGAAGCACTCTCTTTAACCATACCCTTAGAACTTCTCAGGTAGATATGGCCAGAGGGCGGGGTGAGAAGCATCCAGGAAAGTTTTGAAGCTTTGCTCTTTGTACCAACCCCATCTTCCCCTATCTCTGAATAAGCGTAGTTATTTTTATAGTTAGAAAAGTCTTGGGTCTTACAGCTATACCCAATAAGAATTGATCACTTCTCCTTTTTATTTTTCTTTTTAGATCCCCCAGGTGTGGTCTACCATGGCTTTTCTCAGAAAGAGGCAAAGGAGTTCGGTGTTCAGGTACAGTTCTTGGTAGGAGGTCTGGGAGCAACAGAGGTGGTGGCAGAGATGGCTCAGTGGCTTCTAAGCCTCGAGTTCTGGTTTAGATGTCGTTATCCACGACTTACTCCTCATTTTTCCAGTAGGCATCTTAGGTTCGATCAGGGTCTGTTATTCTGCCTGCTCCTGACATACCAGCCTCCTTTCCTGTTGTGTCAAACAAAGTCAAGTTCCGTAAACTAAGACTTCGTAATATCACCTCCCACTGTGCAGGAGACATCAAGCCGTGCTCACCTGGTGAGCACCATCGTCTGACCTTGTCGCTGCGTCCTCTTCGTTTCTGAAGAAGGCGTGCAAATCACATTTCACAAGGGGAATTCACAGATTATATCTGGGTGCTTCAACGTGTTTTGTCAGTTTGGTGAAAGCTCCATTTGTGGCTCATAACAAGAGCATTACCTTGAAATCAAGATTTTTTTTTTTTTTTTTGAGACAGAGTCTCACTCTGTTGCCCGGGCTAGAGTGCCGTGGCGTCAGCCTAGCTCACAGCAACCTCAAACTCCTGGGCTCAAGCGATCCTCCTGCCTCAGCCTCCCGAGTAGCTGGGACTACAGGCATGCGCCACCATGCCCGGCTGATTTTTTCTTATGTATTTTTAGTTGTCCGATTAATTTCTTTTCTATTTTTAGTAGAGACGGGGTCTCGCTCTTGCTCAGGCTGGTCTTGAACTCCTGAACGCAAACGATCCACCCACCTTGGCCTCCCAGAGAGCTAGGATTACAGGCGTGAGCCACCGCGCCCGGCCTGAAATCAAGATTTTGAAAGACTAAGTTTACTTTTATTTTACTTCTCCATGAAAGAGGGGCCATTGAGATATTTAAAAGAATCAAACCACTGTCCTCTTACAGTAATAATGATGGTAATGAGTTAATTTTTAGTTAGCATCTAAAGGTACAAAGCTGAAGCAGACGTAGTTCCTGCCGTCCTTACTGTGTCTACTTGGAAGATTATGTGTATCGTATTTTCATTTCTGCTACTCTCTCGTGGGAGGAGGGCTTGATTACTCTTGACAGATTAGTACCAGTCTGTGTTGACTTCAGTCTTAGTGTTTACGCCCTGGTTACTGGGCCCCGGAAATGGCCCAGCCAAGAGGCAGGACCTCAGCTGGGAGAGGTTCCCGGGCGGTGGGAGACAAGAGGGCAGAGGCACCATTGCCAGGGGAGGATGAATGGATTGTTGGGGCTCCAGCTTGACAGGTAGCGATGCCTGCGGTTTGTTCAAGAATCACACACGGTTGTGACAGTGACTATGCCCAAGAGCCTGTGCTCATCCACGGTTACCTGACACTGTTGCTGTGCGTTGGAGAGAGTCAGTGCAGGGCCTGAGATGCTCCTGACCGTTCCTTTCTCCAAGCGACACGGGAGCAGACCTCTTGGAGAGCCACCGTGCCGTGTCCGCAGGCTGAAAACCCAAGGAGAGAGGACTGTCGGTGTCAAAACTCCTACCCCTGCGGTTGGGCCCACCCGGAAGCACCTAACTTTGCGGTTTTCCCCGGTGTTAGGGTCGTTTCCTTCATGGCCAGAGCTGGGCCCACCCTGAAGCCTAATTTTGCAGTTTTCCCCGGTGTTAGGGTCATTTCCTTCGTGGACGTAGCTGGTTCTGCCCCGAGCTTGCCTTTGCCTGGTTGTAACTAGTTAAGTGTCTTTGCCACATATTTCTCAGGCTTCCCTTTCTGCGGAGGAGAGGAGTCTTCTTCCAGATGTAAAGGTTTTTGATCCCCATCAGAATAACCTCAGAGAAGCAGGACAGGGAGTCAGTGTTTGACTGTCACACACTGGCGTGCGGATGTGCCTTTCACATCCTGACAGTCGCGGGTGTGCAGACCTGGCAGATGAGTCCGTGTGAGCCTCGGCGGGCGGGGAGACGGGTCAGCACGGGCAGTGCCATCTGCTGTCGCTGCGGCTCGGGGAGAGGCCGGTGGCTGTGCCAGACCCCGGGCTGCCCAGAGCAGAGCAGTGGGTGCCACGCCGCCCTGTCCCACGCAGCACTCGGGAGCCCAGCGGTCCGAGGCCTTCGTGAAGGCCTTCCTAAAGCGGAGCACGCCCCGCATGAGCCAGCAGGCGCGCGAGGACCAGCTGCAGCGCAAGGCCGTCGTCCTGGAGTACTTCACGCGCCGGAAGCGGAAGGAGAAGAAGCAGAAATCTAAAGGGCTCTCTGCCCGGCAGAGGAGGGAGCTGCGGCTCTTTGACATAAAGCCAGAGCAGCAGAGGTAAGCCAGCGCTTCCCACCCACGGGCGCTTCGCCTCCCGACAGCCCCTGCTCCTCCTGAGCCGGGGAAGCCGCTCCGTCTCCCACCACACGGGGGCAGCCCGCCTTTACCAATCTGCGCGGCGGCCGCGTCTGGCTTTCAAGCAAGGCCTGGTGAGACGCAGGACTGGGTCCCCGCCTCAACTGATGAGACTGGTGCCGTAAGTGCATCTGTTGCCCGTGGCAACAGGCTGTTTGGCTTTCGCTTCGTTAGGCAGAAAAGAGGATCCGGTATTTTTTAATGCGTGTCTCTCTGTAGCCTTTTAATAGCACCAGACAGAGTCACCCACTTGGGTTTTTTTGCCAAACACAGACGCTGCCTACACGTTTCAGAAGTTTCTCAAAGGAATGCACCGCCGTCTGGTGGGAGGGCGCCCTCCCTGCGGCTGACACTCCGTCTTTCCTTGGCGACGGTTCTGAGTCTGCGTGTCTTGGGATCGTCCGTAGGCTTTTGCTTAGAGATCTGTGGCCAAATAGCCTCCCACACTCCAGAAGGCAATCAAAGTATATCACTCCGTCCCCGGCCCCCTCACGAAGTCAGCTGGCGTCCTCGTAGGCAGAGCTCGCTCTGGGTTTGGACTCGAGGTTCTTGTTTCTCTGCCCTAAGGCTCCATGTAAACGGACTCCCCCAAGGCAGTGAGACAAGTGGTAACGTCCCCAGAGGAAGGCTGTGGGTGCCCTCTGCTGTTCCCACCCCTTCTGCTCCCCGCCTCTTGCCCGCTCACCCTCCACTCAGACCCCTCACTCGACACGGGGACCCACGTGGCAACCAGCACCTCCTGTTGTATTGAGGGCTTCTCAAGTTCCTTTTCATGTCAGAGAAAACCCCAGAATGACACTGGCTTAAACAAGACTGAAGTTCATTTCTCCCTCACGGGAAGACGTGCAGATGAACAGCGGCTGGGCGGGCGTAGCGGGCAGCCAGGCAGCACACGTCCACCGCTGGCCGCTCCCCCCGGGCTGAGCCGCCTGCCGCGCTCCAGCTAGCCCCACGCTGCGTCTGGCCCGCAGGAAGGAGGGAGGGACAAAGGCCACTCCTTCCTCCTCGCGTTAGCAGAAACTTAGCCTCAGGAAGGTTCTGCCAGTGAGGAAACAAAGGTTCTTGATTTTAGCCAGATTACCAGCCGAGGAATGGGAGGAATGGGATTTGCAGCGTCCCTGATGGTCCCAGGTCATAGTTCTTGGCCCCAAGCCAAGCTCTGTGCTGTTTGGACGTTGTCATCCTAAGTTCACGTGGCCTGACTTCTCACCTGTTTCTGACCTTACCCCAGGTACAGTCTTTTTCTGCCTCTGCACGAGCTCTGGAAACAGTACATCAGGGACCTGTGCAACGGTCTCAAGCCAGACACGTGAGTTGCGCTGCTGAAGCTTTGCGCTGGCGGCGGCTCCCAGGCGCTGGGCCGCTGTAAAGGCAGCTCTGGGAACAGCGCTCTGCTCGTCTGGCTGCGGAGGGTTGCAGGCCCGGCTGCGTCTTTCAGAACCGGTTACCGTGGTGTGAGTTAAGGGCTCTGTTTACCTCGTAGGCAGCCACAGATGATTCAGGCCAAGCTGTTAAAGGCAGATCTTCACGGAGCTGTAATTTCAGGTAATTTGCCTAAGAGCACATGGTCATCCAGACGCGCAAACTGTCACCCGAGGGCAGCACGGCGCTCGTGGTACGGTATCGGACACGTTCCTTGCCGTGTCCCCAGATCGCCAGCACGGAGGTTGCGGTGATTTCTGGCTGTCTTAGCCAGTTCTGGCCGCTGGCTGGACACACCCCAGATGGTTCCTTTTCGTCACGGGGACCCTGCTGGTACCCCAAAGGCACAGTGGCTGCTGGCACGCACGCACGTGCTCTGATCCTGAGCACAGACTCCCCCCACCCAGCCCCGCGGTTTCGTACGTCGGCCGTGAACCGGCGGCTCCCAGGTTGACATCCCCAACGTGGGCCCTCCCTGAACTCCGGGCGTCCACTCGACGTAGCCGCTGAGATGTCCAACAGGCGTCTCGAACTCTGCATGTCCAGAGCAGAACTCCTGATCTCGCCCCAAAGCAACCCCCACCCCGGTCTTCTCCATCTCGTTTAACGGCACCACTGGTTACCTGGTCGTTCAGGCCAAAAACCTAGGAAGTATCCGTGTTTTCTCTTTCCGAATCCTCACCTCTAATGCGTCAGTGCGTTCTCCTACCCAGACCTAAACCACTGTCATCTCCCGTGTCTACAAGCCACCCAGCCCTCTCCCCGCTGACACGCTGTTCCTCCCCACAACCAGGTGGCCAGAGTGAAGGTTTTATAACAGAAATCAGATCAGTCCCTCCCTTGGTTTAAACCATCATTAGCTTCCCACCATGTTAGAGTAGAATTCTGCCTCCTTACTGTGGCCAAAAGGCCTCTCCAGCTTCCCTGGATAGCAGGTCTAGCCGCACTGGCCTTGCTCTCTGCCCCTCATATACCAGGCCTGCCTCAGGGCCTTTGCACTTGCTCCTTCCCTCTGCCTGGAGAGCTCTCCTGTGAGTTCGAAGACTGACCCTTCTCAGATGTCACTTTCCCCGAGGGTCCACTTTCACTGCAGGTGAGGGCTCTGCACCTGTATCACCCCGTCCTTACTTCCTTCGTAACACTGTCACAGCCAGAAAATGTAATCGTCTGTGGTTTGCCACACGTCACCTCCTCTCCTGTTAGAACGTCCATGAGCGCGGGAGCCAGGACTGTCTTCGTTCAGTGCTATGCCCCCAGCACCTACGCAGGACAGTGCCAGCCAGGGGTCGGGACAGGTGAGGGGCCCGCTGCTTGCGCTGGTGGCTGAGCTCACAGCCCTGCAGCCGGGCTTCCGCTCCAGCCCGTGTCCCAGAGGTCCTGGGCCGTGCATGGCGATGGGCACTCACGCAGATCCTGCAAATAAGACCTGGCTCTGTCGGAGCGCGCAGACTGCACCTGGGTGGCGCTGGGCCTGCGTGTGACCTCCTGGCTCCCGGGTCCTGCCCAAGACCCCCGTGGCCACAGGTGCTCCAGAGGACACCTCGTAAGAACAGCCCGGAGACCACAAAGCCCCAGGGCAAGCGGTTCTTGTCCAGCGTGGCCAGTGCCCCGCGGTTGAGCCTCGACCCTCTGGGTGCTCTTCCTCCCTCTGCTGGCTCAGAGGGTGTGACGGGCGTCCCCTGCCCCGAGGCCTGCAGTTCTGTGGCTCCCCCAGCACCACAGAGAACTGAGCCTTGAACAGTCTTTTTTCCTTTGCAGTCACGAAATCTAAATGCCCCTCTTACGTGGGAGTTACAGGAATCCTTCTACAGGAAACAAAGCACGTTTTCAAAATCATCACCAAAGAAGACCACCTGAAAGGTACGTGACAGTGTCTCTGTGGGCGCCGTGGGCCGTGACCTCCCCAGCCACTGTGTTTGCCCATTGCTTGAGGCTCCCGGAGTTCAGTTTGGCCTCTCGGATCAGCACAGACCACAGACGCTTACTGACCCTACGCTCCAAGCCTGCAGGGACCACCCCGTGGCTCTCCCCAGGGGCATTTGCGAGCACAGCCGGCAGCTCCGGCCGGAAACAGCCAAGTGGGGGAAGAGCTGCTTGTGGGGCCCCAGGGAACCTGGGTGTGTCGGGGCCCTGGGACTGGGGCCTCCACCTCCCGAGGGGTCCAGCTGGACAGATAACGGAGGAAACCACAGTGGCTCCTGTCCTTGGGGTTTGGAGAGCCATGCCCTGGTGGTGACACCCAGGGTTCCGTCCGCGGCCAGCGCGGCTCCCGCAGACACTCTGGGTCTGCTGGGATGGCTGCACACGGCCCTGCCCACCAGTTCAGAGACTTTAAACCACACTTGGAAGGTTTTGTTCCTTTAATTTCCGAGTTTAGTATTTCCTGTGGCTTCCTTCCAGTCTCCTGCCTATTCTTTTGCTCACGTCGCGAAGGGCAGAAGTGGTGTGAACAGGAAGTGGTGTGAACAGGAAGTGGTGTGAACAGGAAGTGGTGTGGACAGAAGGTGTACAAGTTCCCCCCCCCCCCAGCACGAGGCCAGGAGCCTGTCACAAAGCTTTGTGGGAAAGCCTGTTTCTGGCAGTTGCTCTGGGAGTTTCTGTTTCTGGGAGTTTGGTTCTCGCCTTCAGCCCTGAGAAGTAGGTGTCGAGTTATATTTAGAACGCGGATAAACTGGCCTCGTGCAGAAAAACCGCGTGTGATCCCAGCGCCGCTGCCCTGCGGGATTCCCCGGTTCTTCTGAGCTTATTTTTATGCAAATGTTCTGTGACTAATGTTCTACCTGAAAGTAAACTTACTGCTGGGGTTTTTCCTCATCTTTCTCTCCTGCTTTTTTTTTTTTGTTTTCAGTTAT
>NW_012148108.1:2746591-2756556 GCF_000956105.1 Propithecus coquereli | reverse complement strand
GTGTTTGCCCATTGCTTGAGGCTCCCGGAGTTCAGTTTGGCCTCTCGGATCAGCACAGACCACAGACGCTTACTGACCCTACGCTCCAAGCCTGCGGGGACCACCCCCTACCCCCTGGCTCTCCCCAGGGGTGTTTGCGAGCACAGCCGGCAGCTCCGGCCGGAAACAGCCAAGCGGGGGAAGAGCTGCTTGTGGGGCCCCAGGAAACCTGGGTGTGTCGGGGCCCTCGGACTGGGGCCTCCACCTCCCGAGGGGTCCAGCTGGACAGATAATGGAGGAAACCACAGTGGCTCCTGTCCTTGGGGTTTGGAGAGCCGTGCCCTGGTGGTGACACCCAGGCTTCTGTCCGCGGCCAGGACGGCTCCCGCAGACACTCTGGGTCTGCCGGGATGGCTGCACACGGCCCTGCCCACCAGTTCAGAGACTGTAAACCACACTTGGAAGGTTTTGTTCCTTGAATTTCCGAGTTTAGTTTTTGCTGCGGCTTCCTTCCAGTCTCCTGCCTATTCTTTTGCTCACGTCGCGAAGGGCAGAAGTGGTGTGAACAGGAAGTGGTGTGGACAGAAGGTGTACAAGTTCCCCGTCCGAAAGCTTTGTGGGAAAGCCTGTTTCTGGCAGTTGTTCTGGGAGTTTGGTTCTCGCCTTCAGCCCTGAGAAGTAGGTGTCGAGTTATAGTTAGAACGCGGATAAACTGGCCTCGTGCAGAAAAACCGCGTGTGATCCCGGCGCCGCTGCCCTGCAGGATTCCCCGGTTCCTCTGAGCTTATTTTTAGTGCAAATGTTCTGTGACTAATGTTCTACCTGAAAGTAAACTTACTGCTGGGGTTTTTCCTCATCTTTCTCTCCTGCTTTTTTTTTTTGTTTTCAGTTATCCCCAAGCTAAACTGTGTGTTCACTGTGGAAATCGACGACTTCGTTTCCTACATTTATGGGAGCAAATTCCAGCTTCGATCCAGTGAGCGGTCTGCGAAGAAGTTCAAGGCAAAGGGAACGGTCGACCTGTGACCTCTTTGCCCCCTCGCTTGTGACAGCTGAAAACCGGAAACTCCCCAAATGCCCACCTTGCAGTGGAGAGACAGTCACGCCAGTTCTGGTTATAGAACCCGAGCGGGTGACAGTCAGAGCTGAGGACATCGACCAACACAGAAGATGCCCGGTGCGCTGAGCACAGAAGGCGGGGAACGGGGATTTGCACGTCTGGGTGAGCTCAGCTGCACGTCACTCCCGTGGAGCGAGGAGCGTGGCCGGACACGCCAGGCTCGACACTGGGTGGCTGGAATAGCAGGATTATTAGGTTACCTCTTTTTCATACGTGTCTGTGTTTCTGAACGTTCTATGATGGATCAGTTGTAACTACTAATAAAAACACCTGGGCACCAACAGGCTTCAAATAAAGGAAGTTTTCCTGCAGCTCAGCCAGGTCGAAAGGGAGGGGATCCCAGAGTCGCACCTGCCGGCAGGTGTTTCCGAGACGTAAAGTAGAAAACACAGTCCAGACACAGCTGTGGGTGCACCCTTCGACCTAAGCGAGGTTTACTTTCTGTTTCAGGGAAGTCGAAGGGAACTCAGTGGTGACGTTGCCAAGTGACTGAGGCCTCATTCGGTTCAGAAGGTACAGCTGGGGGGGCCAGGTCCGGCTGTGCCTGTTAATGGCCGACAGCACCATCCTCGTTCCTGAGCCCATCAGGCTCCAGGGGAGGGAGGGAGGAGGGAGGAAGGGAGGAGAAAGGAAGGAAGGAAGGAGGGAGGGAGGAAGGAAGGAGAAAGCAAGGAAGGAAGGAAGCCCACAGCTCTCCCAGGTCGGACGCGCGAGTCCTCTGCTGCGAGGGTGTGTCCACGCGGCAGGACGCTCTGCCCCCTTTAGCGCAGTCATCGCTGTGGGGCGGAGCCTGCGTGGGCCAGGGAGACGGAGCTCCAGTCCCGGTGCCAGCTGGACAGGTCGCCCAGCCCAGTGACGGGCCCTGTGCTGTGGCCGTCCTCACTGTGCCACAAGGAGACACACTCAAAGGGATCGCTGGCCCAAGGCCTCGCCGACTGCGGGGTACGGTGGGGGCTTGGAGCCCGTAGTCTGGCTCCCGGCCAAACTTTAAGCCGCAGGATGGGAAAGAGTCTTGCCAAGGACCCGGCGTGGTCCCTGGATTCCCTGGCGTCCCGCTACGGAAATCTCTGTCGTTGGGGTATGAGTAGCTTCTCTTCTTCCAACCGTCTGAAAGTGCCACTTTTGCAACAGCCTAGGTGCTCAGACTCCCTGAACCACCCTGCTCTTACCCACCCGCTGCAATGTGAGAGGCGTCCAGTGTTGTGCAAATACGCCGTTGCTTCCAGAAAAGTTGTTGGTACTGCTTGCCATGAGAATCTGTTTTCCGTTTGGCGCAGACTCAAGTGTCTGTGCGCGTGGCTGTTTCATCTGCAGACTCTCTCTTGTTCTCCCTGAGGAGACTCGGCGAGAAACGCTCACCTGCCACGACGCCGCCGCCGCGCTTACCTGTTCCCAGGGCGTGCTGTTGCCCCGCGGCCCACCCAGGGCCCACTGGGTCCCGTGCCCAGGACCACACCATCCTGCCAGGCAGAGGAGGGCCAGGCCCTGTTCTGACAAAGCTGAACCGATTTGCACAGATGCGGCCTGAGGCCCCAGGGTGTGGGTCGGGGACGGCCCTGTCCCCAGGGCTGCAGCACCGGGCTCGTCACGGGGGCTAATGTGGCACTTTGCAGTCCAGTATTTCTGACCTCTGCTGCCCAAGGAGCAGAACCCTCACAGAGCTGAGGCCTCGGACGTAAAGGCCCACGTGAGACGTAACTCAGTCTGCCTCGATGGAACCTCATGCCCTAGAGAAACCTGTGCCCCAGAGAAGGGGCCACGGAGGCCCCTGGAGAGAGTGGTCACAGCTCGGGACGGGACAGGGAGGCTGCGGGGCCAGGAAGCCTCAGCCCAGGGACCCCCTGTTCCCCAGAGAGTGAGCAGGCCCTGGGGCCCCTTCCCAGTTCCCCGGGGCCACTGTGGCCTGGAGGGGAAAGTGCGGGCAGTGTGGGCCACGGCTGTTGGATCAGTCTGCTCGGACCACCGTAGCAAACTGCCACAGACCGGGGGCTCCAGCAGGTTTATTCTCTCCGGTTCTGGAGGCTGGAAGGCCAAGATCAGGTGCTGTCAGGGCTGGTTTCTGGCGAGGGCTCTGTTTCTGGCTGTAGATGGCCACCCTCTTGCTGTGTCCTCGTAGCAGCCTTTCCTCTCTGCGCACAGAAGAGACATCTCTGATGTTTCTTCCTCTTGCAAGGGCACCAACCCTGTTGGATTAGGCCCCGCCCTTACGACCTTTTTTAACCTCCTTGAACACCCTGTCTCCAAATGCAGTCACACTGGGGGTTGGGGCTTCAACATAGGAATGGGGGCAGGGGGCACAATCGGTGCGTAAGAGCCTTGGAGCTTTGCTAACCATGACAGGCTGGTCGTGGCTTCTGGGAAGGCCGCGATGCCCAGCCTGGCCCCGTCCCCTCCCAGGGAGCGCTGGGACCACCGGCCGGTTCAACCGCCAATTGCTGGCCCCCGAGCTCCCGTGACCTTGGGATTCCACAGCTCGCTCATGCGGGGTGTAGATCCAGGGCTGCTGCCTCAGTGGGTCCCCTGCATTTTTGCGAACAGCCGGGGCCAGGCACAGCCCAGCTGGGGGAGGAAGCGTGCCCGCTCGCGGTCAGGGCAGGCGTTGAAGCCTCCCTGGGCGAGGGGCTCCGGATCTGGGCAGCTGTGGGACGTGAAGAGTGTGTCACGCCAAGGCCCAGGGCAGGGGCCTGCGGAGCCGTCACGGAGGAACCGGGAACCGGAGCAGAGCTGAGTCTTCCCGCCGGGCTGGGGCCAGGCAGGAAGCGAGGTGGGAAGGGGCGTGAGGCCGCCGGTCCCTCCCACAGGAGATGTCTGAGGTCCTGCCCAGCTTAGTGGGAGGGGAGAGGAGGCAGCAATTGCCAGAGAAGTCCTGATCCACGCACGGGGCAGGTCGTGGAACTCTGCTGTCTAGTCCCCCAGCCCTGAAGTCTTGGGGGCCTTGGTGTCACCATCTGTCAAGTGGGGCCATTGGGCTAGAACAGGCTTTCCTGGAATGGGATGCCGGAACTTTCTGCATCGGAATCAGCCCCGTGAGTGTTCAAAGCAACCGGACCCTGGGCTGCACCTCAAACCCACAGAATCAGACTCCAGGGTGGGACCCAGAAAGCCGCATGTTTATCGAAGCTGGTCACCGATGTCTTAGGACGGTGGACTCAGATGGTGTCTAAAGTCTCTGCAGCTCTGACGTCTGGGCTGAGATCTAAGATTTGGGGCTCCCAGGCTGGCATTTTCTGGATGCTGGAAAGATCTTCCAATGACTGATCTCTCGGGTTCTGAAGAGTAAACATGAACATGCCTCCAAAAACCCATAAATTACGGTAAAAAGCTGTCTTTCTGGACAACGGCTTTCGCTTTAATTTAGTTTGCATTTCTTGGCCATAACGCCTAATTAGGACATCTGTTAAATGTCTATAATATTAATTTAATAGAGGGGGTTCTAATAGAACCGTATTGGATTTGTCCATTTAATTAACCTCATGGGCCCTTAATGGATGTCTTAAATAGACATCATTAACGAGAGCGCTAGACAAATTAAAATCAGAGTCAATAACGTTCTCGGTGATTTCTCCCGAGCTGTGAAGGACAAGCACGGCTAAGGAGACGGGCGCAGACATGGGCCGCGCACAGCGGCGTCAGAGCCGCCGTCCCCGGGGGCCCGGAATGGACAGGGCCCCAGGTGGGTTCAGCCATCCCGTGTCCTGGTCAGCTCTGCCCAGAGACATCGCCACCCTCCAGCCGCGGGCGGCAGCTCTCGGGAGTCCTGCCCCGCCATGCGCCTTTATGGGAAAGGTTCGCCGGCCGGGCCGGGGTCGTGGATGAAGGACGGGTGGTGAGCGGGGGAGATGAGGAGGGTCCGAGAGTCCCCGGAGCTTCTCACCGAGCGCAGACAGGTGCGGGTACCGGGGGAGGTGGGCAGACCGGGACGGGAGCCGCTGGTCGGCAGGGGTGGGTGGAGTGGCCCAGACGGGAGGAAACGTCACTCTTGGGCCTCCCCCTTCCACGGAACGGCTCTCGCCCGATCTGCGGAGTTTCTCCCAGGTCACCGGCCTGTCCCGGCTGCGCCCCACTTGGCCTCCCCTAGGCGTTTGCTGGGGTTTCCATACCTCCCTTCTGAGACGCCGCCGCCATGCAGCCCACACTCCCCACCTTCCTCCCGCGCCAGTGGGAGCAATGGCTGTTGGATGGCCTCTGTGTCTGCGGCCAACCGGAAGCTGGGCCGACCCAGGTGCTCAATGACTGCTCGTCGAGGAAATGAAAAACCTGCCCCTTTGGCCTGCACCTGGATGTCCAGCCGGCCTCCCAGCCTGCGGGCCATGCTCGCGATTCTTGGGTTTCCTGCGCACACTTCCCCCGACTCCCCTCCGCCCCAGCCAGCAGCCCACAGCCTCTCGGTGACTCAGGGAAACCAGGAGCCACCCTTGGTCCTCCCTGTGCCCACCCCCTCCTCCCTCTCACCGTCCTGCTCCAGCCCCGTCCCTCCCCAACCACCAGGCCCAACCCCAGCCCCACAGTGGCCTCCCTGCACCCCCCACGGCCCAGAGGGCCTCTGCGGAGCAGGACTCAGTCCAGCCACGCTGCTTAATATCCACACGTGGCTTCTCGCTGAGAATTAAAGCCGGCTCCCGACCGGGCGTGGCGGCTCTGCCACCCCGACCAGAGCCTGAAGGGTCGCCCTTGGGGGCTACTTGGCCCCGAGGAGGACAGGACTCCGTGGCCTGGGGCAGCAAACTCGGGGTGTGTGTTCTCTCTGTGCGTGTCTCACACTTCGGTGCAAAACGTTGCTCGCACAAGGACCACTGAATCCATCATTCGGGTGCCTAATAAATACCAGAAAGCACTTAGCATCTCCCCAGCACGCTTGTTTCTTAACCGCGCTGCCCAGGTTACCCTGATGGCCTTTGCCAGAGAACCACAGATTTGAAGCGAGGAAACCAGGAGTCTAAGAAATGCGGCGAGTCACCAAATCCACGATTCTGACATCTCCCGCCTCTCAAAATAGTGGCTCTTTCTCTGCTCTGGGCCTCCAAGGGGCAAGGGAGCAGCAACAGTGTCACTAGGGGTGGCTGCCACGCACCTCCTGGTCCCCGTCCTCGGGAGGCCTCCAATCCACAGGTGAGACAGACACTGAGCAGCGGCGCTGACGGCCGGGACTCGGGGTGCGGCAGGGCGGGACGGGGGGGACAGGGCCTCTGTCAGGGGCCCCTGGTGGGCCTAGGGGTGGGCAGGTTCCCCCAGGCCCTGACCTTAGGGTGCAGCCAGAGAGATGAGCTGGGGTCAGGCAGGCAGAGACTCAGAGCCTTGAGGCTGAGCTGCTATGGGGGACAGGCAGAGGCCACGGCAAGAGCCAGGAGGCCGTGAGGAAGGTCCAGGGCCTGGCCCGGGGTTTGGGTATTGGGGATACGCAGAAACAGCTTTGGGGGGCACACAGGACCCCAGAAACAAGGCCTCGGGGGCGAAGCCCCACCCCTCGGCCCCCAGCCTCCATCTGGGCCTGAAAGACAGCAGCCCCACTAGGGGAGCAGGGGCCGGCGCAGCCACCCGGGCTGGGGGACAGGGCCGTGAGCGAGGCCGGGAGGGCCAAGGAGGTGGACGAGGCAGCTGCTGAGAACTTCTTAGAGACAAGAGGGGTGGTGGGCGGGGAGGAAGGGGGCGGAGCCGCACCCGGGACAGGGCAAGGCGAGGGCCGGTCCTTGCCCGGCTTGGCCTTGTGACCCAGGCGAGCCACCCGCCCCCCCCGCCATGCCTCCGTGTCCTCGTCTGGGAAATAAGCGTCGAGAATAAAGCACAAGGAGCAAAGGTCACAATGTGATGTCGCCCGAAACCGCAGCGGGTTCCGACAGGACACACAGCCGTCGTCCAGACAGACGGCGCCCGGAGCTTTTCAAAGCTGCCCCCTCCAGGGCTGTGCGCTCAGCGGGACCTCAGAACATCCCCCAGAAATTCAGCGCTGGGGGCCCATCCGCCGACCACGGACGCCGGGAATGATTCACTCGGTCACACGGCCGGACCCGGCGGCCGGGCCCCTCTCCCAAATCTGCGATTCTTCCGGAACTCGAGAAAGGCTTCCTTCCCCCGGATTTTAAGGCCCTGTTGGCTGCCGGGGTGAGAACAGGGCAATATTTCGCAAAGCGTGAACCCCTGCCAGCCCCCGGCTCTCAGTGGTGTCTGCTGCAGAATTTAAAGGCTGCAATAACCATCGAGCGCCCCATTATCCGGCTGCCTAATTAACGTAAATGACGGTTGTGGGCGCTCGCCGAGGCTCACGCTTCTCGGAGGAGGCCCCGCCGGCCGCCTGGGCACCGTTCCCGGGGCTTTACGGCGACAGCCCGTTCTGGCTTTGTTGAGTGCAAGGTAAGTCGTGGCCCTAAATAACGCAGACAGGGGGCGAACGGGCCCCCACAGGAGGGCAGCTCAGAATCCGGTCCCCGAGTCAACGACAGACACCACCACCAAGTTCTCTCCTCTCAGACCCAGGGGCTGCCGCGTGCCAGGAAACCCAAGCAGCAACGTTTCCTGGGCCTCCCTGGAGAGGAGAAAGAGATGTTTCTCCCAGGGCCCCGCACGTAGAAGATAATCCCAGGACGTCCGCGTCGCCTGCCCCCACAGCCCCACCTGACGCCAGGCTCCCTCCTGTCCTCCGGCCCCAGACGAGTGACCACCGTGGCCAGGTTTGGGCAGGACTTCCCCAGATCAGTGCAGAGCAGAGCAGAGATGGTCGCCCAGCTCCAGCCCCCCAAGCCTGGGCCTGGGCTCAGGACGCTGGCCTGGTCTTCCCCAGTCCAGTCTGTGTCTCGGTCCCTCCAGGCTGCCATACAAAGTGCCCCGGGCTGGGGGGCTTGCAGACCACAGAAATGTATTCCTCACGGTTCTGGATGCTGCTGGCAGTCTTGGAGTCAGGCGAGGCCCGGCTTTCTCGTAGACAGCGTCTGCTCACCGCGTCCTCTCGTGCCAGAGGGGCGAAGCGTCCCTTTGGGGCTCTTGTATAAGGGCCCTAATCCCACCCGTGACCCAATCCCCTCCCAGAGGCTCCAGCTCCTGGCGTCATCAGTTGGGGATTAGGGTTCAGTACGTGCATGAACTCGTGGGGTCACAAATATTCAGTCTATAGCAGCCCGGCTCCCGTCACCTCCTCTGGGGCAGACCTCATTAGAGGGGCCTCCTTGGATCACCCTAACTCAGTTGGTCACCTCTCCCCGGGGCTGGGGGACATGGCTGGTCTGTCCCTGTCCTGTGGGAGATGGATGGGCCCTGCCCTCCCCCAGACATGGGTAGCACTTGCGGGAGGGATGGGGCTGGGCTTCCTTAGAAAGAACCTGCGTCCAAGGTCCAGGGCTGGGCTCACATACACCTGCAGTCCCAACTATTAATACCTGGGAGGCTGAGGCAGGAGGATCACTTGAGCCCAGGAATTTGAGTCCAGCCTGGGCAAGATAGTGAGACCCTGTCACAGGAAAGGAGGGAGGAAGGAAGGAAAGAAGGAAGGAGGGAGGAAAGATTTATGTCTAGCTCAATGCTGCCCAATCCTGGCGACATGTTAGCATAAACTGGGGAGTTTTGAGAGTGATACTAAAGCACAGACTTTACCCCCCAAAATTAAGCCAGAATCCCTGGGGCTGGGGTCCTGGGATCTGCACATTTTTAATCAGCGTGGCCCTTGGGCCAGTCACTGACCCCCAGGAACCGAGCTTCCTCGCTGTAAAACAAGAAATGTCCACCGTGTGTTGTAAGAAGTAGGGAGGGTCACTCTGTCGGGCTTGTTCTTGCCAACTGTTCCTGGGAAACGTTTGTTTCCTCTTTGACCAGCCTAGACTTCCCGGGTAAATGTTCTCTCTCTCTCCTGGCGGTGCCAGCAAAGGGCCTGAGCTGGTTCCCACCGGCCTGGCCGGATCACATGCCCATCCCTGAGCCAGTTGTCGTGGAGGGACGTTGGCCAAACTCAGACACGTCTGTCTGTAGGGCCAAGACTTGGTCTGTCCTCCCCGAATCAAAAGAAGAAAGAGAGAGATGGGGTTCCCCAAAGAGAACGGGTGTTTCCACCAGCGGCAGAGAAGATGCTGAGCCGGCACCGACGGCCGAGCAGGTGGGCACTCGGCTCCGGTGACTTAGTTTCGGGGACAGGACCAGGCGTGGGAGCGGCGACGGGACCACTGTATCCAGTCTTTGCCGACCTGAATGCTCGGAGGGGACGGCTAAGACCCGGAGAAGGGGATGTCTTGGGCTGGGCTCGCCCAGGAGAAGGCTCCGGGTCGAGGATTTAATGGAGGCATTTTATCGTGGAGGGGAAGAGAAATGCCGGCGAGGGAGAGGGGAGCCAGACAGAAAGGGGAGGCAGCCAGCCCAGGGAGGTGCGCGCGAGTTAGTGTGGGAGCCGGGGCTGAGTTCCACTCTGTCCTCCGGAGACGGCACCAACACCCACTCGGCCGTCCCGCCTGCAGGGCGGGGGCTCGGGGCCCTGCCGTGCCGGTCGGTGAGGGCTGCCGGTCCCTGGCACTGCCGGCTCACCACGCAGGTGGGCACAGGTGTGTTCGGGAGTTTGGAGGATGCCAGCAGGTAAACAGACGCAGGGACTGGCTGCAGGACTTCCGCTTGCGGGGTACGAGCAGGGCGGCAAAGGCGCCTCCCACACAGCTAACGCGGATTAACTAACGCACTACCGAGCGTTCTCTAGGTCAACCCCCCACTTCGTAGCGACAGCCCCGAAAGGCGATTTCCAGCATCCAGATTCACCCACGAGCCTCAGGACCTTGTCCTCAGCTGGCGAGATGGAACGGCAGGGATTTGAAGCCCGAATGTCTGACTCTGAAGCCACAGCTTCCCCCACAAACCTCTGCAAGGTCCACGGAGCTGTTCTGGGCACTGCCAGGCCCTG
>NW_012148108.1:2742874-2746541 GCF_000956105.1 Propithecus coquereli | reverse complement strand
GCGCGAGTTAGTGTGGGAGCCGGGGCTGAGTTCCACTCTGTCCTCCGGAGACGGCACCAACACCCACTCGGCCGTCCCGCCTGCAGGGTGGGGGCTCGGGGCCCTGCAGTGCCGGTCGGTGAGGGCTGCCGGTCCCTGGCACTGCCGGCTCACCACGCAGGTGGGCACAGGTGTGTTCGGGAGTTCGGAGGATGCCAGCAGGTAAATAGACGCAGGGACTGGCTGCAGGACTTCAGCTTGCGGGGTACGAGCAGGGCGGCAAAGGCGCCTCCCACACGGCTAACGAGGATTAACTAACGCACTACCGAGCGTTCTCTAGGTCAACCCCCCACTTCGTAGCAACAGCCCCGAAAGGCGATTTCCAGCATCCAGATTCACCCACGAGCCTCAGGACCTTGTCCTCAGCTGGCGAGATGGAACGGCACGGATTTGAAGCCCGAATGTCTGACTCTGAAGCCACAGCTTCCCCCACAAACCTCTGCAAGGTCCACGGAGCTGTTCTGGGCACTGCCAGGCCCTGCCGACTTCTCAGAGGAGGAGAACCGAGCACCCGCTTTGGAGACCCTCGGCCGCCCGCCTTTGCCGAGGGTCTCGCCCTCTGGGACCTTTGTCCTGGTCCCCCTGGGTCCCCACTGTGATCAACGGTCACGTCCTTCCTTTCCGAGACAGCCACGACTTGCAGTCTCTTCTCGGGAGTATTTTTCTGCAGAAGCTGATGAATGACCCTCAGACTTCCCGGAAAGGCTGCCTCTGTTTGAAGTGGTTCAAGATCGCTGCCCTTGATTGCAATCTTCCAGGAGCTGATTTGGCCACTCGACTCTTGTTTCGGGAGCGAGAGGAAAGAGAGGAGGTGAGAAGGGAAGTGGGCTCGGCTCTCCCCTCGACCTCTCAGTCCCAGGAGGTGATTTTTTAGGCAATCAGAATTGTTAGAGAAAAGAACTCTTGTTTCCTTTTTGGTTCTAGGACCAAGTTATCCCTGCTTTGTGCCCGATATAAGCCACAGATATCCTGCATAAATCATGACTTGTCGTGTAAACGTTTGCGACTTGTTCTCAGTGGTTTTATTTTGTCATAGGAACAAAATTATTCCTGGAATTATCATCCCTAATTTTTAACATTAAATTCTATAGAAAATGTGACTTGAGTTGGACAAGTTTATGTTGCATGTGATTTTAAAGAAGTCCTTTCTTTCTTTTCTTTTGAGACATGGTCTCGCTCTGTCGCCCAGACTGGAGGGCAGTGGTGCCATCGTAGCTCACGGCAGCCTCGAAATCCTGGGCTTAAGTGATCCTCCTGCCTCAGCCTCCCTCATAGCTGAGACTACAGGCATGCACCACCACACCAAGTTAATTAAAAAATTTTTTTTGTAGAGATGGGATCTCACTGTGCTGTCCAGGCTGGTCTTGAACTCCTGGCCTCAAGAGATCCTCCCACCTCAGTCTCCCAAAGTGGTGGGATTACAGGTGTGAACCACCACATTTGGCAGAAGTCTTTGCTTCTAAAGTGAGACACACCTGGATAATCAGACAAAGGCATAACTGCAAAGTGGAAAACAAAAGCCCCATGTAACGGCCAAAAATATCACTGTATATTTCTAGTTTGACTTTTAAAAATGTATTATCCAACACTGAAATTAAGGACTTC
Source organism: Propithecus coquereli (assembly GCF_000956105.1). NCBI lineage: Eukaryota > Metazoa > Chordata > Mammalia > Primates > Indriidae > Propithecus > Propithecus coquereli. Next base: position 2,744,897 of record NW_012148108.1, on the reverse strand, counting down.
TGTTCATGAAGACATTTCCTTAAACGAAAGAAAAGTCAAGCCACAGAGTGGGTCAAGATATTTGCAACATATAAACACAACCATAAATTCATAACCAGAATGTATTTTTTAAAGGCCTACAAATCAATAAGGAAAAAGCAGATTATTAAATGGAAAAATGGGGAAAAGATCCAAATGGCCAAGAAATGTATGAAGAGGAGCCCAACCTCACTTATCATAAGGAAATTCTAATTAAAACCACAATACATTATTATTATAAGCCCACGAAAATGGATAAAATGAAAGGGAGAAATAACGTCAAGGGCTCGCAAGAACCTGGAGCAGCTGGAGCCCCCGGGCGCTGCTCGCAAACTGGTACAACCGCTTTGGAAAACTGCGGCGGTTTCTGTGAAAGCTAAAAAGCGTGTTGCCTCTGACCCGGCGATTCCACTCTCAGATGTTCGCTCGTCGGAAGTGGGTCCGTGTGTTCGTTCGCGCAGACGTGTGCGAGGATGTCCGCAGAGCACCGTCGGGACCCCCGGACTCTACGCTGCCCGGTGCGCAGGCGGGGCCAACGTGCAGGGAGAGGACGTCCGTCCCCTCCAGGCCTCTCCGGGCGGCTGGGCCCGGTCTCCTTGCCCAAGCCGGCCCAGCTCCGGCGGCGTCTTCCTACGAGAGAGACGGAAGCCCCAGCCCGTCCGGCCGCAATGGCCACTGATTCCCTTGTCAGAGGCAAATGGGGTCTATCCTCCTTGTCCAGCGAGGAAACTGAGGCCCAGAGGAAAACAGAGCGGCCCAGAGTCATCCTGGGAGTGACAGGTGGGGCTGTGGGAGCCCAGGCCCCTGGTCCCAGGCCGGGTCGTTCTAGGGCTCGGAATGCACCTTTGAAGGGTGCTAGCAGGAGCTGGTGCGGCTGGTGGGGCTCGTGGGGCCGCCCTCTGGACCCGCCAGGTGGCACCCACGGTTTCCCCAGCAGTCCAGCGCAGGCAGGTGCTTCGGCGGGACTTGAGGCCCTCATTCGGGGGGTGACATTTTGAAGGGTCTGTCACAGCTCAGAGCAGTTTAGTAAACCGAGGAACGACATGGTTTAGTCAACCCAGGCGTCCCGGCCGACCTCCCTCCCTGCTGCACCCCTCACCTCTGGGAGCTGAGCCGGGTCCTGCCCCGCGGCGGGTTTTCCCGTCAGCGACAACCCGCCCCGCGTGGCCACACGGCCGCCGGAGCCGTCGATCTCGGCCCCTGACTCCCAGGTCTCTCCCTGGCCCTTTGGAGGTTTTACGGGAAGGCAAAAAATAAAAAAATAATAAAAACCAACAACAAAAAATAAATTACTCGGAAATTTGTTTTTAATTAAGCGATAAGGCTCGGCGGAGCCCGGCTGCTGCCTCATAAAGCCGCTCCCGGGGTGCGGGGAGGAATTGGGTCCGGACGAGCGCCTCACATCAGCCCGGAGCGTGGTTAGATGATGACTCCCCGGAGCTCACGCGTGGCGCGAGCTTCCCCAGGGTCGTCTCGTTGCTGTTATAAAAAGTCTGCACAGGAGGGCTCAGGAGCCGCTTTGCTGCTTGGAGGAGACGAAAATGCCGCTTCTGGCTCTCGGGCCCAGAGCTGCCCACCCCTCTCCCCCCACGCGCGGCCCCGCACCTGCTCGAGCGCTGGAAGCCATGGGTGTCCCACCAAGTCGAGTGGAGACCCGTTTATTAAAAATAAATGGGTCCCCGTGCACGGGGAGTAGGACGTTTCAGCAGAGACATGAGAGAGAAAAATGCAAGGAAATCTCACTTCGAGACATTTTCTCCTCTCCTGCCAGGAGCAACAAGCCGTCCTCACTCCCAGGGGGGCTCCATTTATCTCACTAATGCCACAGAGACTGAAAGTATTCGTGTCTGGGAATTCTCAGCCTCCTCTCCCCCTCCTTTCCTCCCGCCAGCTGTCCAAGAGAGGATTTTTGCTTTCTGGGTCATATGCTGGCCTGTCCTTCACTGTGCTGGGACTGGACAATCGGTGAAGGAAACAGAAAGTTCAGGCCGGGCGCGGTGGCTCA
>NW_012148108.1:2742291-2742824 GCF_000956105.1 Propithecus coquereli | reverse complement strand
AACGTTTGTTTCCTCTTTGACCAGCCTAGACTTCCCGGGTAAATGTTCTCTCTCTCTCCTGGCGGTGCCAGCAAAGGGCCTGAGCTGGTTCCCACTGGCCTGGCCGGATCACATGCCCACCCCTGAGCCAGTTGTCATGGAGGGACGTTGGCCAGACTCAGACACGTCTGTCTGTAGGGCCAAGACTTGATCTGTTCTCCCCGAATCAAAAGAAGGAAGAGAGAGAGAGAGAGAGAGAGAGATGGGGTTCCCCAAAGAGAACAGGTGTCTCCACCAGCGGCAGAGAAGATGCTGAGCCGGCACCGACGGCCGACCAGGTGGGCACTCGGCTCCGGTGACTTAGTTTCGGGGACAGGACCAGGCGTGGGAGCGGCGACGGGACCACTGTATCCAGTCTTTGCCAACCTGAATGCTCTGAGGGGACGGCTAAGACCCGGAGAAGGGGATGTCTTGGGTTGGGCTCGCCCAGGAGAAGACTCCGGGTCGAGGTTTTAATGGAGGCATTTTATCGTGGAGGGGAAGAGAAATGCCGG
>NW_012148108.1:2734004-2736131 GCF_000956105.1 Propithecus coquereli | reverse complement strand
AAGAAAACTCAAGGCACCAGAGAGGCGAAACTGATCTGTGTAATAAACAGCTGAGATGGGAAAAGGTGAGGAAGAACAGAAATCGGAAAGCTGCCTCCCTGGCTGAGCCTCAGGGAGAATTTGAGGGACTAGGAGACCAGAGTAGGGGAGAAAAAGCTGTTGCCGGCCGCCAGGGGCAGGACGTTAGCAGACGGAGAGGAAGGAGTTTTAAACATTCGCTGAGCCTCAAAGAATGTATTTCTCTTGTGGTATTTCCTCGAGAGACTGAGTACAGACTTACACGTAATTTAAATTACTTTGGGATGCAGTCCTGTCTTCGTCTACAATATACACAGACACTGAGCTACTTGAGACCCCAGTTATGTTTGGGTTAAACTAACAAGCGTGGAGACAGGATTGGAAAGATTTAGAGAATAGAGGCGGGTCGGGCTAGGAGCCCCAGGAAAAGGATGTGAATTGGCGTTCATACAAAGAACATGAACGATGACACTGGAACCTGCCGGAGACAAGCAGAGGGAGGCCCAGGTAAGGCAAAGACCCGTCGGTGCGTCAGGTGGACCCACGGCCAGGAGCGAGCGCTCTGGGATCAGACAGCCTGGACGGGAAGGCCGGTTCTGCCACTTACTAGTAAGTGGCAGAACTTACTAGTTCTGCCACTTACTAGATCTGGGGGCTTTAAGACTCTCTGAGCCTCAGGTTTCTCCCGTGTGAAACGAGATTAATCATGGAACTAACTTCACAGGGATGTTTGAGGCTCGAGTGGAACCATCTGCAAAAGCCCAACAAGCCGTCACCGGCATTGTCAGTGGGGTGGAAACCCTCACACTGATTTTGCTTTGCCGTCTCCCGACAACAACCAGCACCGAAGACGTCTGTGACCCCGTGTGGGGGTCCCCCCAGTCCAAGCGAGCAAGCCCATCTCTACCTGGAAGCAGCAGCAAACTGAGTCCTTAACTTCACGCACAGTCTGCTGGGCCTCGAGCGGCTCAGAAACCCTCAGTCCCGCCGGAGGCCGACCACGGGCTTTTAAAAACCCTCCACGGCTGGGGCAGAACAGCGAAGAGGTCACACCGGCTGCCCCGCGGGCAGAGACGAGAGGCGAGAGCAGGGATTCCAAGATAAGCCTTTGGGAACTATTTGTTTTGTTTTTTAAACCGTGCCGTTTAATTTGATGAAACATTGAAGTGTGTTGTTGCCGTTGTTGTTTTGTCTGTAGTTTGTGGAGAGCAAGTATTTTAAATTGCACAGAAGTGGGAGGAAAAACTACCACTGCAACTAGCTTTTTTGCTGCTGTTTTGTGTTTTATGGAGGTGGACTCTGAGCTCAGCTTGGAGGGCAGATTGCATCTTCATTTCAGAAACACACGCACACTTTAAAGTGCATTTGGGTACGGCCAAGGCCCGGCCGCACACTGGCCTGCTAAGCTTTCTGGGTAATTCCTTCTGTTGACACCAGGCTTTCGGGTTAGCCCTGTGCGCCTTGCAGCCTGGTGAGGGGTGAGGGGGAGTGTGGGTGTCCGTCCACTTGCTCGCCCTGTTGCCCCCCAGGTCCTACAGGGGCTGGGCTGCTGGTTCTCAGTGACACTCCTGGGCATGTTCCCAGTCCCCAAATAGGCAGGGTCCGCGCTGGAGGGCAGTGCTGCCGGGCTGCTGGGGAGGCCCACCACCCACAGGTGGGCAGCAGAAGGGCACTAGGTCCTTGGTACTGATCTTGAAACAGGAATAGTTGTTGCCTCTGGTGGCTGGACATTTTTCTTCATTGCAGTCAGAGGAAATTGAAGTATGGTACGGCCCTGGGTGGCCAGAGCGCAGTCATCCATTTCCAGAATCCCATTTTCCGGCTAGAGAAAATTAGAGCCATCGGCGACAGGCTTGTGCTGTCTTCCCTCTCCTTTCAGCTGGAAAAGTCAAAAGAGCGAGGCCAGGTGGATTTTCCTGCCTCCAGTGAGACCCCGGGGATGGCGGGGTGTGGAAAACAGTAACCATTTCTATGTCTGTTCTCAAAGTCACTGAGAACCTCAGTCTCTTTTTCTATTTTTCTGTAATTGGAAGGTATTACTGGGTTTTCCCCACAGGGCTGGGCCAGCATTAAGAACCAGGCTCATTTCTGGAATCTTGTTTTTCTTGA
>NW_012148108.1:2718952-2732589 GCF_000956105.1 Propithecus coquereli | reverse complement strand
TGGCGTCATCCTAGCTCACAGCAACCTCAAACTCCTGGGCTCAAGCGATCCTCCTGCCTCAGCCTCCCGAGTAGCTGGAACTACAGGCATGCGTCACCACACCTGGCTAATTTTTTCTGTATATTTTTAGTTGTCCAGCCAATTTCCTTCTATTTTTCTTAGGAGAGAGGGGGTCTCGCTCTTGCTCAGGCTGGTCTCGAACTCCTGAGCTCAAACGATCCGCCCGCCTCGGCCACTAAAGCTTTCTGAATCCCAGTGAAACCATCACATCTGAGAAGTCTGCTCAGGAAATCAGATGCACCGAAAACCGCAACGCCTGCAGCCGGCGTCGGTCTCCAGAAAGGGCCCAGTTCCTCTCCACGACGACGCCCGACCGCAGGTCGCACAACCAACGCTTCCGCAGTTGAGCGAATTGGGCTACGACGCTTTGCCTCATCCGCCACATTCCCCTGACCTCTCGCCAACCGACCGCCACTTCTTCCGGCATCTCGGCAACTTTTTGCAGGGAAAACGCTTCCACCACGAGCAGGATGCAGAAAATGCCTTCCAAGAATTCGTGGAATCCCGAAGCACGGATTTTTACGCCACAGGAATAAACAAACTTATTTCTCGTCGGCAAAAATGTGCTGATTGTGATGGTTCCTGTGTTGATGGATGAAGATGTGTCTGAGCCTAGTTATAACGATTTAATGTTCACGGACTGAAACCACAATTACTTTTGCACCAACGTAAATACAATACTCCACTGGTTACAGAGGTCGATCCTCTGCAGCGTGGCGGGGAACTACCCAAGGGCATGAACACCGCAGGGGTAAACAGTACACGGGTCCAAGCCCCCCGTTTTCCCTTCCAGAGGCAGCCGCTGTGACCGGTCTCCTGTGAATTCCGCCAGCGATATCTCACAGACGCGCACGCACAATCACACTTATACACACACTGGCATGCCTTGCTTTTTTCGCTCAATATATCTTGGAAACCTTCCACTTCAGGACATAAAGACCCGCTTTCTTCCCTTTACCGGTGGGCAACCGTTCCATCGTACGGACGAACCATTGTTTATCCAGCCAGCCCAGTCAGTAGGTATTTGTGTCGTTCCCCGGTATCTCCCTGCTGCGAGCAAAGCCGCGGTGAGTGAACGTGTGCGTGTGTCCCTTTGCACAAGTACAAGAAGGTCTAAAGATAAATTCCTAGAAGCAGACGAGCTCGATAGAAGGGTCTGTGCATTTATAAATGTGATAGATGTTGCCACGTTGCCCCACATAAAGGTTGGTCGTGACAATTTATGTTCCCACCAGGAAGGGAAGGGATTCACAAAGGCTTGTCCAAAATGCGGGGCTGCCCTGGGGAGCTCAGGAAGTAATTTAAAATGGAATATCGCCCTTCCCTGTCCTTCGGAGCCTTTCCCGGCCACCCAGCCCCATTCCTCAACCGGAGAGCCTCCCCTGGCCTCTCCCACGCCATATGCTGGACTTTTTCTCTCTCTAGCTTGCTCGTTCCTGGCCCCTAAAATCCCTGCTCTTGACTTAATTTGCAGCAGGTGAGGAGGTGTTTGCCAGCCAGCCCCCAAAGACTGACTCTTTAATGCCGAAAACGGTTCTCCAAGTTGTGTTATTCAACCAAGGCGGCTCTCCTGAGTGCACCCTGCCCCCTTCTCTGGTGAGCAGATAAATATAGATTCGTGAGTTTGCCCCCAGTCGACCGTGAGGTCCCCAAGGGCGGAGAGGCTGCCTCACTCATCTCTGCATCCACCGTTCGGGCAGCGGCACAAGCAAGGTGTCCAACAGCTGTTGAATGAATGAATGAATGGCCCAGACAGAACTCTTGTCAAACCAGTGCTGTCAAAGCCCTCTGGGCTTACTCGACTGACGCTAGGTGTGTCTGATACACTCTGAAGATCACACCGGCGTGCGGCATTTATTTTACCCATCACTGGCGTTTTCCGAAGGGCATTGTTTCTGTTCTCTGCTCACTTTTCTTTTTCCCCCTTTGGCCTGGCTGGGGCCTCACGGGGAAAATCCGAGATGGGCAACAAGTACAGTAATGCCTGCAGGCATGAAAAGGATGTACAGGCAGTCGGGAGGATAAACAGGGGCAAACACACACGCAGAGAGGAGTAAATATTGACATTGCAGAGGCGGAGTGGGTGGGGGAGGGGAAGCCGCCGTGGTTTCAGAGTTCAGTGGAGTGTAGACGCAGTCTCGGTTTCAAACCCAATGCCACTCCAGCAACCCCACCCTCAAGATTATCACCTGGAATCACTGTTTTCCAAAACATCCCAGGGTTTCGTCCTTTAAAACTAATCTTCTTGGCCAGGCATGGTAGCTTGTAATCTCAGCATTTCGAGAGGTCCAGACAGGAGGATTGCTTGAGGCCAGGAGTTCTAGACCAACCTGGGTATAGTGAGACTCCCGTCTCTACAAAAAACTAAAACATTAGCTGGGCGTGGTGATGGGTATCTGTAGTCCCAGCTACTCGGGAGGCTGAGGCAGGAGGATCACTTGAGCCCAGGAGTTTGAGGTTGCTGTGAGCTAGGATGACGCCACGGCACTCTAGCCTGGGCAACAGAGCAAGACCCTACTGTGAGCTATGATGACACCCCTGCACTCTAGCCCATGCAATAGACCAAGACCCTACTCAAATACATAAATAAAACTCATCTTCTTAACCATTTCAGTAGAAATCTTTCCAAAATGTCCCACATTTCCATGGCTTTGGACTTGGCATCTCAAGTATATTATAGTATTGACGTAGTGGTTTGGGAACGGGACAGATCTAGAGTCGACTTTGAGATCTGCTCATTATAAATGGTAGGACTTCTGTTTCCTTTTTTTAAAATTTGTTTTTCTTTTTGTTTTGAAAATTTTCAAACCAACAGAAGAGTTGCAAGCAAGTATAATAAACAGCCCGAGATCAGGGATCATCCATCAGCCCAATGACCTGTGAGCTAAGAGTGGTTTATACATTTTTTTATATTTTTAAGTGGTTGAAAAATGTCTGAAAAAAGAAGAATGTTTCATAACATATGAAAACCTATGAAATTCAAGTCTCCATGTCCATAAATGAAGTTTGCCCACTTGTTTATGTACTGCCGGTGGCTGCTTCAGCTCTGCAACCGTAGGGTTGCATAGTCGCTACAGAGATCCTGGCTCTCAAAGCCCAAAATAGTTATTTTTTTCTTTTTTTTCCCAAAATACTTATTATTTGGCCCTTGACAGAAAAAGTTCAGCAACTCATGACTTAGATTTACCGATTATTAATGTTTTGCCCCATTTGTTTTCTCTGTCTCTTGCTGAAACATTTGTGTGAGTCTTGATACCTCTTCCCTAAATACTTGTGTGTCTATCTAGTTTCTTAGACCAGAAGGTGGGAATGACAGGTTTGGTGGGGGAGAGATAAGATAACACAAAATGTTTGCACACGGTGCTTGGCACGCAGACGGAACCTAATACAGGATCTGATCAAAATTCCTGGCATTCTTCGCAGAGGTGGCTGGCAGAACCCCTAACTTGAAAATCCTGAGTCTTGGTGCTTCCTGGAACCCTGCTTCCTGCAGGGGGGAGTCAGCTTTTCCCTGGCACGGGCTTCTTACCCGAGAAGCAGAAAAAGCCTCAGGGAAGCCTCATTTTTTCCACGGCCTGTGGCTTGGCTGACTCAACTTCTGCCTTTCCCTGAGTCACGAGTTTTTCCTCTCTTATTTGGAGGAGCAGGTCCCCCGCCCAGCTCTCCCCACCCACGGCCAGCCTGTGCTGGAGAGGAGGCGGACAGCTGGGTGATCAGATTCGTGCTGCCTCCAGGGCATTTCTCAGTGCTCCACTCAGAGCTGGAAGGAAGAACAGATGAAGAGACTGAGGGCCCAAGTGGGCCCTGGACCATCATCCAGACAGGGCTTGGAGGGGTCTCCTGACTCCAGGACCAATAAGTGTGCGTCCTCCCTCTGGTTTTCCGGAAGCACGAAAAGGCTTCCCTTTCTGGGATGCCTGCTTCTGCCAGGCTCAGTGTGGGGTGCAGGACGCCATCACCAACAAGACAGCGCTGCCGTCACGCGGGACTGGGCACTGGGGCAGTCACGGAACACGGCCTTGAGGGCTCAGCTTGCAGTTCCCCACTGGTGACAAGCAGCGTGTACACTTGGGATGGCATTTCTCACAGTCCCAGTGTCCCAGCTGTGACTCAGCCCGTGGGATCGCAGACCTCGTGCCTTCCGCCTCTGTGCAGGGTAGAGGCCTGGCCACAACCTCAGGACTCCTCAGTTCAAACAGTTGCTCCACTGGAGGTACCAAAGTGGGTAAAATGGCCCGAGGAGGAGCCCACGGAGACTGTGGGTAGGAGAACACAAGCCCCATTCAGAGGGGACGGCGCTGTGTGGGCACGAGGACCGGCACTTGCGTATCTTCTGATTTAAGAAAAGCTGAAAATCCTGATTTTTACATGAATGCTCCCAATATGAAATGTGCCCAGCAGTGAATTTTTTAGAATATTTAAACACTCCGTGAGGCCATCGGGTCAGGTTTGGTTCCGGGTGACCTACCAGGCTGTGGCTTGTGCTGGACACTCGGTAAACACTGTCCCTGCTGGTCCCGGCAATGGCAGTGGTGGGGGGATGGGGGCTCTCACTTGGCAATCACGCCACCCCTCCCCCCCTTCTCTCGCCCCTGTCCCTTCCCTTTCCAGCGGGGAGAGGGACATCACCAGCTGGGCCCCCCTCATGGCCTCGCCCACCCCCAGGAGAGCAGGTGCCACGGCTCCAGCCGGGGGACACCACCACTGAGCAAGGTCCAACCGAGGCGCAGAGACTCCCGGAGCGGTCTCGGCCCTTCCCTCCGCTGCGCCCCTCTCTGCTGGGACCCGAGCCAGCCCCTGTCAAAGCGCCCAGGTGCTGTCCCATTTGGACCAAACCGCATCTGCGTAAGGGACATTCACTGCGTTCCTCCCGCGTGCTCCACTGTGCTCGTGAACGCAGTCTGGGCTGGGGCACGGGGCTAGCTGGAGGGACAGGTGGCCTAAGGCGAGGACTGCAGGTAGGGAGAGATGCTGGCGAGGTTGTGGAGGAGGCGGGGGTGGGAACAGAGATCTGCTGTGGGGGCCAGAGACCTCTCGAGGAGGTGGCAGTTTGAGACCTGAGGGAGGCAGGGGAAGTGCAAAGGCCCGGGGGTTTTGAGGAACAGGAAAAGCTGGTGCGAGGGTGCAGAGGCCGGAGCGGGTGCGTGGTGAGGCCATGGGGGTTCATGGAGGGCTGGAGGGGCCAAGACCGCAGAAGCACCACCTGCGGGTGATTTTGGAGCTGGGCGATGGGTATATGGGGCCCGCTGGACGACTCTCCTTCCTTCAGTGTGTGTTTGAAGTTTTCCCCTATAAAAAGTTTAAAATGCAAAGTGCTGCTGATTTTCAATATTGTGATTATTAACGTCTCGTTGTGCTGCGGGGTGACCGACGTCGGCTAGGCAGGGAGGCGGGCGCCAGGCATCCGAAGGCACCGTCCCTGTCCCCAGCCCCAGCGCCCTCCCGGTCGCCCCGTCGCAGCCACCCAGCACCCGGCCAGGGGTCGGGGCGCAGTCTCAGCAGCACCCAGCGGCCGGCGGAAAGGGAAACGGGGGAGCCAGCCCGGGGGGTGGGGGCCCAGGCCAGCTGCCGCAGTGCGCGCGCTGAGCTCCCGGACGCGGCCGGCTGGCGAGCGCCCAGGATCCGCCCCCTGCGTCCGGGGGGAGTCCAGGCTCCGCCCCCCTGCGCTCCAGGGCTCCGATTGGCCGAGCAGCCCGCGAGGGGCGTGTCGGGCGAGGCCGGAGCGCGGGTGGGCGCGGGCCCTGGCAGGAGCCGCGGATCCGGTGACAGTTCGCGCCCGCGGACCGGGCTGCAGGGCGGAGCGGGCGGGCGGGGCGGGCCGGGCGGACCGGACGGCGCTGGAGCAGGTGAGCCCACCCCCGCCTCGCCGCGGCGCGGAGCGGACGGCTTCCCTCCGCCACCCCCAGCCCCCCAGCACCCGCGGGCGTCGAGGGGGCTCCGTCCCGAGCAGAGCAGGGCGCGCAGGACACTTGTCGTTGGGTGGGGGGAGGGGGGCAGGTGAGAGCAGGTGGGGGGGGAGGGCCGAGGTGTGATTCTAGGAAGTCGCGGTGCCACGGGGCGTCCTGGCCTCCTGCTGCCGTCGGGGTCACGCTTCCCGGTCCCGTCTGCAGAGTCTGGAGACATGGCCTGGACAACTGCCCCACCTGGGCAGGGGTGGGGGAGCCCAGATGACAGCATTTCCGGGTGTCCCTGGTTCACGCCAACCCCTCATCCCGGAACCACCAGGCCCCTAAGGCGTTTTGGTGGCAGCTGTCAAAGAAACGGTCGGTGTGATTTCGCCCTTCACCAGGAAGTGACTGAGGCCCCCAGAGAGGGGGCCCGGAGCCTCCTTCCCGCTCTCTGCTGGAGAGGTGCTATCAGCTCCCTTTGCAGCTGGGAAAACAGGGGTTCGGGGTCACCCTGAAACTTGGTCTCCACGGCTCAAGGAGACCACTGTTTTGGAATTTGAGCAAAGCTGTTATTTCGCCACCAGGGAGGGTCTGAGGCCGAGGAGGAGGGGAGGGTTAGTGCCGGGGCCACCCTCTGCACAGCCAGTAATTCCCACCGGTGCCTGCGTGAGCCCAGAGGGCTCCGACTCAGCCCGTGTCCCTACACACAGCAGGCCTCGGGGCCGCAGACACAGACAGGGCAGCCGAGCTCGGGGACCCGCCCAGCCCATCCACAGGACAGTGCTTGAGCAGTGTGGCCTGGAGGGCAGGGCCCCCCCAGCTGGACCAGTAAACTTGTCCAGGCACCACGTGTGGTGGGGGTGGGGGTGGGGGAGATCAGGTATTAGGAGAGGAGCCCCCCCCCCCCCCTCCCCCGTCTGGACCTGAGGGTTTCTGGTTCCGTCCTTGGTGAAGAACCTTCAGCAGCTCGTGCTTATTTGGGAGCTGGGCTTCCCAGTCACTCATCTGAGACCTTACATGGTGCCTTTGTGAGGTTAAATGAGATAATACATGTCAGATGCCTAACATTGTGCCTGGCCAGCCCCGAGCTCCCGGCCAGTGGCGCCGCCAGGGTATTTCCCTTGTTACTAGTCTTTTCCTGGAGGGGGGGCCTCCAGGAGGCACAGTGCTGGGCAAGGCTGGACGGACAGGACGCTTGGCTCCCGGCCTCACTGCACCTGGGGGGAGTCAGATCCTCGCTTTGGCCCGTGTGCCTGCAGGAGGCCCCCGCCCGTCCTGAGAACCTCCCTCGTACCCCCGGCTCCTTCTGCGACCTCACTGTGCCCGTCCCACCTGCAGCTGCTCCCTGGGGACTCTGCGTGGCCGGTTCCTCCGTGGTATTCGGGTTGGGGTGGGGTGGGGTCACTTCCTTACGAGGCCCCCAACCCCCTGACCCCCACACCCACTGCAGCCCCAGCCCCGCCAGGCAGGCCAGCTTAGCAGGGGCCCTCAGGAAATACCTGTTGATTTACCTCTGGCCCCCCAGGGAGAAGAAGGGCTTGGGCTCTAGCTCCCTGCCGTGAGCTGGCACCCAGCGCAGTGCTGGGCACCTAGTAGGACTTCAGTTAATGTTTGGGAGGTGAAGCCAGGCGGGCATGGAAGCAGGTGGGCCTGGCTGGGGCTGAGGTCGCTGCAGGGACAGAGGGGCCCACGCGGGAAGCCACGGGAAAGTCCGAAGGGCTGAGTTGCCCCAGAATTCTGACTCCCTCTGTGACCACGGCCATGTGTGTCCCTCTCTGATGAGCAGCGTCCCCACGTGTGACCCACGGGGAGGCACGGACCAGGCCGCCCCCGCAGCTCCTACTTTCCAGGGTTCCCAGGTCAGGGACCCAGACGTCTCTTTGCTAATCCCAAAGGCTGTGCTCCCCGTGGCAGGGACATTCGCTGTCCCGGTGAGAACAGGAAAACCGTCTAACTCCAGGTTGCTTTGTTTACCGAGAGAAACCTTCAGCCCTCAGGCCCCGTCAAACCAGGTGTGAAGTTACGGTCTCCAAGGAAGGGTGCACAGATGTGGCTGCCCCACCTCCAGCCCTCCCAGGGCCTCCTGCAGGTTCGGAGCAGAGGGGCGCAGGCCCCGGCCACCCCAGGCAGGGTGTGGGGTCAGCCCAGAGCCCAGACCCCTTCTGTCACCACCAGCTACCCCCACCCGTCCTGGTCTGCACTTTGCCACCGGCAGCTGGACGATGGCGGTCAGGGCCTAGACGGGTCTGTAAGTCACAGGCAGGGGCGGAGCGGCACGGGGGTCCCGTATGGGGTGCTCTGCACCCCCCCAAAAGCCAGGAGATAGCGTTGTAGGCTCTACCCTCTGCCGGGTGGGTGCACTGTGGCTTCGGCGCCCCGACGCACAGCTCTACAGCTCTCCCCTCCCTGGGTGCCGCGCCTCACCTCTGACACACCTGGGTGGCATCTGTCGGAGGTAGCCCTGGGCAAGCCGGCCCCCAGAGCTCGACACGCCCCGCGGGGCTGGGTGGCGACCGCCTGCTCTCCGGGGCGCAAGGCCTCCTGCCTCAGCCGCCAGACGTGCTCGGGCTCCGTCTGCAGCGTGGGATGGGGTCTGCATCCAGCTCTCCCGCAACCGCCTGCGCGGAGGGACACGTGGCCCTTCCCTCCCCACGGCTCTGGCATCTCCCAGGGTGCCCGGGCCCTGATGCCCTGTGGTCTCCCTGCCAGGCCCGGCCCCACGTCCCACTCTGAGACCTGCCCTGCGGTCCCCAGCCCGTGCAGCCCGGGACTCTGTCCCGACACTTGTCCTGCGGCTCTTTTCTTTGCAAGGACTTTAAAATGAGAAAGAGAGAGAAAAAGAAGCACAGGTTTCTACTTCTCAGAACTGACAGGTGTCAGGATTCCATCGCGTTCGGCTGCGCCTTGTTCTAACGATGGAATCAAAACGTCACGGATGAAGGTGACGCGCTCCTCGAGCCCCCGTTCCCGGTCACACCCAGCCCCTCTCCCCAGGCTGCGTCCCCTGACTCTGGTTTTTACCCATCCTTTTTTTTACCATCTTGGCCATTTTTAAGTGTACGGTTCGATAGTGTCAAGTGTGTTCACGTTGCTGGGACACAGATCTCTGAAACTTTTTCGTCTTTTAAAACTGAAACTCTTCCCCCACTAAACGGCTCCCTGCTCCCCTCCTCCCAGCCCCGGCGACCACCTGTCTGATTCCCGTCTCTACGAATTCGACCACTTTGAGCATCTCCTCCGAGTGGAATCCTGACAGTGTTGTCCTTCTGTCGCTGGCTGGCTTCACGTGACATGGCGTCCTCAGGGTGCATGCGTGTTGTAGCGTGTGTCAGGACTCTCCTCCTCTTTAGGGCTGAAGTCCTCCGTGTTCCCACCGCCACTCAGCCTGTCGGTGGGCACTGCGCTGCTTCCACCTCCTGGCCTCCGTGACTAACGCCGCCACGAACACGGGAGCTCAGATAGTTCCCCCGGTCCCTGCCCTCCGTCCTGCTGCATGTGGGTCCCGCAGGGGGGCAGCTAATCACACAGCAAAGCTATTTTTAATTTTTTGAGGAACCTCCATGTTGTTTTCCACAGCGGCCGCACCATTTGGTGTTCTCACCGACTGTGCACAAGTTTCCTGTTTCTCCAAGTCCTCGCCGACACTTGTTGTTTTCTGGGGTTTTTTTTAATAGTAGAAAGTTCCCTGCTATCTATTTTTTTTTTGAGACAGAGTCTCACTCTGTTGCCCGGGCTAGAGTGCCGTGGCGTCATCCTAGCTCACAGCAACCTCCGACTCCTGGGCTCAAGTGATCCTTCTGCCTCAGCCTCCCGAGTAGCTGGGACTACAGGCACGCGCCACCATGCCTGGCTAATTTTTTCTATATATTTTTAGTTGGCCGATTAATTTCTTTCTATTTTTAGTAGAGACGGGTCTCGCTCTTGCTCAGGCTGGTCTCAAACTCCTGAGCTCAAACGATCCTCCTGCCTCGGCCTCCCAGAGTGCTAGGATTACAGGCGCGAGCCACCACGCCTGGCCTCCTGCTATCTATTTTTATTTGTAGAGTTCTTGAGCACTTTAAAAATCTTATGCAATTTTTGCATAATGGTGTCACTTTGCGTGTCCTGTTCTACAAGGTGCTTTTCTGCACTGTTTGCTGTCTGTCACGCTCCATGTGGATGTTTGTTCCACTGCGTGAGCAGACCCTGTTGTTTCATCCTTTTCCCTGCTGATGGGTGTTCCGGTTGTGTCTGCTGCACGGCAGTCTCTGCTCTTTGTGGGACGGAATTCTAGTTTTTGTCAGACTGTCCATCAGCCTGGGGACTCTGTGCAGGACGGCTCAGGGCCGCCAGGGATAATCCACCAGGTTTGCGATAACAGCCAAGATCAGCCACCTAAAAATAGCAGTTCTTACGTAAGGTGGTGTGGGCAGCTCTTCTCGGGACACCGTGTGATCTAAAGGGCCAGTGATAGCAGACCCGAGGGGCCCAGCGTCCTCTTACGCAACGCATCCGCCCACCCCGCTCCGCTCCTCACCGGGGGCCCCACTCGACTCCCAGAAGTGCAGCGCGGTGACCCAGAAACACTGCGGGCGCGTCTGAGCACATGTGAGCGTGTGGCGGGTGGCGGGGCGGCTCCCACCTCTTCCTTTGCAGAGCTGAGAGCCGAGTCGTGCGTGGTGGGCCCTGGAGACCTCTGGGAAGGTTTATTCGTGTGCCAGCCACTTAGGAAGCACCTGCTGGGTGTCTGGCGTGGCTCTGAGAGTCGGGGGGACGGCAATGAACAAGAAAAGGCTCCTGTTCTCATAGAGCCAAGGACTGGGCAGGGAAATAGAAGACACACAAGCAAAGACTAGACAAGAAAGTACCAGGCCCTGCTATGTCCTGCAAAGAACAAACGAAGCAGGGTGGCGTCTTAGAGGAGGGGTCAGCTCGTGGGAGGCTCCTTGGCCCCCAGGCCCTGCCCTGTCCTTCAGGCTCCCTGGGGACGGAGCCGGTTGGCCGCAGTGTCGCCCACTCAGTAGCACCCTTCTCTCTGCCCCCCATCCCCCTCGGCTTCCACAGCGCCCCCCCGGGGACCCCGTTCCCCTCCCAGTAACTCCTTGTACTCCTGCTCCGAGGGCGGTTTCCCGGGCAGTGGCCTTCTGCGGCTGGGCAGCCGGTGGGCTTCCTGGGACGTGGCAGGGTGCTAAGTGGGTCGTCCAGTGAGCCGGGGGTGGGCGGCGTGGTTCGGAGCCCCGGCCGTGTCTGGGCAACCTGACGCCTCCCGTCTGCCCCTCCGTCCGCAGCCGGGCGCCCCGGGAAGATGGTGGACCACCTGGCCAACACGGAGATCAACACCCAGCGCATCGCGGCCGTGGAGAGCTGCTTCGGGGCGTCGGGCCAGCCGCTGGCCCTGCCGGGCCGGGTGCTGCTGGGCGAGGGTGTGCTGACCAAGGAGTGCCGCAAGAAGGCCAAGCCGCGCATCTTCTTCCTCTTCAACGACATCCTGGTGTACGGCAGCATCGTGCTCAGCAAGCGCAAGTACCGCGGCCAGCACATCATCCCGCTGGAGGAGGTGACGCTCGAGCCGCTGCCCGAGACGCTGCAGGCCAAGAACCGCTGGATGATCAAGACGGCCAAGAAGTCCTTCGTCGTGTCGGCCGCCTCCACCACGGAGCGCCAGGAGTGGATCAGCCACATCGAGGAGTGCGCGCGGCGGCAGCTGCTGGCCACGGGCCGCCAGCCCGCGACGGAGCACGCGGCGCCCTGGGTGCCCGACAAGGCCACGGACATCTGCATGCGCTGCACGCGGACGCGCTTCTCGGCGCTGACGCGGCGCCACCACTGCCGCAAGTGCGGCTTCGTGGTCTGCGCCCAGTGCTCCCGCGAGCGCTTCCTGCTGCCGCGCCTGTCGCCCAAGCCCCTGCGCGTCTGCGGCCTGTGCTACCGCGAGCTGGCGGCCCAGCAGCGCAGGGAGGAGGCCGGGGAGCCGGCGCGGGGCTCCCCGGGGCAGCCGGCGCGCCTGGAGGGGGCCGCGTGCGGCGCGTCCAGCGGGGACGACGACGACTCGGACGAGGGCAGCGGGGACGGGGACTGGCCCAGCCGCGTGCAGTTCTACGCCGCGGGCGTGTCCTGGTCGGCCTTCCACAGCTGACCCGGACGGGGGGCTTCTGCGGGGGCAGCTCCACCGCCTGGGCCCCCCGGGAGGGCAGGTCTCAGAGCTGCTGGTGCCGGGGACCCCGCCCCAGTGGTGGGCACCCCGTGGGGAGCGGCTGTCCCCCCTGGATTCCAAGTGCCTTTGTGCTGGACATCAGCACCCTGCTAGTTCCTCCGCTCCAGGTAATTTTCTCCCCGTTTAGCAAACCCAAAACACTCAGGCCTCTTGGGAACAAACGCCGTTTGTCGGCCCTACAGGCTGCAGCTGCAGAAAACCGCTTGGATTAGACCAGCCCAGGTGTGCCGGGCGTTTGGGGACCCCCCGCCCCCGACAAGCACACCCATGAGAGCGGGAGTCCGGAAGCCGAGGCCTGCCCGCTGCCTGGCAAGCTGGGCCCTGCCGGTCTGGGCACGTGGGCGCCCCCCAGCCAGGCGGGAGACCGCCGAGCCGTGGGTGCCCTCCAGGTCCGGGGGCTGCAGCCTGGCCCGGGGCGGCCTCTGCCCCCTTCCCTCCCTCCAGGCGTCCCAACGTCTGATGTCTCTTTCGATCCCGTCGCCCTCTCTCCCTGCAGCGAGCAAAACCAGCGTTTCCTGTGAGGACTCTCAGTTGCAGGGACAGAAACCCCACCCGGGCTAGCTTCGTAATAAAAAGGAAAGTTTATGGACCTGTGTGTCGACAAGCCCAGGAGTGTTCTTGCTTCAGACACGGCCGAACCCGTGCAGGTTTGGAAAAAATCAACCACTGTGCACCGCACTGGGTGCTCCTGGGAACGCCGGGCAGCGCGGTGTGGACGGACGTCCCGTCACACCTTGGCGGACTCCTCGGGGAACAGGTCCGTCCGGGTGCTGTGACGATGGCCTGGCGCCTCTCACTCTGGTGTGGGCTGTCTTCACCGGTGGGACAGAGGCTGGCTCCCCCTGGGCCTTCCTGGTTGAAAGCTCTGCCCCCTGCGGTCTCCCGCCTGGCCTCTGCGGATGGTGCCATCGACCGGGGAAACCAGGCCCCGGGTAGCGCGGACAGCCTTGCTCAGGGTGGTGTGCGCTGGGCCCCGAGCTGCCCCTGTCTCTCTCCAGCGCCATCGGCCGTGGCCAGAGCCCTCTGTGGCGTCGAGTGGGTTCGCTTTGGCTACAAAGTGGTGGCTGGGGCTGGGAAGGCTCCCCCGGCCCACACAGCACCGTGTCCGAACCCCCTCAGGGCTCCCTCCCCGGGGTTAAGCACCATTGGCTCAGGCTGTTCTCAGATGTTCGTGTGCAAACCTGGAGGGGCGGGTCACAGTGCAGGTTCTGATTCGGCAGGTCGGGGCCCAGCTCCCGGGGGCCGCTGCTGGCACCGCCAGACTGCAGACCACGTTTGGGGCGGCAGGGCGTGCTGTGGACATGTGGACACTCCTGCCAGGGAGGGTTGGGGGGTAAAGTATGAAGCACCTGGGACCTGCCCGGGACTCTTCCCGCACGGGCAGAGTGGCGGCGAAGGCTGGGGGGGGTCAGAGGTGCTTCCAGGAATGACCGTTTACAGGCCCTTCCCCACCTTGGCCTCCTGGACCACACAAACTGGGTCAGGCTAGTTCTCCT
>NW_012148108.1:2716529-2718902 GCF_000956105.1 Propithecus coquereli | reverse complement strand
AAACCCCACCCGGGCTAGCTTCGTAATAAAAAGGAAAGTTTATGGACCTGTGTGTCGACAAGCCCAGGAGTGTTCTTGCTTCAGACACGGCCGAAGCCGTGCAGGTTTGGAAAAAATCAACCTCTGTGCACCGCACTGGGTGCTCCTGGGAACGCCGGGCAGCGCGGTGTGGACGGACGTCCCGTCGTCACACCTTGGCTGGGCTCCTCGGGGAACAGGTCCGTCCGGGTGCTGTGACGATGGCCTGGCGCCGCTCACTCTGGTGTGGGCTGTCTTCACCGGTGGGACAGAGGCTGGCTCCGCCTGGGCCTTCCTGGTTGAAAGCTCTGCCCCCTGCGGTCTCCCGCCTGGCCTCTGGGGATGGTGCCATCGACCGGGGAAACCGGGCCCCGGGTAGCGCGGACAGCCTTGCTCAGGGTGGTGTGCGCTGGGCCCCGAGCTGCCCCTGTCTCTCCCCAGCGCCATCGGCCGTGGCCAGAGCCCTCTGTGGCGTCGAGCGGAGTCGCTTTGGCTACAAGTGGTGGCTGGGGCTGGGAAGGCTCCCCCGGCCCACACAGCACCGTGTCCGAACCCCGTCAGGGCTCCCTCCCCGGGGTTAAGCACCATCCGCTCAGGCTGTTCTCAGATGTTCGTGTGCAAACCTGGAGGGGCGGGTCACAGTGCAGGTTCTGATTCGGCAGGTCGGGGCCCAGCTCCCGGGGGCGGCTGCTGGCACCGCCAGACTGCAGCCCACGTTTGGGGTGGCAGGGCGTGCTGTGGACATGTGGACACTCCTGCCAGGGAGGGTTGGGGGGTAAAGTATAAAGCACCTGGGACCTGCCCAGGACTCTTCTCACACGGGCAGAGTGGCGGCAAAGGCTGGGGGGGTCAGAGGTGCTTCCAGGAATGACCGTTTACAGGCCCTTCCCCACCTTGGCCTCCTGGACCACACAAACTGGGTCAGGCTAGTTCTCCTTCCCAGGCAAGGGGACAGCAAGTGCAAAGGCCCTGGGGAGGGAGGGAGCTGAGGCCCCCGAGGCAGTGGGCCCGGCTCAGGTGCACCGGGAGTCACAGGAAGCTTCAGCAAGGCTGCGAGTCTGCTCTTGGCAGGCGAGACTGCTGTGTGCGGGTGGCCGGGGGGGGGACGGTGGAGTCGGGCAGACCTCCGCCCCCCCACCCGAGAGCCCCAACAGGGGAACCGGGCTCTGTCAAGGCCCCATCTGCCGCCACTCTCGTCTCTGGCCGTGGACTGGAAGCCTCGGCTGTCCCTCCCGGCCCCAAGGCTCCCAAGGGCCGACCGCCTGCCCCTTGTTTCTCTGAGACGTTAAGCAAGCATCCGAGTCGCAGCCTCGTGGCTGACAGCAGAGGGGCTCTGGGGAGGCAAGATGACCCCCCTAGGCTGAGTGTTGGGCTGGCCGGAGTGTGAGCTGAGTGACGTCGGTGTCCTGGCCACTGAAGCACGGGGGACGTGCTGGACCCGGCACACGAGTCTGGCCCGGGAAGGCACCGCCCTGGAGACCCCGTCTCTGCCCCCTGACATGTTTGTGCCCTCCAGGGACAGCCTCATGGCCAGGCTCAGGTCAGGGGCCGGGCGTGGCCGAGCCCACCCAGAATGTTCTCAGGGAGGGCCGTGCCTCCGGAGCGGTCAGGACTGCGTCCCACGGCCGGGCTGCACGGGGCACGTGTGTGTGTCACCCACTTGCTGGCGGGTGCCCCTGCCAGTCCCGTTCTCAGGCGGGGAAGGTCACCCGAGGCACTGAGTGCTGTCCCTCGTCAGGGCCGCACAGCAAACCAGCTCTCGGCCGCCGCTCCGCCCCACGCCCGGGGAGGTCAGGAGCCCTCCGCGCTTCGCAGAGGTTCCCTTTCCCGGGAGTGGAGCCCGAGGTCTGCCGGGCTCGGGTCCAGCCCTTGCTCTCCTGCCCGGGTCTTTGCTTGCAAGGCCTGGCGAGGACACAGGGACCGGCTGTCCTGCCAGCCGAGTGCTCCCGTCCACCCCTGGGATCCTGCCCCCGCTGTGCCTGGACTCCACGTCCCTGCCGGAGCCGGCCCTTCCCGCAGGCAGCACGGGTCCCCAGCAGGGCCGGCCTCGCCCTCCTCCTGGGAGATGCAGAGGGACAAGGGGAGGGTCTGAGGACACGAGTTTGAGGGACATCGTAGCCCCGACGCCACCACCCACCTCCGCATCACCTGGACCAGCCTTGCCGGAACCGGCCCAGACGGGAGCAGCTCCAGGTGGAAAGTGAAATCACACTGGGACCTCAGGGGGGCGTTTGGGGACTGACGACAGCCCTGCCTCCCTCTACAGTCCTGCGGGACTCACGCTAGCGCGGCTTGTCAACGGGGTTCATCTGAGTGGCTCCTACCTGTGAGTTGTTTTTTTTTTTTTTTTTTTTT
>NW_012148108.1:2696974-2715739 GCF_000956105.1 Propithecus coquereli | reverse complement strand
TCCTGGGCATTAAACATTTGTGGAAGGAATAGATGAGTTAGGTAGAAATGGGCG
Source organism: Propithecus coquereli (assembly GCF_000956105.1). Lineage (NCBI taxonomy): Eukaryota > Metazoa > Chordata > Mammalia > Primates > Indriidae > Propithecus > Propithecus coquereli. The sequence continues at coordinate 2,715,685 of NW_012148108.1, read as the reverse complement.
GGGCAAAGGATGACAATGAGATGGCAGGTGAGCCTCGCCCTGAGCCTCCTGTCAGGCGCTGGTGCAGATCCGCTCCTCCTGGCCTCTCTCTGCAGCGGGTCGGGGACCACTGCACCTGGCACCAACTCTCGGGCCCGGGCAGGGGTTGCTCACCCCACCCCACCAGGCAGAGCTTTCTGGGGCGGTGGCCTTTGACCTGTGTGTGGCTGGGGCTCCCTTAGGGACGTCACCCAGGCTGGCTTCAGAGGGTTCTCTCCTGCCCAGCCTGTTCTCTGAACACAGCGGAAAGAGGCTGCCGGGGGAGGCGGGGCCTCTCCTGGGCCCCCGGGAGGGCCTGGGAGGCTGACCCAGTTCTCGGCCAGGACCTGGGGTCTCTGGGCCCCAGGAGCAAAACCACGGCAGCCGCTTCCGCTGGGGCTGCGTCTGACGGCCGGCAGGAAGTGAGCGTCTCGGGGGCCGAGGGCAGAGGCTGCGTGTGGCGCTTTCATGCCTAGTGCTGGCGGGCTCCGGGCTGCCGCCCTCTGCGTCCGCCCCCGTCCGTGAGGCGCCCCCACCCCACGCATGTGCTGTCCCCGGCCCTGAGCAGACCCGGGGTAACCAGAGGGCAGAACATGGGGACGGGGCGGGCAGAGGGGTCCTCCTCGCTGAGGCTTCTCCGGCCGCCTGCAAAATCCGCCCCACACTGCCCGGCCCTGCCCCGCCCACCAGCTTGGCCCCATCTGTGCAACCCGGCACCGACGCCACCTCCGCTCCACAGCCTTCCTGCGCCGCCCTGGGGCGGGCGGTGTGGCCCTCACCTGTGCTCCCCGAGGACCTGCGCCCCTACTCCCGCCCCCCCACCCTCCGCCTTCCACCAGGGGCTTCCGCTGCCCTGCGCCCGTCGGAGCTCCCCGAAAGCAGGGGGTTTGCAGCCTCCACGGCCCCCAGCCCAGGGCCCTGCACCACGGGGCGTTCCACGGATGCCTCTCTTGGAGGGTGGCGTTGTGACCTCCCTAGCTCCTGGGGGACACTGGGAAGATGTCACTGGGACCCAAAGTCCACGTGTCCCAAACTGATGCCACCAGCTTTGCTTAACCCGCTTATCCTGCCTCTGGAGCCCCCTGCACCGGGCATCGCGGCCCCCACCAGGGCACCCCTGACTCTTCCCTGGCTCTTCCGCCCCCTCCCCACGCCCTTCCAGGTGACCCAGGCGCAGAACTGGGGGAGCCCAGTGCGGTCAGCTCCTAAAGGAGCTGCCTTATGGCCGCAGAGGTGGGTGTGGGCCAGGCCTGCCGGACCCCGCTGGGTGGGGTCCTGGCCCCGAGGGAGGGGGGGCCAGTGTACACACGTGTACACGTGTGTGCACGCACCCCTTCAAGCCCACCCTCCCAGGGAGGCCCGGGCTCCCCTGCCTGTCTCCTGCCTCCCACCCCAGGACCCCCCATCTCAGGTTGGCTTTGGGGTCTGTGTGGAAGGGAGAAAGAGGGGTGAGTGCAGAGAGCTCACGCCCAGGAAAGGAACCTGCGGGAGACCCCGTGTCCGGGCTGGGACGCTGCCTACGGGCCTCTCCCGCCCCACCCCTGACGCTCACGAGCAGATGGCAGATGGCGCTCAGGCCGGGACGAGGGCTGTGGCCAGCTGTGGCCTCTGGCCTCCCCCCCAGCCCTGAGCCCAGCGCCCTGTCTCCTGCTGGCTCTCCCCCCACCGCAGAGCCCGGCTCTGACGGGAATGTTCCAGCGCTCAAAACAGAAAGGCAGGGACGGCACGGGGTGTGGGCAGCTGGAGCCAGACATTTCTGGGCAAAAACAAGGGGAAATTGCAGTCTCTGGAGCATCGGCGCAGGGGTCCTGCCAGATGATCTGGCCCCAAAGCTTCCCAAGAATGGCTCCTGCCCTCCCGCGGCCCCCAGCCTGGGAGGGAGCCGGCCCGGGGCTTGGGGCCGGTCATCGGAGCCGCCCAAAGGGCCCCTGGCCACCCTCTGCTTCCTCAGCACAGCTGGGCTCACACGGGCCTCTGGCTGCCCGCAGCAGGAAGGACTCCAGAACACACACGTGTACATGCACATGTACGCACACAGAAACGTCACGCGGTTTGCAAATTACCGACATCCTTAAAATACCAAAATGCCTTCCTTCACCTCTGGGACAGCAATCTGGCCCCGACCGGGGAAGCCGAGGCCTTTGGAACCTTTGCAGCCCGGGGCCACGCCGGCCGCTTGCCGGCTTAACCAATTCCTGAGAAATTCTCTCCCCGTGGCCTGAGCTGGGGCTGGTGCCGGGAGAGCAGGGCTGGAACTGCTCAGGGAGGAGGAGGAGGAGGGCCCGTGGGTGCCACACAGGCAGGGCTGTGCAGGGGACCCTGGGCTGCTGACAAAGCCTCTTTTGTGCCGCGCACCCTGGGACGGGCCTCAGGCTCCCTTCGCTGTTCCCTCCCTGTGCAACCCCACTGGCTACAGCACCATGGCCACCGGCCTCTGGGTGACTCGGGACGCAACTCTCAGACACTGTCCTGCAGTCGGAGCTGGCCTCACCAGGTTCACGGAGGGGGCGGCTGTTTCTCCAGCACCTGACAGAGTGGTGCCCGGCACCGAGATCGTGCCCGTGCTAGTCCTGGTTCCAGAGAGGCAGTCGGCATGTTTGTGGTTTGCATGCGTCGGCACTGACGCAAAAGTTAAAGGGGGGAAAACTGCCTGCCAGCTTTCAAATCTTTTATTTATCCGTTCTACGAGTATTTATTGAGTGCCTACAGGCACCGGGGCTATAGCTGTGAATGAAACAGGCAAGAATCCCGCTCTTCCTGGAGCTCACTCTGGTGAGGGGGGACAGACGATAAACACAATTTCGAAGTGCGTTAAACCCCTGGCATCTTTTCCAGCAGCAGGAAGATTCCCCGCACAGAGGGGCCACGCTACGTGGAAATACTCTCGCCTGCCCAGCATTATTCAGCCCTGCCGATGCGCTTTTTCATCTGTTTTCTGAAAAGACTATCTCCACCCTTCTCCACCTGCCCATCAGCAGGTGTGAGTGCTGCGGGTAACAACAGGGCGGGAGAGGAGGCTGGGGCTACAGCTGCGGGTGGAGAGGCCAGGCAAGGCATCCCTGAACAGGTGAACTGTAAGACCGGAAGGTGAGCAGAGAGCCCCGCAGATACTTGGGAGAAGAACCTTCAAGGGAAGGAGCAGCACGTGCTAATGCCCTGGGGCGCGAACGTTCCTGGTGCGGTCCAGGGTGGAGGAAGGCGTGTGGCTGGGAGAGGGCAGAGGGGTCAGGGGGAGAGGAGATGATGGAGGACCCCAGGCGCTGTAAGGACTTTGACTTCTCCTTGGAATGCAAGGGAGACGCAGGAGGGCTGTCGGCAGGGGGCGGCTCAGTCTAACTCCCCTTTCAGCAGGATCGCTGGTGGCTGCCGGGGTCACTAAAGGAGTGAGGGCAGCTGGCACCACCGAGGAGGTGAGAGATGACGATGGCCTGACCCCGTGCAGGGTCAGGCTGAGCAGAGGTGAAATTACGGCCCTATTGGAAGTAAGACCCGACAGAGCTTCTAACGGATGGGATGAGGGGTACGAGAGAAAGAAAGAAGTCCCAGCAACTGGAGGGAGGAAGTTCCTGGTTTCTGAGATGGAGAAGGTGGACGGAGGAGCTATTTTTGCTTGTGGTGTCTGCTTGTTTTGGTGGGGCTTTTGCAGGGGTCGGGCAGGGGGGACGGGTACCGGGAACTCCGCTTTTTCCCGTGAAGTTGCAGATTCCTGCGACACGTGGAGAGCGCGAGTGGGCAGGAGCTCAGTCCGGGCTGCCAAACACACACATCTGGGAGTCATCGGCGAGTACGCCAGCCAGCCCGGGACGCCGGCCCCAGGGGAGTGAGCGTTACAGAAAGGGAGGGGTCCAGGAAACGGGCCTTGGGACCCCACGTTTACGGGCCAGGCCAGGAGGCAGCGGGCAGCCAGGCAGGACGCAGGCGGGAGCGTGGGCTCCGGGAGGCCCGGGGAGCCGGGAGCGATCAGCTGTGCCCGATGCTGCCGGCAGGGCAGGGAAGGGGGAAGCATGCACTGCCCACCCCGGGTCTGACGTGGAGGTCGGGGTCGCCCTTGGCAAGGATCTTGGGGCGGCAGGAGCAGATGCCGGCGGGAGAGCGTCGGGGGACAGGAGGAGACACTCTGGCCACAGAGAGCACAGGAAACTCACTGCCCAGTCCCGCCGCAAAGGGAGGAGAGTGAGTGAGCTGACCGGGCAAGCGGGGCCGCGCGAGTTGTGTTTTTTATTTTTCAACGGCATTATTGAGGCATCATCCACGTCCCGTAAAAGCCACCCCCTCTTTAGAGCATACAATTCCGTGGTTCTCAGCGCAGTCGCGAGATTGCACAACCATCGCCACGATCCGGTTTCAGAGCATTTTCATGGCCCCAGAAAGAAACCCCGGGAGCACCCGCTCCCCACGCCTCCCTCCCCCGCTCCCCGGCAGCCGCCCCTCTGCGCGCCGTCTCCGCGGATTTGCCTGCTTGGCACATTTCACACAGATGGAGTCACGCGGTGTGTGGTCTTTTGAGACTGGCTTCTTTCACTCACGGAATGTTCTCAAGTTTCCTCCAAGCTGTAGCGAGTGTCGGTGCATAATTCCTTTTGATGGCTAAATAATAGTCCATTGTGCGTTACGTGCAAGTGTTTGTGTGGACACGTGCGTTTCTCTTGCTCTTGGGTGTACGCCTCCGGGTCGAATTGTTGGGTCGTGTGGCAACGGTACGTTTATCGTTTTGAAGAACTGCCAGACTCCTGCCCAAAGTGGCTGCACCATTTTATGTTCCCACCGGCGGTGGATAAAGTTTCTGATTTCCTCCCAACCTCGTCGATACCTATTATCTTAGCCATTCTAGGAGGGGAGAAGTGGTATCTCGCTGCGGCTTTGATGACTGATGGTGTTGGATCTCTTCTCGTGTGTTTCTAGTTTATTTTTATTTTTTTTTTAATTTTTTTTTTTTGAGACAGAGTCTCACTGTGTTGCCTGGGCTAGAGTGCCGTGGCATCAGCCTAGCTCACAGCAACCTCAAACTCCTGGGCTCAAGCGATCCTCCTGCCTCAGCCTCCCGAGTAGCTGGGACTACAGGCATGCGCCACCATGCTCGGCTAATTTTTTCTAGATATTTTTAGTTGTCCAATTAATTTCTTTCTAATTTTAGTAGAGACGGGGTCTCGCTCTTGCTCAGGCTGGTTTCGAACTCCTGAGCTCAAACAATCCGCCCGCCTCGGCCTCCCAGAGAGCTAGGATTACAGGCGTGAGCCACCGCGCCCGGCCTCCATTGACTGTTTATTAAACTGGCCATCAGTATACTATTCCTCACACACATAGTTTATTTCCCTGTAGTTCAACACTGGAATTACTTCCTGTTTTTTCCTGCATTACAAATAGCAGTGCTATGAATATCTTCATTTTTCTTCACTTGAGTTATTTTATTGGAATGTTTTCCGTAAAGTGAAATTAGTTGGCTGGAAAGTATAGACAATTTTATAGGCCCTGGGACTTTTCCTTCAAATCACTCTCCCAAAAGGTGTGTACACCGTTTTCCCACAGCCCCGGCAGCTCTGGGCTTGATCATTTGCATTTATTTTTACTAACTAATTGGAATATAACCGGTATCTCCTAGATACTGTATTTACATTTGCTTAATTGCTAATGAGAATGACTAAAGTCCTTCTCTGAAAACCCGGAAAAATGAACAGCCGCCATGGCAACAGTTTAGGGAAGCTCCTTTCCACTCCCTCCGTTACCGGAATTCGGGGTACCCGCAACAGCCTCCCCAGCTGATAGTCGTTTCTCTCCTCCCAACAAGCTGCAAACGCCAGACACCCCCTTCCCTGTGTGATCCGGGCGAGTCCCGGCGATTCTTAGCTGCCATGTGCCGATGGTCCAGGACACAGAAGAGTTTCAGGAGACGCGTCAACGTCCTGTCCCGGCTACTCAGGAAGGCCTGGGCCCCTTGGCACACCTGGGACCCCAAGCAGCCTCCCGCGAGCGCGGTGCCACCTGCTGGCGGGGACTGTGCTGCGTCGGCCGCTAGGTGGCACCTGGTGGCAACTAATGTGGGAGCAGGCTCCCCGCACCAGCCTGTCCCCGGACCCGTCCCCAGGCTTGTCCCCCGGCCCTGGCTCTGGGCCTGTCCGCTGGGCCTGCTCCGGGCCTGTGCCCTGGTCTATCCCCAGGCCTGTCCCCCCACCCCGTCTGTCCCCAGCCTGTCCCCCAGGCCGGCCCGGCCCCTACACTGCACCCCCCAGCCATGTTTACCTCCAAGCCAGACATCTCAAAACACAGAAAGACAGAAAAGTTAATTCTAGCTAAAACTACACCACCTGCCTGTGAACAATCTCGCTTGGTGCTGTCACAACACCCGAAGCAGGTTAATAACCGGCCCGGAGCAGATGGTTTCTTTTTGTAATTCCTGGGTCCCCACAAGGCTTCCTCCTCCGCTGCTCCCTCGCCCGCTGGCAGCCCGGGTGACACTGGGCGTGGCACACAGGGAGTGCCAGCCCCTCGGGCCACCACAGCCACCGGTGCAGCAGCTGCAGCCCCGCCGAGCCCAGTTCACCCGCCGGGGCCACCGCAGGGCCCTGGGGGCTGCCAGCACCCACCCAGACGGAGCAGGCGGCCGCCAAGGGGCCACCCCGGCGTCTGGCACAGGTAACAGCAGAGGGACGGCCAAGCGGCAGCCACTCGGCCCCACCCACAGGCAAAAGAAACCGAACGACGGCAGCAGCCACCCACCGAACGAGTGACGGTTTGAGACACGACTGTTCTGTTTCCTGGTGAGGGTACAAGTCCTGCTGTTGGGAGAGCGAATTAACGATACTGCCTTTCTGGAAAGAATTTTGACCAAATATGACAACCACTTTCAAACAAATGTTGCATACTTTTTAATCCAGCAATTTCGCTTTGAAGAATTCACCTTAAAAACTATCATAATCTAAAATATTAACACAAAAATATTCACTGCAGCGTCATAACAGCAAAAATGTACGAAAGGAAACCACACGAAGCCTACGGTTAGCTATGGAACATTTTGCAGCCATTTCAAGCGTTTACAAGGAACTTTAAATTAAACTTAAATTAAACATCAGAAATGTTATTTAATGTTAACGGATAAAGGTGTTCAAAGAGGTATACACAGTAAAAATGCAAGTATGTTAGGAAAATACGTACATGGCGTTAAAACGATTGCGGGAAAGACACCAAATTTGTTAACAGCAGTTTTCTGGGCGGCGCACTTTGTAGCGGTTTTTATTTCATTGCACTTCACAGGATTTTTCTAAGTTTTCAGCAATCAACCTTGACGAATAAAAGGAAATGAACAGTTTTCGAAGACCGTTTAAAAACCGAATTAAAGGAGCGCACGAGAAACTGTTAACCGTGGCTGCCTCTGGAGTCGGCGTGACGGGAAGAGTCCTTCACAGTTTGTACCCTCTGGGACCTTTTAAGTTTTGCACCAGGCAGGTATTAGCTACTCAAAAATATGTAAATAGATTTTTGCAAAGAAGATACAGAAATATAAATACTGAAACCACGGGGGCTAAGAAGACAGGCTAAGGGGAAGAACCCCTGGGGGAGACCAGGGAAAGTGCTCTCAGCTCCTGGGAGGGATGGACTGGAGGTCAGGCTGCCCTCCTGGGCCCAGAGCCACCGACTCCCCCCAGGACCGCCAGCCGAGGGCATCTCCGTTGGCAAGGCCCGCTCCACCAGACACGACATTGGTCAGGAGTGGGGCCAGCCCCTCCGTGGTGTTTCTTCCTGGGGCAGAGGCAGGCAGGCTGGATGCTGGACCTCTGAGCTGGGACCACCTTGTCCCCTGGGCCTGGCACAGACTGGGCCCCAGTTCCTGAGCGTGGGTGGATGAGGCCCAATCTCCTGATGGAGAGAACTCTTTTACAGCCCTGGTGTTTCCAGAAGGATCACTTGGAAGCAACTGCAGAATCTGGTGTGCCGTTCAAAATGGGAAAAGTGTCCCCTCGCTTTGCAAAAATCTTCATTCTGTTTGCATCCTCACGCTAGCTGCAAATCAATGTTTTTACCCTTACGGTAAAAAGGGGGCAACTTTGGAGGCCACTAAAGCCATAAAATGGGGGGAGGGGCACACTCCGATTTCACACCAGGTGAGGGACTTTTTTTTTTTAGCAGGAAGAGCAGAAACGATCAGTTCAAGAAAGGTCACGCTCCGTTTTCACAGACAGCCCCGCTTCCTGCCTGCCCCCCATCAACGCAAGCGGCACAGAAATGATTCCAGTAGCTTCACGAACTCCAGGAGACAGGCTGAGCCCGGCACCCGACTCCTGCTGGGTGGGGCCAGGTGAGCGAGAGGAAAGGCTCGCTCCTTCCTCCATCGCCGTGGGCTCCAATTCGCCCTGAGGTTCCTCGTGCACATGGAGGTGCCCGGGTATGGGGCTCTCCTTGCAGCTGGCCCTCAGAGGTGTCCCCTCCGCACCTCCGGGGACCAGTCCATGCAGAGAGCCACAAATCTGGTACCTTCCCTTTTGTTCCATGTGTAGGACTCTGAATGCCAGAGATGCTTTACACAGAATACGTGGGAAAGCGACTTTTCAGAAAGAACTGTATTGCAATCGGACGGCGCTCAGGCTGTAGCTCTGAAAGCAAAGTGAATCCAGTACCGTGTCCCTTAGTATCTGCCGGGGGTGGTTCCGGGACCTCCGCCGGATACCGAAATCCGTGGATGCTCCGGTCCTGGATGTAAAATGGCGCCATGTGCGCGTAACCTGCGCACGTCCCCCATGCACTTAAATCACCTGTAGATTGTTTATGATGCGTAACACAAGGCAAATGCTGTGTAAATGGTTGTGACACTGTATTTTAAGGAATAATGACAAGAAAAAAGTCCATACATGTGTGGTGCGGATACAACTTCTTCCAGTATTTCTGATCCGATGGCTGAACCCATAGACTCAGAACCCGCAGACACAGAGGGTCAACTGAATTAGGGGGATCTTCAGGGTGGGAACATTTCTTAGAGGTGGTTTATGATCACATCACTTCCGAAGGAGCAGTATAGGCAAACCTCGATTTATGGCACTTTGCCGATACTGGGTTTTTTTTTTTTTTTGCAAATTGAAGGCAAGTTTACTGGTACCGTTTTTTCAACAGTACATGCTCACCTCATGTCTCTGTGTCCGGACTTTTTAGCAATAAAGGATTTTTTCATTAAGGTATATGCTTTTATTAGACATGATATTACACTTTTAAAAGACTACAGTATAAGGTTGGGCGCAGTGGGTCACGCCTATAATCCCAGCACTCTGGGAGGCCAAGGCAGGAGGATGGTTTGAGCTCAGGAGTTCGAGACCAGCCTGAGCAAGAGTGAGACCCTGTCTCTACTGAAAACAGAAAAATTAGCTGGGCGCCGTGGCATGCGCCTGCGGTCCCAGCTACTCTGAAGGCTGAAGCAGGAGGATCAGTTGAGCTCAGGAGTTTGAGGTTGCTGTGAGCTAGGCTGATGCCACGGCACTCTACCCAGGGCAACAGAGCAAGACTCTGTCTCAAAAAAAAAAAAAAAAGGCTACAGGATGGTGTAAACATTAACTTCTACAATGTACCGGGAGAGCAAAAACTGTGTGACTTCCCTTTATCGTGATATTCACTTTATTGCAGTGGTCTGGAACTGAACCCACAATCTCTCAGAGGTATACCAGCGGTTTTTACTGAAAACAGTTCATTTAAAAGGCATAATTCAGCTGGGCGCAGTGGCTCAAGCCTGTAATCCTAGCACTCTGGGAGGCCGAGGCGGGAGGATTGTTTGAGCTCAGGAGGTCGAGACCAGCCTGAGCAAGAGCGAGACCCCTGTCTCTACTAAAAAAAAAAAAAAAAAAAAAAAAAGAAAGAAATTGGCCAAACAACTAAAAATAAATAAATAAAAGGTGTAATTCAAGAACCACCAAGACTCTCCGCGTGGTGGACGCAAGGCCCTGGCGGGCAGAGCCGCGGCGCGCAGCCCGTGTGAGGAGGGGCCGAGGGCGCTTGCGCTCCAGCCTCACTCACGGGCGAGTGCCCCACTCCGGGAGGCCGACCGCAAGTCCCGGCGGGGAAGGGTGCGCGCTGGGGGCAAACGTGATTCCGGGACAGCCGCCGCGAGGCTCTGAGACCCCAGGGCCCGGGTTGGGGGAAGGGGACCAGTCGCACAACAGGTGCTGGAAGAGGCGCCAAAGGCCCCGTCGGGGGGAGGATGAAGCGTCATCAGAAAGTCACCTGAATGTGGTAACGTCCTCCAGACCCCACGCGAGTGCGAGGATTCGGCAGACAGCCACGACGGCCTGCGGCGGGAAGGCCCCTGCTCTTCCCGGGTGCCAGGCAAAGGGCTGTCGCGGCTCACTAGTGCGCACAACCACGGAAACAAGGCGTCTTCATAAATAATTTCTGGAACACGACACAGCACGGCAGTGGCTCCTCCAGCCGGCGACCGCGTCACGTTGAAGGGACCGCAGTGACGAAGCGCGGGTTTCTCAGGGGACCGCAAGGCTTCCCCCCACCCCCAGTCTCCTCCCTGGAGTCGTCCGACGGAGCTGGGGAGTGGCCTAGTCGCCGTACTGAACCTCGGCCCGCAGCTCCTTGGTGACGTAGCCCACCAGCATGGCCAGCAGCTGCTGCTGCAGCGCCTCGCTGCCCATGACCAGCGCCGTCAGCTGCACGGCGTCCGTCCAGTCCAGGTGCCGGACGATGGCGGTGGCCTCGTGGAAGAGCTTCTGCTGCTCCGCGGGGGGCAGCTCCATGATGATCTGCGGAACGGACTTGAACTCCCCGCTTGTCATCCAGGCCCCTAACAGACCCCCAACGGCCCCCCCTGCAAAACAAGGAGGGCTCGGTTAGCGGAGACTCATGCACGTACGACGGCCTGACCCGGGTTCCCACGGAGAGCGCGTCCGCTGCGTGATGAGCAGCGCCTCCGCGAGGGGGTCGGCACGGGCTCAGCCGGGCGGCGTGGGGGGCAGAAGTTTAGTGGCTTTCGGTCCGCATGGCTCAGATAATTGACACCCGGACGTGCCCCCGCTGAGCTCCACACTTGGGGATGCAAAGCAAGGCCCGCCCCGTCTTCTAGCTCAGAGCTGTGCTAACGGAAATCTCCTTCTCGGGCGGACGGAGGTGCCCGTGCTTTCCATGAAAACCTCTCTCTCCTCACAAAGCACAGAGCCGAGAAGCAAATGCATGTTCCAGAAAAACCATCTCAGTGGTGAGGCCCAATTTCCTCCACCCATTAGGTGGCTGACGTGCTCTTTGACCCTGAAGTTAGGAAATTTCTAGCGCACTCACGTGGTCAAAGGACCCAGGGGACAGACCAGGAGGTTCTTTCCTCTTAAGCAATGTTTTCCGTGTAACCCCTCCACGTGGTACAAGGATAAATAACAAATTTGATGTAGTTTACGATTTCTCTTTCTGCTACCCAAAAAGGGCACAGACATTATTTTAAAATGTAGATTTATTGCCAAAGTTAAGGCACACTATTTTGGGAATAAAAACCTTGCATCAGTGAAGAGTTCCACCTAAAGAGGCCACATGCAGGCCGGTGCCGGTAGGGGACGTGCCCTCGGGCAGAGGTCTCGGACTCAGGTGCCAGCAAGGGCCAGGTTGACGGGAGTGAAGTGGACAGAGGGGTCTGTGACCTGGAGAGCTGGGTCCCCACCGACAGGGAGGGCAGCTGCCACCCCAGGCCAGTTAACTGCTGCCACGGGGAACACCAGACTCATCTTTAAAACGTCTCACGATTTTAAAACATCACCATCGGATATTTAAAGATAAAATCCACTGTTCCACAGAGACACCCTCCACCTCTAAAAAAAAGAAAGATGAAGCTCGCTGGACTCAGCGACTCACTTCTAACGAACAGTATGGAACGGGAAACAGGAGCTTTATGGTGGAAAAACCCAGCAAACGTGACCTTAACCAGGTGGATCAAGGTCAACATCGCCAGTGATGTCCTGTGAATGTCACGGACCCTGGAAATAATGTAAGAGCAGAGCCCTCGACCTCCCAAGTACCCTTTCCAGAGACCCGCAACTCCAGCCTGCTCGTGAGAAACACATTAGAGAAATTCAAACCAGGCGAAGTTCTGCAAAGTATCTGCCCAGTAGTCTGCAAAACCATCCAGTGATGAACACCAAGGAACGTCTGAGAAACCTGCAGACCAGAGGAGAGCAAGGAATCGGGCCAACGTGGTGTCTCAGACTGGACCCGAAACATAAAAGGGCCACGAATACAAAAGGGTAAAGTCCCAGTCAGGTCTGGAGAGTGGCTGATAGCAACACATTAGTGTTCTTTCTCAGTTTTGACCATGTTGGAGGTACGTGTTGGCATCAGGGTAAATGAGGCTGGGTGAAGTGTACGTGAGAATTCCGTGTGCTATCCGTGCAACTTCTCTCTTAACCTAATACTGTTGCAAAATGAAAAATTTTTAAAAATGCAGCCGGCACTCCGCCAACAGGCAGCAAAACCAGTGCCCGGTGAGAAAGCCAAGCACAGAGGCCCCTGGAACAGCCGCCGCCTCTGGCACCAAGACTGGGGCAGCCTCTTGTCCCTGAGGCTGAATACTGCCCCGGACAGGGTCCGCCTCCCTCCAAAAGAAAGGATCCCCCTTGGGAGGGAAAACCAGCTAAGTGACAAGTTGTGCTGAACTTCTCTCCGTGACGCCAGTGAATCGCTTAGAGCTGACAGGAGCTGCACCGTCTGCGCTAGACCTTCACGAGAACATCGATATTTGATTTAGAGCAGCACTTAACGCCAAAAGTCGCCAAGAATATTGACCGGCAAATTACTAGCTCTACGGAGAGGAGAAAATTCCTTTGTCTTCTGGGTAAAATGATGCTCCCACCCACGGCCAGGGGCTGGAAGTAGTGAATCCCCGGGGTCCTCTCTGCAGACATCCTGCTCTCGACCAGCTCTTGCTCAATCTGCATGAAGTATGTGCTCCCAGAACGGCATCTGGGCACGGCTAGACGGTGGAATTATCCCAAGGAGCCCTGCCCTGAGCACTTAGATGGCGGTGAGAGCAAAGGCAGAGAATGTCACTGAAGAGGAAGGAAGTGGCCTCGTCTCCTCCCTCACTGGTTCCCTTCCTGGACAGCAAGAAGCTGAAGTCAGGACTCACAATTCATGACTTGGAGAGGAACAGAAAGAGGGGAGGTCTGGGGCCGCCCACGTGCTATTTTTCTCCCCACCGTGGCCTTAGGTTAATGCAACATCCTTGAACGTCAGTCCCGCTACCGGAGGGGAGAACAGGGCAGGAGGCCTCGCCAGCAAGCGGGAAGCCGACGCCAGCCTCAGCAGAAAGTGCCGCCCTCTCCGGCCCGTGTGCACGTGAGGACCGCAGCCACCCAGACGGGATCTCCACCGGCCTGTGAGCTCCCTGCGGCCGCCATCCCGGCGCAGCTGCCCAGCACGAGAGGCACTCGGTGGTATCTGCCGAGCCCGACGCGGCAGACGCCAGGCCGTCACGAGAGCACCGGTGAAACCGCGTTGCAGGGTCCATCTGAGGCCACCCAGAGGGAGGCCTTACCTGGCCCCTCCCCAGCCTGGCTCCGAGTGGCGGCCAGCCCTCTGACTCCATCCTAGCCTATGGCTTAGGCCACAGCCCTGAGCCACACAGATCTTGAGGCCTAGGACACAGGGATCCTTCCCGTCCCCAGTCCAAAGGAAGTAACCTCAGCCTGGCTCCAAGAACGATGGGAAAATTAGCCAAACTTTCACTCTTTGCCAGAAACTGTCTCCCAAATAGAAGCAGGTGGTAAAGCGAGGGGCAGACCTCCAGGAGTAAAAGCAGTTCTCCCGTTGGTCCGTTGCTTTTTCTGCATCGGACTCTTTGCTTCCAGAATGGGGGTGGGGGGGCTCTCGGAATGAGCTGGCTCGTGTAAAATGGTCACATAGCCTCTGCTGCTCAAGGTAAGTGCCGGCAAATCCCAGCTTCCTCCCTGGTTCCCTTCTGAAGGGACACGGTACCATGACGGGGTAGGGGAGGCCATCCCAGGGACCCAGGACACACCCCGGGGGAAGGGCAGGGCCAGTCGCCCCGAGCATTCGCTGTGGGAGCCCAGCGCTGAGGAGAAGGTGTCTCCAGGTCTGAACAACACAGATGCCATTTCCAAAAGCACCTGCACTTCTGAGACACTCACACGGACGCTTGCGTTTTTAACCGGGCGGATTATATACACAAAGATTACGTCACGGAAGCAACCTGAACCCCGCAAACTCCTCACTCGGGGCGTGGGGCACCACCTTGGCGAAGCCGTTTCTCTCCGTGGTCTCGAAGGTACTTTTACGGCACCTGCGGGACTGGCCGTCCCCGCGGGACACCTGAACTCACCAACGGCTAGTCCCGGCGGACCCCCGACCAGCCCGCCGACGAAGGCCACGGCCCCGGTGACCAGGGCGCCCTTTCCCGAGTGCTTGACGGCTGCCTTCATTTTCCTCTGCTCGGAAACAGAGCACAGCAGCTTCATGATGTCGTCCACCATGACGGGCATCCTGGTGCACCTTGAAAGAAACGTTTCAGAGGGAGAGTTTTAACGAGCGTCAGAGTATCCGCAACCGAACGTTACTCTTCCTAGGGTTTTGGGGACGGGTCTCCAGTTTCTGGAGAGAACAGCAGCTCGGCTGTGCACAGAACAGTGAAAAGTTCTTTGTCACAGAAAAAGCAGGGCAGAGTTAGTTAATAAGCAAACAGAAGCAGCTGAGTGGACGAAAGGTCTTCTTTGCCCTCTGATTAGCTTCTGATTTATGACAGATTAAGGAGCAGCCCAGCCACATGCTCTGCCAGCGCGTCACCAGGGAGGCGAGTCTGACCTCTCGCATCTGTGGACTGTGGACGGGCTCAGGAAATCCTCTGCACACAGAGCCTGGCGGGGACCAGAAGTCCCAGCCTCGTGTCCTTTGTGTGTGACAGGGCATCGGAGCTGATGCCAAGGCAGAGAAGGAGAAAGGACACGGGGCTGAGATCGCGCTGGCGTTTGCCCGCTACGTGACCCGGAGTGTCAGACACGTCACCCCCAAGATGGAGATGAGCCACCGACAGCCTGGATTCTTGTGAGGGGTATGTGGAATGGGTGCGCAGGGCTTGGTGAGGATCCGGGACATCTCAGCCTCTCGACGTACGAACGAACGTTCTGCTACTAACACTCCCCACTGGCCCCCTGAACGACTGCTCTTAAAAGTCAACACGGTTCTACGTGTGGGACGTTAAAAGCAATAAAATGGAGCAACCGGAGAATAAAATAAATCAAGCGATTCCAAGGGCTTGCAATACATATGGATGGATGGATGGATGCGTGGACCTTTACAACAACGACCTTTGGACAATTCTCCGGGCTCAGGGAACTGCTGCCAGGCTGGCAGGGAAATGCGGGCAGGGCAGGCTCTGGGAGGCGCAGACCCTGGCGGACCACCTGGGAGGGCTGAGAAGGGAAAACCGAAAGGGCGAGTGGATGCCTCTCCTCGGAGCTCCCGCAGGACACGAGGCTCCCATCACACCTCCCTTTCGCTCCAGGCTGCGACACCCAAACAGCTGCTAAAGGAACTTCACTGAGGAGGTTTCGGGCAGATTCCGCTGCTCAGTATCTTTCGGTTGTGTGAGCTTTGCTGCCCGAAGCGGGGTCCAGAACCACAAGTCTTACTGTAAAATTGCTCTCCCCGTCCCGGGAGAGGATGCTGAGCCCTTAGAACAAACCCATGGATCCACCATAGTACCACAGAGTCGGGTTTCCAGAACTCCTCCCCGGTCCCAGGAGAGGTAAGAGGAGTCCTGCACTCCAGCCTCTGTACATGTCCCCTTTCCCTGTGATGTACTTTAGATCCGGGATTCCACAGGGTGAGCAGGAACCACCGAAGATCTCGTTAAGTGCCAATCTTGTGGGCGCGGTGTGAGTCTGCATTTCCAACAAGCTCTCTCAACCTCACTTTGGGCAGCAAGACGCTAAGAGACATTACCCAGGGGTTTGATGTTTGTTACACAGCCCCCAAAAATTCAGAAATTGCAAACAGGGGCCCCCCAGATGTGTCTTTTTGGCCCAGAGGGGTATGGAGGCGGCAGAAGGGCAGGCCTTACCCAGGGTCGACCAAGGGACCGGAGAACTCGGGCCTGCCCGCCCTGCACAGCCTGCCTTACATCCTGTGTCTGCCGAGACACCTGCTGGCTCCCAGGCCCTGCCCTGCCCTCTGCTTCCAGACAGACTGCAGGCCTCCTCCTCCCTGCGACAGAGCCCCCTTCCACCATTCCAGTGGTCAAGACTTGTCCACACGCAGATGTCACGACAATAAAATGGCACTGTCACAGCAAAGGGACGGACCCTGGCAGAAGCCACCCAGAAAAGGGGAGACGGAGGGTGTAGCCTGATTTACCCAGTCGGCACGGTCCTGAAAAGCTACACGCACAAAGTGAGTTTCATTTCAAATACATATTAAGATAACCGAAGGAAATAAGTTTACAGTAAAGCCTTTCAAAGAACTCAGAATCCTACTGTAAAATATCTAACCGCCTTCTAGCTTAGCTCTGGTTTATACCCAGCTTTTCATCTACCCAGGTCTCAGGAAGGCCCCTCTGGAGGCCACAGGAAACCTCCCACTCCCAGGGGCGTGAGGACCCCGAGCCCTGCCCTAGTTGGTCCGCAAGGCTGGCCTGTGCCCGGACACCAATGCTAAAGTAATCCGTAATTCTCTGCAGAATTACGGATCTGCACTCTCAAAACAGCTTTTGCAGGCAAGAAAACGCCTGTAACAGAGGCAGAGAGCAGATATATACCCCATGTCACCTCTATTGTCTATCCCAGAAAAGAAAAACAGCTTCTGACCTGCTCTGAACGACTGTGACTCTAAACCCACGGGGGCTAATGAGGTGTTCTTGAACAAGTGCTACCTCCAACCTGCACCTGGCCCCCGGTGGGCAGGTCCCAAAGCACAAGCCCAGGGCGTGTGGGAGGGCAGGAGCAGAAGTAGCCAACTCCAGCTGGGTTTTAACAGTTCCACAGTCCGGGTAGAGGCGGCGGCGTGGCTGCCTCCATCCAAGGGAAAGCTGATTTGATTTCTTTGCGAGAATCATTTCAGAAGTCAGAGCATCAAGAAGAAAGGTTAGGCCGGGCGCGGTGGCTCACGCCTGTAATCCTAGCTCTCTGGGAGGCCGAGGCGGGCGGACTGTTTGAGCTCAGGAGTTCGAGACCAGCCTGCGCAAGAGTGAGACCCCGTCTCTACTAAAAATAGAAAGAAATTAATCGGACAACTAAAAATATATATAGAAAAAATTAGCTGGGCATGGTGGCGCATGCCTGTAGTCCCAGCTACTCGGGAGGCTGAGGCAGGAGGATCGCTTGAGCCCAGGAGTTTGAGGTTGCCGTGAGCTAGGCTGACGCCACGGTACTCACTCTAGCCCGGGCAACACAGTGAGACTCTGTCTAAAAAAAAAAAAAAAAAAAAGAAGAAAGGTTAGTAACGCATGTCCTGAGCCCTTGCTAGAAAGCTCGGCTTCCCGAATCCTCCAGCCTTGCCAGACTGAGGGGGAAGCCCGTTCCGCTGCTCCTTCTCCCATCCTTTTCCCACCCCAGGGCTGCCTTTGTCTGCGAATGACAGAGAAGTGGGTGAGGAGGGGTGGGAGTGCGGCTCACCCCTCCCCTGCACCGCATCACACCTATCTCAGACCCGGCTTTGTCCACAAAAGACGCCCGTCTGCCGGCCACACGGAAGGCAAGTGCCAACTCGAAGCCCCGGTTTCCTGCAGGCACCCGGGCTGGTCTGGGACGTAGAGAGAGATGGAAATCAGCCCGCCCCGCCGACAGCACCTAGATTTCCGAGCTTGGACCAGACTGTGAGAGAGGAGGGAGAAGAACTCTTCCAAGTTCACGCAGACGTCCATGAACCCTGTTCTTTAAAGAAAAATTAATAGTAGAAAAGGAAGCCTCTTAAGAGTCAGAACGATCTCAATCACCTGGCATCGTTAGCAGTTTCTATTTCTCAGGTGGAATTTATCCGACTCCACTGTCTGCTCCAGCTCTGTAAACCTCGTCTTCTCCCCTCCATGCCCCAGTGCAAAGGCCACAGCTGGAGGCCACCAGCAAACATTTCCAGATTAGCCCACGGAGTTTTTTTTTAAACCAATTAATTAGTTGCCAATATTTAAAAATCAGGGGATTTCACACATGCCTCAGATTCCTGATTTCTGTTGAAAAATCATTAGACCAGGCCACACTGGACGTGCCTTTCTGTGCAGTATCGGAGGCCAGGGCTGAGCGGGGGCTGACACCTCCAACACACACACACACAGGAGGACACTGTCCTCTGCCAGGGCCCCTGCTGGCGGCCCACAAGCAGGTGACTTCACAACCTCTCAAGGTTTCTTTCTTTTCCTCTGTTTTTCACAGCCGGGGTCTGTCGCCAGGCTGGGGGGCAGCGGCCACGCGCAGGTGTGCTCACGGTGCACCAGGGCCTGAGCTCCTGACCCTCCGAGCAGCTGGGACCACAGACACTCGCTTCCTTCTGCAAAGGCTGAACAAAGCACCTGCCCCCGCCACCACCAACCTGGCCTCCTCCGTCATCCCTTCCCGGACACCTCTCGCGGCGCCCAGCTCCTCCTCCCAGGTGGCTCGGCCAGGGTGCGGCCCGCGGGGCAGGATTCCGCTCCGCACCCGGCCACTGCGTGCGTGGCTTTGGCCTCTCCGTGCCTCAGTTTCCCCGTATGGAAAAGGAATACACGCACAGTGTCCGCTCAGCGTCCGC
>NW_012148108.1:2694678-2696924 GCF_000956105.1 Propithecus coquereli | reverse complement strand
GTTCGCAACCCGCACCCGGCCACTGCGTGCGTGGCTTTGGCCTCTCCGAGCCTCAGTTTCCCCGTATGGAAAAGGAATACACGCGCAGTGTCCGCCCGGCACCCTGAGGGTCAGGCTCCCGGCGGGGCGGGGACCCCCAAGTCGCTCCCAGGTCTGGGCGCGCCGCGCTCGGGGCACCCCCTTCCCTGGTTCCCCGGGGCGCACCTTTACCTGAGTGACAGGCGGGCTCGCCGCGCGCCTGAGGTCAAAGGTCGGCTCCGCGCCCGCGGGGAGACTGAGGCCCGCCCACACCCCGCCCCGGCCGAGGGTCGCTCAGGCCGCGGCGGCTCCGGCGTGCTGGCCCCGCCCCCCAACTTCCGGCTCCGCGGGGCCTTCCGGGTCGCCGGGTCGCCGCGGGTCCGAGCGCGGAGCCGGGTCCCCCGAGGGGCGGGGCGTCCCCGCACATCCGCCCGGCCCCGGCCTTCCCCGCGGCGACGCCGGACCCGCTCGGGAAGCGGTGACCCCGCCGAGGGCCGGCCTGCGCCCCGCCACGCGCTGTAGATCGGGTTCCGCGGGTCCTGCCCAAGCCCCGGGTGCTCCCGGGAGACCCTCTGTCCCTGCGCCCGGCCTGGGCGCGGTGCGGACGCGGGAGAGCGCAGGGCCACCGGGAGGTCCACGCTAGGTCAGCACTTGGTGCACGCACCGGGTCGCAGCCAGGTGCCGCCCGGGCCCGGGTGCTGGGGTAGGACCCCGCCTGACCTCCTGACCCCGCCTGCCCTGGGTGCTGTGTCACCCAGACGCCCCCACCCCCAGGGCCGCTTCCTTGCCCTGCCCCTCCGTCCCCAGACTCAGGAAGCATCGAAGTCCTAACGCCAGGGCCCCCCCTCGGGATCGGATACCCCCACTCGCTCCCGACTAGGGGCTTCCGCTGGAGCCTGGGGGACCAAGAGTGACAGGGGACAGGGACAGGGGCCCCATCCCCGCTGCAGCGCCCTCCGGGGGCACGTTTGAGAACCGCGGGCTCCTCCGGGAGAGGTTCCGAGGGGTTCCGCAGCAGGGAGAATGCTAACCGCGAACGCAGGTGGAAAGCGGGGCCCGCTGCAGAAGGGGAAACCTTCAGCCCCTCGGCACCTGGCACTTTCATTCTGACACGAGCAAAGCCATGACGCGATGGCACACGCGGCAGCCCAGAGACTAGCGCGTGCATCGCGCTCTCCCGGTGGGGCCTCCTGCAAGACGGGTCCTGCAAACAAGGGACAGAGCGGGGCCTCCACCACGGGTGGCACCTGCAGGGGCCTGCACACAGCTAAGGCTTCCAGGATGCTTATGCTGACCCGGGGGAAGCTATTCCAGGCCTCAGTGTCCTCGTCTGCGCAATGGCAGTAACAATACAGCCCATCTCATCCAGTTGTTCTGAAGGTTATAGCACTGTGGGAGGCTGAGGCGGGTGGATCGCTCAAGGTCAGGAGTCCGAGACCAGCCTGAGCAAGAGCAAGACCCCGTCTCTACTAAAATAGAAAGAAATTAGCCGGACAACTAAAAATACATAGAAAAAATTAGCCGGGCATGGTGGCGCATGCCTGTAGTCCCAGCTACTCGGGAGGCTGAGGCAGGAGGATCGCTTGAGCCCAGGAGTTTGAGGTTGCTGTGAGCTAGGCTGACGCCACGGCACTCTAGCCCGGGCAACAGAGTGAGACTCTGTCTCAAATAAATAAATAAAAATGAAGGTTAAAGGTCATGCGTAAGAGTCTAGATCATCCTTGTTTACACCGTAGGGTGTGAAGATGAACAGCCCTCCAAAGTCCCGAATGGGAGCCTCGTGTGCCTAGAGGAGCAGGAAATCCAATTCTGCCCCAGCCCTGACGGAGCACCCTCTTCCTGATGGGCCCCACGTCCCCCGGGCTGCTGGGTTGTGTTCTCGGGACCGGCCAGAGCCAGAACTCAGGGAGCCCCCGGAGCCAGCATCCTACCCCCAGCTCCTTCCACAGGCTGAGTGGCTCTTTTAGGATACAGCTACCCCCCAGACCCCGGCTGGACCATCCCGTGTAGATGCCACACCCGTAAACCCTGCAGCCTCTTCACACTAACTGCCCTGTGAGTGAGCTTGCTGTCGCTCTGAAAGCCAAAATTTTAGGGTCAGTGTTCTTTTCTCCCAAATACTATACTTTGTGCCACTATGATCAGTGTTCCGTTTATTTTAAGTTACCTCTGAGGAGGCACCATAGTCTCTGCTCTTTTGTAATGTTTTTGTCTTTGTTTTTTTTTTC
>NW_012148108.1:2584880-2693958 GCF_000956105.1 Propithecus coquereli | reverse complement strand
CCCGCCTTTGGTCTGGGGAGAGCTCGATTCTGAACGGGCTGTCGAAGGACAGGTGGCTTTGGGACTGGTAATGATCTCGTCCTAGGCTTCATCACTGTTCTTTTAAATAATTAATTCAGCTTCTTCCTGGGTGTTTACATCCTTCAAATATTTGTAGACGGTTATCATGTCCCCTTAGTCACCACTTAGCACCACTCTACATATTTGCTGTCGTGTGGGGTGTGTGTTATCATCGCCGTCACTATTATTATTATTGCTCCCGGCGCGCTCTCTCGGTCCCTCAGCCAAGTGACCCAGGAGGGGACATTGAACGTCGGTTGTGGTGACGAGGGATGGCTTGCTGGCCCTCTGGCTCCTTACTGCTCCCGAATTCTCATCACTTTCCCCAAAGCCACAGCAAAAAAAAAGATAGACAAAGCCAGGTAAAACAGCGTGCTTGCAGCGCAAACACGGCTTCCAGACAATTCCGCGGCCCTGTTCCTGACCAGATAATCCTCAGTTTCCTAAATTACAAAATAAGGATGAGAAGTCCCTGCTCTCAACAACCTGGGATTACTTTGAGGACTAAAAACGAGGGAAAAAGCCAAAAAGTGCTTTGTAAACTAAAAAGCAGGGAGGGCGGCAGTACCAGCCGTGCCTCAAACATTCGACGGGATTTCTACAGAACATTCGGGGGTCGACTGTTCTCAAAAGCTAGAAACTCTAAGTTAGAATTTACGAGTGAACTCGATAGCGCCGAGATTCACCCTAAAATCTGTCTATCGAATGCAGAATAGACAGAGACGCCCTACTTCGAAATCCACGAATAGATGTTAGTGTTCCAAATAAAGTCTGGGCCCTTGGAAACATGTCACAGATGGCCCCAACAGGACTTCGGAAGGTTACGCTGCTATGAAAGATTTTTTAAAAAGTTCACCTTGTCTTTCATTTCAGACCTCGCCGGAGAGTTCTTCTGTACTCGGGACACTTATTTTCACTCTGAGAAGAAGAATTTTCAATGGTTCTGTTGAACGTGCACATCTCATGCAAGTATTTCTATAATTATCCTGTTTCAGTTATAATACAGTTTCTGGAACAATAGGACTTCATTGTATTGCCGTATCTGTTATAATAGATGTTTTTATGGCAGAAAATTATAGTAGTCACTATTACGACTCTGAAGTTTTTTATTTCGAATAGCTCATAGGATAGAAATTTTTTTTCTCCCAATAGTTTTACTTTAATTAATGCTGCTTTGGAATTTTGGGGAGGGGGTTCTTTTCGCTTCTCTTTTCTTTTCAACTTTGGTCTGTGTTTGCTCAGTGAAGAATGTTTTCTTTGGCTCCAGGGTTCCCACCAGGAAGCCACCCCTGTGTTTCCGTCCGTGCTTACTGGCCGAGGGCCTCGCGTAAATGATGCTCCGTTCACCTCAATGTTCAGGCCCTGACGGGGGTGATCCCGGGTGATGGATTGTCCTTGGCAGTTTCTGTGGGTCAGGAATTCAGGGGTGCCGAGTAGGCGCCCAGTACCCCCAGTAGCCAGTTCTACCAGGGGCCTCTCCCCTGGCCCAGGCTCAGGCAGGCAAACACCAGCCCCTAACCCTGGATCCTCCCTGGTTTAAACCCCGTGCAGGATTTTCCTTTTTCAGGGGCTGTCTGCCTGGCAGAGCAGCTGGGAGGGGAGCAGCAGGTCCCCACTGGGGGCCTGCTTTGTGCTCCCTGTCGCTCCACCCCCAGGACAAAGGCCCTGGGCGCCCCCTGCGCTGCCGCTCCCCGTGCAGCGTGGGCAAGGCAGAGAGCTTGGAAGGAACGCGAAGCCCTCCCAGACAACGCCTGCCTGTCGTTTGCACCGAGCTGCTTTTCTGCTAAGTCTCCTCGAGTAATTTGCATGCCATTTCAATAAAATAAATGAATGATGACCGACGTTTTGTTTTATTTACGTGAAGTCTTACTTTCCTTTATTATTGAAAGAATTCGGCCCCAGGCAGGATGCTCAGTGCGGGAAGGGAAGCTTCCTCCCAACCAGGCCCGGCCTCCTTTCTGCTGAGCTGGCTGACATCCGGGAAACCCTTCATTTGTTCTGGCTGCCCACCCCGGCCCTGGGAATAAACTGGAACCTCCACCCCCTCATACTTCCTTAAGCCCGCTTTCCCAAGTTTCCACGTAGAAGGGCTTCAGAGGCGACAATGTGGTTGGAAGGAGCCGGAAGGTAAGGGGCTTCTCTTCAAGTTGTGTTTGCAAAGCAAGCACGTTGTTTGCTAAGGTTTTACGTTGCAACTTTTTAAAAAAGATAATATTTTCTGGAATTCTCTTTTCTAAACTTCACAGGAGACTGACGAAAATGTTGGTAAGTTGGTATTAACGAACGGCATCAACATCGCTGTCTTTGTTGTTACGTGTTGTTGTCTAACAAATCGCTTCAAAACCAGGCGTGAGACAAGCGTGTATCTTCTCCCGCGGCTTCCGTGGGTCGGGAATCGGGGAGTGCCTTAGCTGGGTGGTTCCAGGGGGGGTTCTCGCAGGAGGGTGCTGTCCCTGAAGGGGTGACTGGGGTGGACGGTGAGCTTGCAGGACGGCTCCCTGTGCCTGGCGAGCTGGTCCCGGCCGTTGGCAAGGAGGCCTCGGCTGCTTCGGGGAGGGGCCTCTCCGCAGGGCTGCTGGACACCCCCGTGAGGAGAAGCCGACTCCTACAGAGGGCACGATGCAAGAGGGAGAGCAGATGTAGCGTTAGGCTCACACAACCTCAGCTCCGCAACATCCCACTGGTCCAGGCCCAGCATCCGTCAGTGCGGTTGGGGACTCCGCAAAGGGATGGGTACCGGTGGGCGTGGATCTCGGGGGCCCGCCTTGGAGACTGGTGTCACAATGATTATCATTAACGTTGTTTGGTAGGGTTTCGGGAGGTCTGGAGGAGAGTGCTGTACGGCCAAAGGCATCGGTTCCTACCGGTCTTTCTAGTCAGTGCAGACTACGTTGGCCAGTTACCTTTCATGGTGTCCCAGCCAAGAAACATGGACTCGGGGTCCTCTCGGTGCCAGCTCCTCTTCCAGCCTGGGGAACAGAATGGCGGCCAAGAGAGATAAGTTCCCCCGCTTGGGTCCCTGACATTTCAGAGAAAGAAACAGAAGTGAACACACGCGCATAACAATCAGAGCTGTCATGCTACGGAGGGCGACTGTCAACCAGGGAGGTCCCCAGGGAGGAGGCCAAGCCCCGAGTGCCGGGGTTGGAGGTCTGCACGGCTCGGTCCTCCCCAAACTAGAAATCTGCAGTGACCCAGGCATTCCTGCGAGCCACACCTTTCAGCACAAGTCTCCACTGGGTAAGACGGATTTTTGATCTTATCACACCTTCGTGGAACAGCCGCTTTCCCAGAAGGTAAGATCCGCAAGGGAGAAATTTGTTCTGTCTTGTTTACCCCCTATCTCTGGTGCCTGGAGGAATGACTGGTACATAGTGGTATCACTAATAATTGTTATTAGTAATAATTATCTAATGGTTATCAGCCCTGTTGGTGTCCCCAGGCCTTTCAGGTTTAACAGACATCCCCCTCAGCATCAATGAGGAAAAGTAGCTCAAGCCCTCGATCCACCGTGAAACGTCAGCCCAGAATCTCTGTCACTGAGAGGGGTGGTGAAGCCACCTCATCATCACTCCTCAGCGGGGGCCCCTGAAGCCTGACTCTTCCTGCTTCCTCTGCTCATCTTCCTCCCTCAGCTCCCGCAGCGCTCTCTGCTCAGTGTGCCTGGCCCGGATGAGCGGGGACTCCAGATCCTCCCGGGACTTCCCCAAACCCTCTGACACAAGACGCTTGGTGCTGCAGACTTTGCCGGTCCGGTCTGCAGTGGCCGGAGGGTTAGATGTGACGTCCTGCCCCACCGAGTCCCTGAAAGCGAATGCTGACACCCTGGTTCTTGAAAGTTACTGGGCCCAGCCCGGCTCTCGCTGTCTTTTTGGGGCTCTTGCTACTCCCCATGGACAGACTGCAGCTCACGCCCCCATGTCCCTCCTGGGCTCCCTTCCCACGGCCCCCGTCAGTGAGACGCTCTTCCAATCCGGGCCTCAGCGGCTGGGTCCCGGTTAAGCTCTGAAGCGACGCCCCACTTTTAGTGCGCTCAAGGGTTTAGTCTTGGTGCCCACCCTTCTAACTGGGGGGACGTAGTGGGCACAAAGGTTTACTCTATGCTCAAAATAAATTATGCAACACCCGCTTCCCCCTAAGAAGACACAAGCACTGTAGTCAAATTTTCTGAGATTTTTTTTTAAATAGCATTTTTCATTTGGGCTACATGCAGATATACACACACACGTGCCCTCAAGGCTGCAGGTTAAAACAAAGAAAAAGTCATTCGAGGAAACAAATCTTGAGTAAGTTTCTTTCAAAAGGCTTTGGTGCAATAGACGCTATCTCTTTACAGAACAATTATCCATGTAGTGACTTTAGGGGCCGAGTTGTCCGTTCTCAAAAGCCTGTTTATCGGAGAGGCCCAGCGGAGTTCCCGCCGCTCTGTGGACAGGTGGGTGGAGGGAGGAGTTCGGGGGCATCCGGAGCGATTTGCGACGTCTCAGATGGAAATATAACATCTTCTTTCATCCTCTGCAGAGACTGGAGCTAAATTCACACCTTTTTTTTTCCCCCTTCCCTCACTTAAAATCAAATTCTCGCCCTTAGTTCTTCCTTTCAGAACTGCACCAAAAATGTGATGTCTTCTCGTGCATATGAATTACCCAAAGTGTAGGAGCATGAGCCCCGCTGGAGTGTGCGGAATCCTTTAACCCACCTACGTTTAATGCTGCTGAGCCCTGATTTTAAGGCAAAAGTGTCCTTTTATTTTAGAAGACATTTAGGACAGTTCACGTCACTGCACAGATGCTCTGAAATCGACTGTGGGGCCAGCTATGCAGACAGCATATGCTCCTGGAACCCGTTTCTGAGCCAGGTAGGACGATAAATTCTGACGTGGGACTGAGGTGGACGGTGGCATCTGTCTCCCCCGCACGCACCGGGCAGCTCCTTCTCTGGGCACTGGTGTGGCGCCCTCCTTTGGTGCTCGTCTGTGGCAGTGTGATGTGTTTTCAGCTGAAACCTCCTGCTCTAGCCCGGTGCCTTCTGCAGACCACAGGGACACGTGACAATTATTTGGGGAGGAAGGAACGAACGTAGCACCAAACGTGAGACTCTATTTTACACATAGAAGTGGCTCCGATTTATCCTCTAAAGGTAAATCTGTGTGTCTAGACATCTGACGACCTCTCCCTAGAGAAAAAGCAAGTAGAAGAGCCTCTCCGGTAACAAATTTCCAGCAGCCACAGTTTTTGCGGAGGTGGAATTTTAGGCTTCACCGCTGAGCTCGGGACGTGAACCGAAGCTGACACTAGGCGGTGCCATAGATCAGGAAATCCAGGAACCGTCTGTTGCTGGCGAGAGCTCAAGATGTTGCCCTCCTGATTTTAATCTAACAAACCGAGCATTTCGTTTTGCGAGAACTTACGCCTGCCTGCACCGTTTCTGCTAGGATGAGGTTATTCTAGATGTGCCCGGTTTGAAAAATGCACGTAGCCTGGGATTGTATGGAATTTTGAGACGGGCTGTGAGCTGCAGGAACGAGGTCTGAGTGATACAGCCTGGTGTTGGTATCTGAAGTATTTTGCTTTCCCATCCTTGTTAGCCTGAGACTAAATCCCACTCATCTCCTTCAGCCCTTGTCCCAGGGAAGCGGGAGTCTGGAGGCCGTCCCAGGAAGCAGGGAAGAGGACCCAGAGAAGTGACGCGAGGAGGACAAGCCGGTACAAGGATGCATCATTGAGGCTGATCACACCTGTGGCAGCCAGGGCTCAGGGCTCAGTCCCGTGGGGACTCCGGAGGAGGACACGGAAGGCCTTTCGGGGTTTTCTGCCGAGGCCCCATTGGCCGAGAATTCCTGGAGACCCTGAACCCCCTGCACTTCCAGGGTGTGTTTGTTGAATGGGCTCTTTCTGCACCCCCAGGCCGCGGCACGAGGGAGACCCTGGGGCCAGAGCAAACAACGTGCTCGGGGCAAGGTGCTCTGGGGACAAGGTGAGCCGAAGCTCGCACGAAACTGCTCAGCGCAGCCACGGCCGGGATCCGGGGAGAGCGTGTGAGGCAGTGACGAGACGTGTCTGGCCCATTCGTGACATGCGTGAGAGCCACGCTGTCCCCAAGCACAGGAGGCCGCCAGGGCCAACCCCGCTGCCGCGGGTCCTGGAGCTCTGCTTGCTGTTCGCCATCTGCCCCTGCGCCGGCTGTTCTGGGTCCCCTCGCTCCCGGCCGGCGCTGCGGCCTGTCTGAGCTGTGCGCCCGGTGAGGGGCCCACCCTCACCCCGAGGGTTCCGAGTCCTGGCTTGCAGTGTCTGTTTTGGCCCGTGGCTGCCGTCACGGCCCGTTTACCTTTACCGCGGGTTAAGGACGCACAAGAGACACCCAGTGACTCTCCGGAGTCCCAGACACACTCGTCCCTCCCTCGCTGTGGAGCGGCAACTATCTCCTCATGACGGTCAGGACGGGTGTCCCCCCCGCCAGTGTAATCACTACCCTTTTCATTGTGGTGAAATGTACACAACATAGAATTTGCCATTTTAACTGTTTTTCAGCATTCAGTTTAATTCAAGGGCGTCTCCAGAGGCTGGGAGCGTACGCTGCAGTGGCCAGGCTTGGCCTTCACGGCCTGTTCCAGATGTTCACCCCCACCCACCTGTCCCCGTCACCTGCCTGGCTGCCCGGGGCAAAGGGACCCTCTGGCCGTGCAGATCTGTGCCGGGGGCCCTCCACTTGCAAGCTCTGCAGATGTATGTTGTGTTTCTCCTTCAAGGCCCTGCTCAGCCTGCCCGGGTCTTTCTCAGAACTCCCCCGGCCTCTTTGGTCCCCTCTTGTGTCTGGTACAAGAACAGGGGGTGCTCCCGTCTGTTCCCCCAGAAGTGAGCTGAGCCCCCCTCGAGGACAGAGTCATGCCGCCTTCTCCTCCGAGTCCTTGGCTCTGAGCACACAGGTCGGGGGAGTTTGCTGAGTGACTATAGGATCACAGGTTGTCAATGGAGTTAGAGACCAGCACACCCAGCTTGGCAGGCTGGGTCAAGTGACCCGAAACATCCTCCGGCGAGCGGAACTGCCCAGCCGAGGAACGCAGCCTGCCTTTACAGGCGGCACGGAGGCCACCCCGGAGGAGCCCAGGAGAAGAAAGATCGGACACTGTTCGGGGCAGGAAATGGAGGAGGAGATTCCTGCCGTGGGGGTTGAGGGGAAGGGCGGATTCCCCATCCCCTAAGGACAGTTCCCAGTGCGGGACCCTCCCAGCCTGAGAACAAGACAGGAGCCGCGATCATCAAAAACTGACAGATTCGCAGTCATAATTCCAGAGCGTGACACTTAGTTAATCTGAAAATATTTGCCAACCCATTATGAATAACAATATTTGCTGCTCGAAGGCCTAACCCTCCCCAGCTGCGGAGCGTGAAGATGCGGTTCCGCCCCACGAGGGTGCACTTGCCCATCAGGGCAAATTGACACGGGAGCTTGCCGCCTAATTGCCGGGATCTCGGGCACATGGGCCTCCCGGGGGCCGCTTAGATAACTTGGCTAAGCAGAGGCAGGAGGGTGTGTGGAGGGACAGCTCACAGGGCAGGGGGCTCCGGATCTGCGTGATGGGGAAGTCTCCTAGCCCCCCTCCAAACTCCCTGTTATGGTCTAAATGTTTATGTCCTCCCAAAATTCACATGTTGACATCCTAACCCACAGGTGATGGTTTTAGGAGGTGAGGGTAATTAGGCCATGAAGGCAGAGCCCTCAGAAAGGGGTGGGTGCCCTATAAACAGTCACAGATTTTTAAGACGACACCCCCACCCAATGCCTACACTTCAATTATCTGGATTTTTTCAGGCAGGAATTGTCAGAATAGTTTAGGAAAAGCATCTCTGTGTAACCAACTGTCCAGGGTCCCCTGGCCTCCGTTCCCTGCCCCAGCTGCGCGCTCACAGGGCCAGGCCGGGCGGGGCTTTCTCCTCCACTCACAGACGCCTCCCAGGTACCCGCCACTCGGGCTGCTGGGAACAGTCACCACGAGGAAGGTCCCTGCTCTCCCAGGGGGCCAACGAGGACCACGGTACAGTCGTGCGTGGCGTAATGACGGGGACGCATTCTGAGAAATACACCATTAGGCGATTTCATCATTGTGGGAACGTCATAGAGATTATTTACACAAACCGGGAGGGTGTAGCCCGCTACACACCTAGGCTATGAGGTATACGTACGGCCCCTAGGCTACAAACCCCTCCAGCATGTGACTGCAGGCAACTGTAACACAGTGGGGAGTGTCTGTGCATCTAAATATGGAAAAGGCACAGTAAAAATAGGTATTATAATCTCATGGGACCACGGTGGTATCTGCGGACGAAGGTTTGGCTGGAAGGCGTCACCGTGGGGCACCCAGGGGGCCGTGGGAGCCGCTGGCTCTGTCCTGCCCAGCTCCGTGGCTCTCGCCCTCACCTGCCTGGGGCCCCCGAGCACCCTGCGCACGGACAAGCAGAGCGGAGGCTGGGCCGGTTTGCCTGCACCGTACGGAAAACACAGACGGCCCTGAGCACCGACACTCACGTTCATCTTTGTCCCTCAAACAAGAAAGTAGATTTTTCAAGCAAACAAACCATAAACCACCAGAGTCGTCACGCTGGCCAGGTTTGTTGTTTCTTACCCAGAACATCCCCTTCGAATCCCCCGCAGGACAGAGCGGGACCCAGGGTGTCCTGCCAGCTCTCTGACTTTAGGAAAGAGAGTCAGACTGACCTCGGCTTGGGAGCTGCCCCTGGCCAGGCCCCGGTGGGAACAGAGACCCTAACGGTGTCTTCTGTTACTTGAGTCGGTGTTTCGGTGCACACAGAACAAAACCTGCTGGGAATCTTCAGAGCACAGCACGCTACGATTCCTGGGACACACAGACACGGATAGTGGTAGATGCAGATTCAGAAATCGGAAGCTGTCGTCTGCAAATGAAGCAGCCTCCACCGCTGTGGTCGATGCCGACGCAGCCTTAGGGGTGGGTTTCGAGACGTTAGCAGGCAGGGAAGGGCCCGGGAGCCGAGGAGCCTTCTCCAGACCTCTGCCCACCGTCCCTTCTCAACAGTGAAGGCCACGCTCACGCAAGCCCCAGGCTCCCACTGGCAGAGGGGCAGGGGCCGCGTGCCAGGGTCCCCACGGTGTGGGCACTTGGCAGTGAAGGGAGGAGACCGCAGCGGCAGGCCCCAAGCCTAGGTCCTGCGCCACCTGGGGGACACGTGGCTGCTTCCCACCCGGGACCCTGGCCCTGGCCAGCAGCTCTGTGGGCCTCAGGGCAGGGCCGGGGCAGAGGGGCAGGCCGCTGGGTGTGGGCCACTTTGCAGGTGGCCTCGCGCAGTGCCTAGAACCCCGTTGGCGCAGCTGCGGAGTGGGGACACCACCCTGCCCCTGCCCCTCGCTCCACTTTGAACAGAGACGTTTGGAGCAGCACCTGCTCTGGGCCAGGTCTCAAGGGCATGAGAGACAAGGGTGGATGACGATTCAAAGACCTGCTTGTGGCCCCCCAGCCCTTGATGGCGTTCGCTTGTGCCCGGCGTGCCCCCTCCTCCCATCAGCCTGCGCGTCTCCCCGAGACACAGAGCCTGCCCGAGAGACTGAGCAGGGTCTAAAGAGGTGTCACCCCCAAACCAGCACAGGGCCTCACGAAAATCGTGCACTTAAGTATTTCTTTCATAAAGGATCTGTCAGCGTTACAGGGACACGAAGGTGTAACGATCAGATCTGCTCTGTTTTACCCGGCGTCTGGGGCAGCGCAGTGCTCCTGGGGAGGACCGGGAGGTTCTGGGGTGGAGGACGCACGGGGCTGGGACAGCCTCAGAGGTCTTTTGGGAGTCCACACGCTCCCCAGGACTCCCTCCTCCTTCCCTGTCGAGAAAGGCCGGCTCCTGGTGGCCCAGCCGTGCCTGCTGCTGCCAGCTCCCGGCCCTGTCCCCGCAGACCAAGCTCCCTGTCCCTCAAAGGTCACTGCTCTCTGGCCTCCAGTCCAGGTCACTGCCCTTAAGGGTGTGCCTGGCCTGACCAGCTCCTCGGCCGAAGGAGGAGGACAGGCCCCACGCCTGGCCGCCATACGAGCTGCGTGCCCAGGGGCCAGTCCGCCCCGCGTCCTTCTCCGGGTGGGTTTGGGTGGCCTGGCCTGGGGAGGGTGCAGGGGACCTGCCTGGCCCCGTCTGTGCCGGGCGGGAGGGCGCCCGCGTCGCGCAGTCTGGTCATGGGGGCCTCAGTTTCTGCTCTGTATTTTTACATGCCAGTTATTTCATATGTGGCCTTCTGATGGACTCATTTACTGGGAAGCTAAAGATACCCTTAAATGCCTAAAAATAAACCTGAACTGCTAAAAATTCAGCATTTCTCTCCCTCGCCTCCACCAGCTGGGCCTGTCTGCTTTCCCTCCAACACCATCAGGAGCTACAAACAAGATTTACAAAAACGAACGAGTTTACGCGGGCCTGATTAGCAGATTCTCTTTTATCTTCAATCTGCCAAAACATTTCGGGGTTGTTATTATTGAGACTGGCTTTCTCTTCTTTCCTTCCTTTCTCTCTCTTTTCTTTTTCTTTCTTTTCTTCCTTCCCTTCCTTCTTTTTTTCCCCAATTATTTTTGTGCCCCTTTATTTTAGTATTTGGGAAGAGTTTTGTCCAAATGCAGGCTTCCAAAACATCCTCCCTCTGGTTGGTTGCACCTCCTATTCTTACTTCAATTATTTTAAGATGCTCTCCCAATTTCTATGAGCACCACGTGGATCGCCCAAAGGCCAGTTAAGAATAAACCTGCTAAACCAATAAATTACGTTCACCCTCATTTCCAGAGGAACCCTTTTACATAAATATCTGCCATAGAAATAAATCAGATAAATTAATAAGAAGTCCTGCCTCCCCCCAAACCAAACAGTGAACAGTAATGGTTATCACACCAGTTAAAAGAATAAACCTATTAAATAAATAAATTTGCTCTACACCAATTTATGTCACCAATGTACTTAAGGGGAAACCTTTTAAAGGGCTAGATTTACAGTGCACACACAGATCTCCACTGGGTATGTGTAATTATGCATAAGAAAGACATTACTTTTAAAGTGGATGAATGGGCGATACTTTTTTGATTTACTGTTAGAAACAGAAAAATGGTAATGGCATGAAATAAGCGTTTGCAGACCCATTTCGGAAGACAGGAAATGCTTGATTTACCTAGGGCACCCACCGCGTTCTGTATTCCAGATCGAAGTAGATAAATGGCAAGGCAAATGGGTATTTGGGGGGAGATCTATAGCCTTTCTGTCAACTCTGCAAGTTAAATGTTTGGAATAAAAAGGCAGAGAGTGTCTACGTGTGAGGAAGAAGTCGTGATTTATCGGCCGCCTGGCAAACGGACGTGGGCAGTGCCTACCTGGGAAGGTGAGGGTCTCACCGACATGAGGGGCCCCAGGCTCTGTGCACGGTCCCCGATGTCTTTAGCTGTGAAACCTGGTGTCCAGCTAGTGCTGCCCTCCCCCACCCCAAGTCACCCAAAAGCTGCCCCCAGCACTGTTCTTCCTCTGATCTCTTCCTTGTACTTAAAAACCGCACCCGCACCACCGCCCGTCAAAAGAAAAGGTGGACGCTCTATATGGAGCTTTAGGCCTTGGGGTCAGTCACTAATCAATACCGTGTTCGAGCCTTTACTGAATACCGACTGTGTATCCAAACTTGTGTCAGTTACAGATCAGTCTCCTAAGAGATTTCGGCTCTCCCCAACTCAGTATCTCCCAAAGAGGAAATCAACATGTAGAAACAAATTCACCTGGGATCTCGGGAGCCCTATCTACACTCAGATACGCGGGTTGAAACTGGAGCCCAAGCCTTGCTTTCCTAAATAGCAGTCCTCCCCTCCCGAATTACCTATTTCAATAACTACTTCCCCTGTTTTACGCTTTTGGACCCAGGAATACGTGCCCGAAGTCAGAGTTAGACCGTCGGGCCGGACGGGGTCATGGCCCGGATTTCAATCCCAGCTCTGCCGTCACTGTCTAGCTCACTATTCTGAGCTTCAGTTCCCACGTGTCCAGAATTGGCATGATCATCTCATAGCCTGTGATGGTTAAAGGAGATGAGGTACACTGAAGAAACTTAGCGTGTCGGGCGTCAGCAAACAGCGAGAATGCCTGCTTTGTTGGTTTTCATCAAGAAGACAAGCAAAAAGTGCTGGCCGGTGATGGGCTATCTGCCCGGCCCTGTCTCAGGTGTTCTGAGGACTGGGAGATCTAAACCACAGGAGCTCTGCCCCCAGATTGCGTTTGCTCTTATACGAAAGAAATAGGGACTGTTAGGCGGTATCCGCTAGTGCTGTAGCAGCTCAGAGAGAGGCGATGTGAGTTGAGCCGTGATTTCTGAGTAGAGTCAGGACAGCGGAGAGAAGGGAGGGCATTCATTCTAGGCGGTGGGCAGAGCCCAGGCTAAGGCCTGGAGGTGGCGATGTCCACAGAGGCAGCAGCTGGGAGGCAGAAGGGAGAAGTGCCCTGCGGGCGAAGTACGTGGGGAGGGTCAGGGAGCTGCGGTCAGAACACCAGGAGCTACAGGCTCTGCTCCTCAGAAGGCGTTCGAGTAACAGGCAACGTGCAGCCGACTCTCGGCCCCCCCCATTCCAGCATCCACTGAGCAGTCAGATCCTGCTGGCCCCACTCAACGCTCTTCCAGCCCCAGGAACCACTCTCTGTGAGGTTTTCCCTGGTGGGGCCAGAGGCTACCCTGCCTTCCGCCTGCGTGACTCGGTCCCCGAGGCAAACACCCCCTTCACCGCTCAGGGTCGTCACCACCCCTGCCCAGCTCCGGCCGGGCTGTCCTGCTCGCCCCCGCCCAGATGGGGGGCACGCGGGGAGTACGACGGGGCTCAGGAGTCGGCAGATTTACAGTCAGGATGCACTAATATCTCTTGACTGGCTTAAGAATAAATAGGGCCCAACAAATTGTCGTTTTTATGGGTATTTACAACCCAGGCACTTTGTAAACCTAAGAACTAATATTTCCCAGGGGAAAATCTGGCTCTCGATTCATGATAAATTATTGGAAATTCAAACCAGCCCCGGCTCAGGGGTTTCTCTATTTTTGGCTCCGGAGGTGGGGCCTGAGACAGAATTAGGCTTGTCTGGGTCTGAGATCACAGGAAGGGATGAGCAGCCTGCAGGCACTTAACGATAATACTCGCAGTAACGATCACAGGGGTAAGTAGCGATTTCTCTGCCCCGGGGACCCTTCCAAGCCCTTTCCCTGTATTAACTCATTTGCCCTCACAGCAACCTGATGGCCTAGGGTACCCTTCTTATCCTTATTTTAAGAAGGAGGAAACAGACACAGGACTCTAGCGAGATTTAGAGAGAGCTTCTCCAGCGTGAAAAGAGAATCCAAAGAGAGTATTGCCCAGAACGCTTTCTGTTGCAAGTTAGCCCCAATAAAATCACATTTAACAAAAACCACGACGACTTATACACAAAAAATGCGTGGGGAAGTGCCGGGGCAGGGCCCCTGGCTCATGTCGGGTTTCCCACCCCTTCCCTCCCGGCTTCCCAGCTCTGTGCCCACCGCTCGCACACCCGCCCGTCCAGTCCCGCAGGGAGCAAGCTGTGTGCAGGGCCCGACTTTAAACCCACGCACCCGTGCAAACCCGGCGCGGAGGCGGGCCCGCTGGACCCCTGCTTCTCACTGGTCCGATAGGTCCGTGACCTCTGGCCCCGGCCCAGTAGCGAAGCCAGGCGATGCCATTGGCTGACAGGCTGGGAGGGGTGGACCCTGCGGCCTAGACCGGGAGTGGGGTCATCATCCCGGATTCTCGAGGTCCAGGCACTCCTGGTGTGGGACGGGCATGGGCGGGGAACCCCAGCGTCTGAGGCTCCCCATGCTGAGGCTGACAGTAGGCCCAGTAGGCCTCAGTTCCCCCCACCTCTAGCAGCAGGCGGGACCCTCACCTGCGCCCCGTCCACCCCCTGGGTTCGGGCAGTCGGGCAGGTGTTCCTAGTCCGAGACCCCGTGGGATGAGGTAGGTGTTCCTAGTCCGAGACCCCATGGGATGGGGCAGGTGTTCCTAGTCCGAGACCTGGGGCAGGTGTTCCTAGTCCGAGACCCCGTGGGATGGGGCAGGTGTTCCTAGTCCGAGACCCCCCCCCCGTGGGATGGGGCAGGTGTTCCTAGTCCGAGACCCCGTGGGATGGGGCAGGTGTTCCTAGTCCGAGACCCCGTGGGATGGGGCAGGTGTTCCTAGTCCGAGACCCCGTGGGATGGGGCAGGTGTTCCTAGTCCGAGACCCCCCCCCCGTGGGATGGGGCAGGTGTTCCTAGTCCAAGACCCCGTGGGATGAGGCAGGTGTTTCTAGTCCGAGACCCCGTGGGATGGGGCAGGTGTTCCTAGTCAGAGACCCCGTGAGATGGGGCAGGTGTTCCTAGTCCGAGACCCTGTGGGATGGGGCAGGGGTTCCTAGTCCGAGACCCCGTGGGATGGGGCAGGTGTTCCTAGTCCGAGACCCCGTGGGATGGGGCAGGTGTTCCTAGTCCGAGACCCCGTGGTGGAGGGTGGGGCAGGTGTTCCCGAGGCTGAGACCCCGTGGTGGGGGGTGGGGCAGGTGTTCCCGAGGCCGAGACCCCGGCGCGGCCTGCGGGCTGCAGCCACGTGCAGAGGGGTTTGGGGCACTGGGCCAGGCGGGAAGAAGCAGGTATTTCCTGGCTCTGCGCTGCCTGGCAGTGGAACCTTGAGCGAAGACGTTACTTCCGTATTAGAAAGCATCTTACCTCAACGTGTGCTGGTTTTACTTCTTTCATGCTCCCAAGCCTGGCACTGTCAAACGTCTGTTTAACAACCAACAAGTGCGGTTGCCACGGGGAGCAGGGAGCGTCCATGCAAGTGAACAGCAGAGACGAGGCCACGTCCCCCAGATCGGGCCTTGCCTGCGGGAGGCTCGTGCATTTCGACAAGGAATGGTGCCAGGCTCCAGGCCGCCCTGCTCTCCTCCTTCCCGGTCATGACGAGGTCCAGGTGGACGGGGCAGGTCCAGGGGCAGGTGGGGGCACGCTTTGGGCACCGGGTCCCCCAAGCCCAGTGGTGTTTGCTCTGTGAACACAGGCGGGACAGACTCGCAGCTCAGTGCTTCCACCCCCTTCAGTGTTGTTCAAGAGAACGACGATCCAAAACAAACACCCAAACTCAGCAAACATACTCTTCTGACAGCTTGAACACTAAAAAAGCAGAAAACCCAACAAATGTTGCATCAAAGCAAAGCCCTCTCCCCACGGTGCTCACAGCGCAGGGACCCCTCTGTCTCGGCTGGTGGAAGCCTGGGCAGGCCTGACCCCTGGGGGTCCGAGACCCGGTCCCTGCCAGTCACCCTTGCAGGCTGAGCACAGCCCAGAGCACCCAGGAGGGGCCTGAGTGGGGGAGGCCCTGGGGCTGGCGCTCGCCCTGCTCCAGGCAAGAGGGCTGGCCTGGCAGGCAGGGCTTGTCAGGGTCCTGGGAGGGACACTGCAGTGGCCCAGAAGGCAACGTCCACAGATCTGGGGACGGGCTGGGTGTGAGCGACAAGGGTGCAGTCGAGACGCCACCGGGGGGGCTCTGGAGACAAACGTGACAGGAGCAAATTCTCAAGGAGGGGCCCAGTATTTCGTGCTGTCAAGGACAGTGGGGGGGCCGGCCCCACGTTTAGAGTAACGTGGTTAAGGTCAGGGGGGCTGAGGTTGTACAAGAGACACCAACATGGGCTGGGCAGCTCCCCCACGGGGCATCTCCTTCTCTGGGCAATTGGAAGGACAATTTCTCCACGTGGGGCCTGAGCCTGGAGCCGGCTCAGGGGGTTGCAGAGGCTCCCCGAGGGGGCCTGGAGGGAGGCAGTCCCCGCACGCATCCTTCTCTGTGCTGGCCAGCAAGGCCCAGGCTCTGTGAGGGGCTCCTGGACTCTGCCTCAGTCCCCTCTTCCGTTCCCCACCGGGCAGGGCGGGCCTCACGCATCCCTCGGTCCCGTCCATAACGTCATTTTAACCCCCTCGGAACCGTGGCACTCTGCGTGCGCCCTTCTGCAGGCAGCTGGAGCTTCGGCTGTGCTTGGGAAGCCCAGCAGGCAGGAGGATTTTACCTCCCTTATCCCTGACCCTGTGCTGCCCTTGTCGCGACCAAATTGGGTACTGGCTGCCTTGTCAGCCTTGCTCTGCAGGCCTGCGCTGGCCGCAGTGCCTGAACACCCAGCGCCCGGCTCCGCACGCGCCTCTGTCACTGTGCACTGGGTTTGGGGCTCAGACGTGGGGCTGTACCTTTGTCTCTTTTAAGTCTGGACATGTGACCTGACATCAGGGGGTGAGCGCTGAGCTGTGAGCCTCAGCACGAGGGAGGGGCTGTGTGGGGGGAGGGGGACAGGGGCGCAGGAGACCCCAGAGCGCACACCCTCCTGCAAAGCTGCACCTGCAGCTCCTGTGTCTCTTGCACAAACTCAGCAAGCCCCAGGCAGGTCACCTTCAATGCGTCCTTGTCGGTATGAGGGCCAGGCCCTCTCCCTGCAAACTTACTTATCCCCACGGATTTGCTTCTGTTGTGCCAACAACTACTTGGTTACTCTGAGGTCCAGTTTGGAGAAGAAAAGTAGGATAAACGTTGTATTCATTCCCTCTATTGAGGGATGATTTTTCAAGTGATTTTTCTTTTTTTTTTTTTTTTTGAGACAGGGTCTTTCTTTTGGGCTAGAGTGCCGTGGCATCAGCCTAGCTCACAGCAACCTCAAATTCCTGGGCTCAAGCGATCCTCCTGCCTCAGCCTCCTGAGTAGCTGGGACTACAGGCATCCACCATGCCCGGCTAATTTTTTCTGTGTATTTTTAGTTGTCCAGCTAATTTCTTTCTATTTTTAGTAGAAATGGGGGTCTCGCTCTTGCTCAGGCTGGTCTCGAACTCCTGACCTCGAGTGATCCTCCCGCCTCGGCCTCCCAGAGTGCTGGGATTATAGGCGTGAGCCACTGCGCCCGGCCTCAAAATGATTTTTAAATCCAAAGTAACCATATAACTCATTGTCCAAATCAGGACACTTCTGTGAGCAAGAGGACAACAGATATGAACCGGAACTCTCCAGGGCAAACTCTGATGCATGTTCTTCCATCCACAGGTGACCTGTGAGGGTTCTTTTTGTTTCACGTGCCATTATAAAGTCACAGATTTAAGCACATTTTATTTGTTGCAATGCATTGCAGCCATCATTCTTACTGATACTCAAATTGTGCCATCTTTGGCCAGCAGGAAAATCAACACTTTTAAACACCCACCCTCATCCTAAGACACCAGCAAAGGCACAGGGCTGGCGTGCTGCGCTTTTCTTCTCTTTTTTACCTCCCCCCCACCTTGCCCGCCTGCTCTTTTCCTAAGCACACGGCACAGCACTGGGAACTGTTAAAATAAGCAGCTTCATCCACGCACTGCCAGAACCACCCTGGGCACCAGCAGAGGCCATTCAACCCTTCCCCAGCACGCACTGAGGGAACCAGGGGTGTCAGTGAAGACAGGAGCCAACTTGGGGGTGGCCCAGGGGGCTTCACAGCCTCAGAGACCGCAGGGCAGTCAGGGAGGTGAAGCCACTCACTCTCTAGGCCCAGGACGGCAAGGGGTGCATTGCCGCTCTGCTTTGAAAGCACTTTGAACTGGTGAGAACCGGCCACATCGCAGGGGAACCTGCTCCCCCATAAGCTCCCCATGGCTGTGGGGGTGCAGGCAGACAGCAGCCCCTCCTCCAGCTAGTGCCCCCCACGAGCTGAGGGTCCCACTGGCCGAGGGGACGTGCCCACCTAGAGCCCAGGTCCCCTTCCGGACCACACGTGGCTACCTAGCCCCCTGGAATGCCCTGCTCTCACGTACCCAGGCCTGTTTCTGGGGGCTTCACAGGCCACGTGACTGTGTACTCCTGTGTCAGTGATTCTCAAAGCAGGGGAGGCATTTTTTGCCCCCTAGGAGACATCTGGCAATGTCTGGAGACATTTTTGGTTTTCACAGCTGGGGGAGGGATGCTACTGGCATCTAGCGGGCTGAGGAAGCTGCTAAACAGCCTACAAGGCGGAGGATGATCCCACAACGAAGAACTACTGCACCCCAGATGTCCACAGTGCCACGGTTGGGAAGCCCTGCCCCAGGCCCAGGGAGGGATGGAGGGCAGTGTTCACGGGAGGTAGGGGTGTCCTCCCACTGCATATGCGGCCTGGGGTGTCCTCCCTCACAAGGGACAATGCAGGACAGAGCCCACCCCCTGGCTGCCACGTGCCAGGGTGGAACTCCAAGAGGCTGAGATTTCTAAAATTGAACCTGACCTTCCAGGTCTTTATGAACTTGTATGTGTCAAGGCAAGAGAAGAGGACATATTTAAGTGTCTGTCAGCTTGGCCTGCAGCTGTTAAATGAGTGGATACACGACACGTGGCCTCTGTCTGTGGCCCTTCTCCAGGTGAGGACCTGTGAAACACTCGTTCACACTCTGTGCTCAGCCAGGGACTGAGGCGGAGGCGTGGGCCCTGCAGGGCCCCGCGAGTCCTGTGGGCAGGGGCTTGGCTGGGATGACGTTTGGGATCCCCCCCCACATTCATCACTCAGTTGGTGGGTACTTGTTGGGCCCCAGCTGTGTGCAGGGAACTCGCTGGGGGCAGGGGGTGTTTACATTCTAGGACCAGAGGCCCATCCTGGGCAAAGAGCCACCAACGGTGCTGGTCACAGGGTACTGGAAGGAGATACTGGGGCGCCCTGAGCTCTGTGGGGTTCCAGGCTGCCTTCCATCCGCATCCTCGCCTTGGGCCACATGGGCGCTCACACGGCCCCCTCCACCCGCCCGTGCCCACGGTGGACTGTCATTGTCAGTGCAGCTTGGACACTGCCAGGACCACCCTAGGGAGGGGGCTCCACTGGAACCTGAGCCCCGACCCACAATGCAGCGACCTCTGAGACCACCAATGTGGCCATTTCACAGACAAGGAAACTGAGGCCCCCACCTGCACAGAGGGAGTGGCAGGGCCTGGCTAGGTGCGAGCCGGTCCCCATGGCGCTCTGCTGCCTGCCGGGTGCCTTTCCACCTGGCTCCCCCGGGGCTTTGACAACGCAGCGTCTGCAGTCTCAGGGGGGTCTCATCCTCGTCTGCTTCGCTGCACTGAAGTGTGGCCTTCCCGGTCCCCTTTGCCAGCCTGCCTGTGCCTTGAGCCACTGCGGGCCCTGCGGGGGGTCCGAACGCTCAGCGGGAATGGAGGATGTGCTCGTCAGGAGCTCTGCTCCTCAGTGGGCAGCGGGGCCGACGTGGGTAAGAGGAAGAAGTGTCCACCTGCCCACCACCCTCCTCTCCAAGGCCCTTCCCGCCTGGCGCCGGTGCAGTTCCCGGTGCTGCCGCCACCGACCAGCAGAGGGCACGGGCCCCAGGCCCCCGCGGAGGGTGGCCGGCGGCTGGGGAGTCCCTGGTCCAGGGAGCCAGCTGACACTTCCTCAGGAAGAAAACAGCCGGACTGGCCCCTGGAACTC
This sequence comes from Propithecus coquereli, assembly GCF_000956105.1. Classification (NCBI taxonomy): domain Eukaryota; kingdom Metazoa; phylum Chordata; class Mammalia; order Primates; family Indriidae; genus Propithecus; species Propithecus coquereli. The sequence continues at coordinate 2,674,436 of NW_012148108.1, read as the reverse complement.
CGGACAGCCACCGCCACCAGCACCACACACAGAGGCCCGACGGGAGCTGTCAACTCTGTCGGCCAAGCTCTCTGCCCTCCATCCTGCTACCTGTTGAACCTCCCGGCTAGGTCCCTGCCTTGTGCCTCGCTTTGCAAAAATAAAAACTAGATCCCTCACACGTGGCCCCATTTCAACCCGAGAAGACCCACAGGGCCCCCGCCCTGTCCCTAGGCCTGGGCTGGGCATGGACAGGGAGGCAAGAGTGGGGGGCCAGGGAAGGGGGTCCTGTTGGCTGGGGGTGAGAGGGCTGAGCCTGGCATAGGAGTTAGAGGTGACTCCGGACCCCCTCTGCCTGGACTCGAACCCCATTTCCCAGCTGTGTGGCCCTGGGCAGGTTGCTTAACCTCTCTGTGCCTCAGTTTCCTCTTCTGTAAAATGGGGCAATTGGAGAGCAGCACAGGGAGGTTTAGCATGGATGCCGGAAGGTAATAAATCTCAGTCCTCCTCATCCTCATACGTGGGCTGAGCCTTAGTATTAATAAAAGGGGACTAGAACCTGCCAGCCAGAAAGAGGGAGGCACAGGCTGGTGAAGGCCCAGAAGCAGCCGGGCATCTCTGGGTGCAGGGCAGGGGCTTCAGAACCCCGGGCTCGCAGGCAGGGGGAACACGAGGGGCAGCTGGGGGCCCAGCACCCCCGGCACTGGCCCTCACAGGCTGCCTCTGCCTCTTTCCTTCTTTCTAAAGAAAGAGAACTCACCCTGCTACAGTATGCGGCAGCCAGTAAAGACACGTTAATCTTTAACGTGTTAGCAAAACAGCCTCCAATTTGAATATTGGCTCTTCCACCCATCTGTGGCAGTTTGCACAGATTTTTTCAGAGTGGCAGAATGCCTCGTGTAGGCACCAGCCGGCTGCACGGGCCTCCACCGCCACAGCGCCGCCCCGGGACCGTGCGGACACCCTGGGCGCAGACCCAGCAGAGGGGCTCATGCCCCCCTAGAGCTGTGCATGAGGGGGCCCCAGATTTGAGGATTTTGTAGACCCTTAAAACTACCCTCCAAACCAACCGGGGAACCGGCGTGGGGATACTAGCGCATGATTTTGCCAAGCAAAGCTATTTGAGAGAAAAAAAAAAATAGCCTATTATCCAAGATACCCTTCAATTCACCAAAGAAAGAAAATCTTGACATCAAAAGGGGATGAAAGAAAGAATCAAAGAAAAAATGGTAGGTCTTTAAACCAAGCAAATTTAGCTTCATGAAGAACCACCATATCATCTTTATTTTTCTCATTTAGAGGTTGAAAATAACCCCGGGGAGTCCGCAGCTCTGCCCCGGGGGAGCACAGGTCACACCCCAGGCGTGCCCAGCCAGGCCCTGGCCCAAGCCATTCTGCGCTCACTTGTCCCCAGCCCTCTGCCCCCGAAAACTTCATCCCTGGGAGAAATACACGCTGCTTCAGAACTTGTCAAGTGGCAAAGACTCGAGGAAGGAATAAATAGCAATATTTTATAAGTTTCGAAATGCTATTTTAACACAAATAGCAGAGCAACTATAGCATAAATCAACAGAGACACCCAAAAGTATGTTTGTACGAGAAATGTAATAAGCTGGTATGAAAAACAGTGTCAACTGGTACAGATGGCAGAAAAAGCCAATATTCAAATGTATGCTGTTTTACTAACACATTAAAGATCAACATTTTGCTACCTGCTGCTCATGAGAGCGGGATTGAAAAAAAACACACAACACGCACACACACTCGCGCGTAAGATTCCTACCCAGAGAAGGCAAGGTTCTTAAAGAAATTGTCAGATACTTTCTATACTTCATCTGGTGGTTCTAAAGCTTCCGTGGCTCAGAGAAAAATTTGCATCTGAAAATGCAGCTCTTCCCCTATCTGCCTGATGTTTGAGAAAATTAGGAGAGCGAGATGAGAAAACTGTAGAGGTCTCCTTCGGGGTTAGTGACGGGAACAGGGTTGTCCTGAGTGCATACTCGTCGTGCCTCTCCTCCCCGCGTATAGCACAGGGCTATCTTTAAGATGCTTTCTCGGGCACTGCAGCACTGGGGACCCAAAACAGCCCTTTGAGGTGGGCAGGCCAGGGAGCACTAGCCTCACACTGCAGACGGGTAAGCTGAGGCTCGGACATGGTGCGTAGCTGGCCAAGGCCCACAGGACCCAAAGGAAGCGCTTTGGGGACTGCAGACCAGGTGGTCCAATGAGGAACCTGTCGAGGAATTCTCAGCTTCCTCTCGTGGTGCTGACTCTCAAGCCCATGGGCTTGGCAATCGGGCAGCCGGAGTTCAAATCCTCACTGCACCCGGGCTGACCTTAGACAGGTGACCTTGGGCAGGTGACCTCACCTCTGAGCATCCACTGAGAGGGGAGAACAGGAGAGCCCTCCCTGCGGGTTTGGTGTGAGAACTGAGATGCGGGTGGCTGAGCCCGAGCTAGCAGCAGCTGTGACGTCATGTTCTCTCTAGAACAGAGACTGCAAACCGGGGCCCTGGGAGACTCAGCTGCCCGCACATGTTTTATTTGGCTTACTTGGTGTTTTTTAAAATTTTGATTTAAGCAATCTAGAGATTTCGGCAGGGCGAGGTGGCTCATGCCTGTAATCCCAGCTACTCGGGAGCCTGAGGTGGGAGGGTTGCTTGAGGCCAGGAGCTCGAGACCAGCCTGGACAACATAGTGAGATCCCGTCTCTATGCCAATTTAAAAAACTGGCCGACTACACACTTATAGTCCTAACTACGAGGAGGCCAAGGTGGAGGATCGCTTGAGCTGCAGTGAGCTATGCTCACGCCACTGCACTCCAGCCTGGGCGACAGAGCAAGACCCTGTTTCTAAACAAAACAAAACAAAATCTAGAGCTTTCACTGAAAGGTCCAGATTGCCTCCTTGTCCTAAATTATCGCAGTCAGAAGCCCTGCACTCAGTTCTTCCAATGCCCGGGAACCCAGACACCCCCATGCACGCGGGCACAGAGCCGGCAGGCCCAGGGCCTGTTGTGCCCCGCAGTAGCCCAGCCTGGAACGTCATCGAGGTGGTGACAATGACAGCCAGTGCTGCCTCTTCAGGGCGGTCCTGTGGCCTCCCCCACTCTGCAGTCCTGGCCCCACTGATCCCACTCCGCCCCAGACTCCAGAGTTTTTACAGCCCTGGGGGCTCCTCTTGGCCCAGAGGGGCCAGGCCCCACCCCTCACCCCCGCCAACCTTCTCTGGGCCCCTGTGACAGGACATGAGGCCACTGCTCTGGAGAAAGTCTGTGATCAGGGCCCAAGGGCTTCCTCCAAAGCGGCCCTTCACTCCCCATTCACACGCCCATTCCTAAGAACAGGGAGGCTGGCAGGTGGGTCAGGTGACACGCTGGGTCCCAGCTCTGCCACACTCCCTGTGTGTCTCGAGCCAGCCACCTCCCTGATCCAGCCTCAGTTTCCTCCATGGCATGGGGAAGGAGATACTAATACCACCCAGGGGGCATCGTGAGCTCCTTAGGGCGAAGCCGGCCCTCAATCCCACGTTTTTCCTGAATCCTCTCCAAACTAGGAGTGGCTGGTTTCACCCCTCCCAAAATCCTCTGGAGTTTCCAGGCTCTGGACTTAAATTCCTCCCTCTTGGCCTCAAACTGAGTCAAGTTTGCATCTGATTGGCAACATTTCCTTGTTTGAAAACAGTGTTTTGAAAGAGTTTGAAATAGCTGTCAGTGTTTAAAAATTGGGAGAAAGGCTCACGCCTGTCATCCTAGCACTCTGGGAGGCTGAGGTGGGTGGATCGCTCAAGGTCAGGAGTTCGAGACCAGCCTGAGCAAGAGCGAGACCCCGTCTCTACTAAAAATTGGAAGAAATTAATTGGACAACTAAAAATACATACAAAAAATTAGCCGGGCATGGTGGTGCATGTCTGTAGTCCCAGCTACCTGGGAGGCTGAGGCAGGAGGATCGCTTGAGCCCAGGAGTTTGAGGTTGCCGTGAGGTGAGCTGACACCACGGCACTCACTCTAGCCTGGGCAACACAGTGAGACTCTTGTCTCAAAAAAAAAAAAAAAAAAAAAATTGGGAGAAAGTACATTAGAAACGAAAGATTCTCTGCTTCTCCGAGAGAATCAGATAGTGCAACAACACCGGGCTGTGCTGAAGTCCACACGGCGCCTGGACATGGCCAGCTGCTGCACTCCCCGCCGTGCCCCGCTGCCCGACGCGGAGGGCCAGCCTGCCGGGCCACTCATCCCCCGTGTCCCCACGTGCCCACCGCTGTCTGAGTTCCTGGGATCCTGGGGCGTTGCAAGAGCTCAGAGCAGGGCGAGGAAGGCGGATTTTCCCACGCCTGGAGGGACTTGGGGTGCTCAGGTCCCGGATCCACGGTGGTTCCCTCAGGACCTGGCAGGACCTCAGTGAGGGGAGGGGGCGGCTGGGCCGCGACCCTGAGGCTCTGGGCCTGCGGTGCGGCTGTTTACGCTCACACACACGGACCCCTCCCCGTGTTAGCAGGGTGCGAGTATGGAGCTGGTCTTAGCCAATGTTCTTCATTCTTATTTATAGTTGGATCAATTCACTTGTCCCAGCTTAATCAACGAACGCCTCCACCTGTCAAACAGGACCCAGCTAAGGTCCCTTCACGGGACCAGCCACGATCTGTAATCCTGCAGTGCTGGAAATTTCATGACCAACTTCCCGCAGATGCGTCCGGAAGGGGTGGCTCTGCGGTACACACGCATGTTCAGGTGGAAGCGGCCGCCCTGTCACTACGGTCACCGCGGGCGCCAGGCTGCATGGCCGGTTTTCAGAGACCACGGTGACGTGCACTTAGATCGGTGAACATGCACAGCACTCTGAATGCTCGCTGGCCGCTCGGAGCACCCCAGGGCTCCGCGGCACCGTGGATACGTCAAATTGCGGGTTGGTCGGGGTTCTGGTTAAAGGAGTGTCCAGGGAGCTACCTTTGCCTGTATCTTATGCAACTAGATTAGATGTCGGCCGGGCAAAATCAGAGGGTGAGGAATTCTTGATTCAAATATCGATACCATCCTTTTTCCGTATTGCATTAAGACAAGCACCGAAGTCACAAGAACTTACATTGACGTGTTTGATGTCCCTGAAATGTCTCCTGCAGGGACGAGGCTGGGCACCTCCTCCGGGCAGCCGCCCCAAGCAGGCCAGGTGCCCTCCGGGGCTGGCCAGCCCCGCCCACTGCTCAGTCCACTCACCTCCGGGTGACTCGAGTCCCATCTGCTCCTCTTCCTGGGTGCAGGCTCGGGGAGCTGTGTCTTCCTCCCACCCCTACTCACTCCTTCCTTTTCCTTGCTGCCGTCTCCCCAGCTCCCAGCCCCGGGGCTACTGCAGGAACAGCTCAGGCTGTGCGCCTTGTTCTCGGGGGAGCCAGGGGGCGGCTCCCAGGACCCTCGCCTCCTCCACCAGGAAGGGCACAGCTCACGCCACCCCTGCATGTCAGCTTAGACCTCGTTCATTTTCTTTTTAGTGCAAAAGTTCTGGCAGTGAGAAAACTCTCCAGGAACACTGGGCTCCCTCCCAGGGGTTTGTGGCCGGCATAAATCACACGCAGATGGGCTGCTCTCACACAGCTCTGCACGTCTTGTCCGAGGATTCAAGTTCAGCAGATGACAGTTAGAATGTTCCTGAACAGTAGCTCGCAGGGATCTCTCTACACTATGGGTCCTCCAAAGCCGAAAGCAGTGGACCCCCTTTCCTGAATCAAGCTATGGTCCCTGCCCTTCCGCCCCCAGGTTGCCTCTGCTTAGGGGCCGGAACACCAGAGCCGCAAGATCATGTTTGCTCTGGTGAAAAAAATGGGGCCACCCTCAAGGTGGCTCTGTGTAACCCCGTGGCTGGCTGGGCCCCTCCGATTCCTCGCGGGGACCCCCCTCCCCCACGCATCTGGCCTAGGACTCCACGGTGGGGCAGCCTGCACCTCAGTGCTGTTCCTGGACCCCCCGGGGATAAGAGATAAAAGGGGGGACCAGCCCTGGCTACAAGTCTCCTGCAACTAGTGGAAATTGCGATTTTAAAAGAATTATTTATGAAGACATTTTCCGTGTGGAAAAATAAAAAGATCATAGATGAAGCTAAAAGCCTCTCCCTTCCTCTCATCCCAATGCTGGTGCCCTTCGGGAGGGACGTCTCTCCCACCCTGGTCCCATAGCCTCATGTGCTTTCTCACGCGCAGGTGCGCCGCAGGAAACGTCTAGAGACACAGAGCCACACTCGCACGGGACCTGCGCCTTGCTCTCTTCGGCTGACAATACACTCTCCGGGCCGGGAGGCGTGGGCCTGGCTCCCTACCCTGCAGAAGGAGTCCCCCGGATCTGTCCCCTCTGCCTGCCACTGCCGTGGGCATGACCGTGCTCTAGTGCCCGTCCTTGGTGCCCCTCACACGTGCAGGAGCGGGTTTCCCGATGTGGGCGACAAGGGCTGCAAATGCTGCCTCACAGGTAAGTGCATCGTCAATTTTAATAGATTCTGGCTGGGCGCGGTGGCTCACGCCTATAATCCCAGCACTCTGGGAGGCCGAGGCAGGCGGATTGTTCGAGCTCAGGAGTTCGAGACCAGCCTGAGCAACAGTGAGACCCCGTCTCTAAATAGAAAGAAATTAGCCAAACAACTAAAAATAGAAAAAACTAGCCGGGCATGGTGGCGCATGTCTGTAGTCCCAGCTACTTGGGAGGCTGAGGCGGGAGGATCGCTTGAGCCCAGGAGTTGGAGGTTGCTGTGAGCTAGGCTGACGCCACGGCACTCTAGCCCAGGCAACAGAGAGACTCTGTCTCAAAAAAAAAAAAAAAAAATTTTAATAGATTCTGCTCAGTTCGGTTTCTATGGCAATAATGACTTCACTCAGCTAACCCTGAGGCAGACCCTGCCTCCTCCCTGGACCACGGGGAAGGCCTCTGGGGTGAGAAACGTGTGGGTTGAACTGTGTCGCCCCAAAGATATATGGAAGTCCTAGCCCCGGTACCTGTGAGCGTGGCCTTATTTGGAAATAGGGTCTTTGCAGATGTAATCAAGTTGAGACGAGGTCACATTTGATTGGGGTGGTCCCTAAATCCAACGACTGGTGTCCTTATAAGGAGAGGGAGATTTGGGTGGAGGCAAAGAGATCCACAAACAGGGAGAAGGCCACGTGAAGAGGACGCAGAAACTGGGGTGCTGCAGCTACAAAGACTGCCCAGAGCCCCCGGAAGCCAGGAGAGGCAAGGAAGCCTTCTCCCCTTGAACCTGCAAGGGGAGCCGGCACCTCCATTTCAGAAGTTTAGCCTCGAGAAGTCTGAGAGAACAAATAACTGTTGTGTTGAGGCCACCAAGTTTGTGACAATTTCTTATGGCACCATAGCAATCTAACACAGGGAACGCGTCCAGAATCGACATATGTCTCCCGCCACTATTGCAAGCGCAGGCCGAAGCCTTCCTCCTCTCCTAGGATGAAATCCCCCTGCGCCCGGTGGGTCTAATCAGCTCTCGGCACGAGGAACGGCAGTTCTTGGAGGGTGGCCAGGCACCTCCCGGAACAACCCTTGGCCACTGACGTCTGGGCCCACCCCTGCAAGTCTGAATTTAGAGGAGTCTCCACACGGAAGCCACAGGGAACCAACAAAGTGCAAACCCCATCCTGCCCCCTCCCCCGACACACACACGCTTTAAATGTTCAGGGACTTCCCAGAGACCCCTCTTACACGGCCTCGAAGAATCTAGACCCCCCACCCCTCAGCCTTTCCTTGTGGCCACCCCCTCATGCCCCGTACCCCAGCCACACTGGCCTCTGGTTTCTAGAATGTGCTCACACCTGCTGCAGGGCCTTTGCACATGCTGTTCTCTGCTGTCTGGAACCCTCCCCATTCCCCTTCCACCTTCCCCTGGGTAACTCCTCACGTCCTCGGGTCTCGGCGCAAAGCTCCTTCCCCGACATGCCCCTGTCCCCTGACCTGTGGCTTGCAGTCGCCACACCCACCCTCCACGGCAACACTTAACACAACCGCAACTACACACTGACAGTGCCAACAAAAGCCCTTGTTCGCCCTAGCTTGCATCATGTGACCATTCCAAAGTCAGTCTGGACGTGAGCGTCCCCAAAGCTGTTAGAACAGCTTTACACACGGGGAGGGGACGGGTGTGTGCCGGGGATGGGGGCAGCATTCTCCCTCATTAGCTCGTCCCACCCTGACGACCCTGCCCAGTCGTCACGGGGACCTTCAGATGTGACTTCATGAGCTCACGCGGCGGTAAGTGGCGGAGCCGTCGCGTGAGCCTCGTGCTCCTCGAGCGTTCTCTGGGCACCTACGGCAAGGGCAGCGGCAACGTCCCCGCACGCAGAGCTCGGCTCCAGCCACTCCCTCCCCAGCACTGGATCCGAGAACAGAGGGGCGGAGGACTCCCTGCCTCCAGCCGTCCCTGCTCAGGAGTGTCGGGGCAGCCCCCTCCCCCGCCAGCGAGCTCAGACGGCTCAAGGACAGATCTCTGCCCCTCAGCCTGCGCCCAGCTGGCCCCGGCCCCGCAAGGACGGCTGAGAGAAGGGCTGACAACGGGCCCGGGAATTCTCAAGATTCCCAGGGGTGCTTTCCAACGGTTTGCTTTGCCCGTGCCCCTCTGAAGGGCAGGGGGGCAAGCTGGGGGCCGCAGTGGGCTGTCTGGGGGGCATGGAAGGGGGCCGTGCTTGTGGGGTCACCCCCTTCTACACCTGTTCACCCATCCTCCCCTCACACCCCTCTCGGGACCCCCGGGCTGCCACCATCCGCAGGTAAGTGCCACCCTTGGTGGGTGATGCTTAACCCAGGAGTGTGGCCAGTGACGGGGTCTCCGCAGACCAGACATTTCCGGGCCAGGGACCGGCGCGAGGCACTCGGGCTGCGTCGCCTTTGCACGTCCTTCATTCTCCAGGGCTGGCCTCCTCGGGGGGGGAGGGAGGCAGTGCCCCTGGGGGCTCCCGCACCCTTATTTCTCACGAAAAGGTCAAAGCCCTTCTTCCAGCTGTCTCGGAACAGCCCAGGGACAGCTCTGAGTGGCCCAGCCAGAGCCTGTGCCAGGCACCAGTCGACCGTTGCAGGGATGGGGTGGGGGCAGCGAAGATGACGGTGGCCTCCACCAGCCCCATGTGTGGACGTAGGGAGGGCAGGAGCAGCTCCCGAGCATGCACGTGGAGGGTCCTGTTTCCGGAAGGAAGGCAGGCGTGACAGACTAAGTCCAGGGGCTTGGGGAAGGAGGTGGCATTTGCATGGGCTTTGGAGGAAGGGTGCCACTTGGATGTATGGAGGGGAGAAGGGCTCCACCGCAGGAAAGAACAGTGAGGACACAGGCCCTGGGGTGTGTTTGGAGCAGGGGTGCACAGGGTGTGGCTGCAGCATGGGGGTGAGTCCAGGGGTCAGAACACAGAACCAGGTCTCTGCTGGCTGGCAAAGTGCCCTCAGGAAAAGGTGCTCTTCGGGGCTGGTACAGTCCCAAAGGTGCCTGGCATGGCAAATGCATGCAGGATGGGTTTGTGCAGTGCACAACATCCACAGCTGTGTGCAGTGGCCTGACTCGGATGTCAGGAGGGTACTGGGAAAGCTTGAGGCCTGTTCTCTGGAGCTGAAGCGTGTGTGTGTGTGTGTGTGTGTGTGTGTGTGTGTGTGTGTGTGTGTGTGTGTGTGTGTCTGTGTGTGTGTGTGTGTGTGCGCGCGCGCGCCCCCCCCAGTGCCCGCCCAGGACTCAGCCCCCGGCAGCAACAAGACGCAAATGGCAGAGGGGTGCCAGGTGGAGCTGGAGCCAGGCAGGCCTCTCTGCACACAGCCCTGCACTCCTCCCGGGAGTGAGCTGCGAAGCAGGCACCTCATGGCACCCCGGGAAGCAATTCATCAGCGGGGTGGGCCGCCCAGCTCCCGCCCTGCTCGGGGCCACGGGGGCCCCAGCCCGATGGACCTGTCTCTAACACCCGCCCCCCAGCACCAAGAGGCCAGAGGCAGCGCCAGGCACCAATTACAGGAGCCAATTAATTCGCACTTAACGGGGATGTCTCCTTTTACTGTGCAGAGCTGAGGGGCATAAAACCCTGATTCCTCTTCTGCGCTGGATCCTGCTCTCGGCGCACACGTGCCATCTGACAACTCCTGTCCCACGCAGACCGAGGGCCCGATCCGCGGGAGGCGGTGGGGGGCCGTGCGGGCCATTCCCCATCAGCATCTGGTGAGGAGGCCACGCCGCCCCGCGCTGTTTACACTTCCCTCTCCCCTCGCCGCTCCCAGAAGTTTCCATAAAAGCAGATGTAAGGTAATCAAGGCTTCCCGGCGGAGCGTCTCTGCTCCTGACGGCTTCCACAGAGCCCGCTCCCTCCGCGCGGGTTTGTGGTTCCAAAAGACCCTTAAAACGGCCCTAAAATCTCTCCCCAGGAATGGAGACTCGTCCGCGCCTGCAGACTCCGCGATCATTTGTCAGGTATTTTACGGCCGATAATGATCGTAATGACACCTTCGCCACCCCCACGCCCTTTCCAATTACGCTCAGAACGCACGACGGGCGACTCCCTGCAGCGTCCGGACGGCTGGTAAGGGAGCTGTCGTTCCCATTTCGCAGACGGGAAGGAGAAGGCAGCTCCCCGAAGGCATCGACCTGAGCACCATGTGGAGTCCAAACGCTCCGGGAGGAAGGTGGGAGCTGTCCCCTCCCTCGGTGGCAGCCCTGCTGTGGGCCTCTGCCCTCCTCATTCAGTGTCTGCGTCACGGCGCAGGAGCCTGGAGCTCAGCGGTGGGGGAGGGGCAGAGCCAGGACACCAGGTGTGACCCCAAGTGAACCCCAGGACCTGAGGCCTGGCGCAGCTCACTGGTGCCACAGCCGGCACTCTCGGGGCCCAGCGTGCAGAAGCGCCAAAGCCAGGACACGCGGCCGGCCCCTGGAAGGCCCGAGTGCTGGACCCCTGGCCCAAGTGCCCTGCAGCTCAACGCATTGTCAGCCTGAGCCGAGCAGCAGACAGAGAGTGACTTTGAAATCAAACCACCCAGGCTGCACACGTGTGGCCCTGGGGCTCCTGTCTCTCCCCATCCTGAGAGCCGCCGAAAGCTCACGTGTGCGGAGCACCCGCTACGTGCCAGGCGCCCTCTGCATTACTTCAATCAGTCCTCACGAGAGGCTGTTATTACTATCCCCACTTTGCAGTTGAGCATACTGAGGCACAGAGAGGTTAAGAAACTTGTCCAATATCACACAGCTAGCTAGCTCAGGCCATCTGTCCCCAAGCCTGCATTCTCCATGAGTGCGCTGGTTCGGCCCAGAGAGCGCAGTGGTTTCTTGGCATCTCAGGGGTGGAGGCCGGAGGGGAGCTCTGGGTGAGGGCTGCACGGGGCCGTGCATGGAATGATCCTCCCCATATCGAAGCCCTCTGTTATGCGAGGGCCTTGGCAAGATCTCGTCCCCAGGGAAGCAGGAGCACGTCTTGTTCCCAGGGCCACCCTCAGGCAGGGCTTCCTTGCAGGGCATGAGTGCAGTGCCAGAGGCTACCCCGGCCTGGGCCCTCACCGCAGCTGGGGAGGGACAGAGCAGAAAGGTGCTGTTCTGGGGAGGCGGGGACTGCAGGTGTAGGCCCAGGTTCCGGAGACCCCTCAGCGGCTACCTGCTGAGTCCAGGGGGAGGAAGCATCGAGCAGAAGAAGCTTCCCCCAGTTCCAGGCAAAGCAGCCCCCCTGGGCTTCCATAAAGGATCTCATTTGTGCAAAGGACTCTCTTTGGCCGACAGGAGGTTAAGTCTGGAGCTGCTAATGGCATCTCTACTGTCACCTGGGGATCACCTGCCTGAGCACGAAGCCCAAACAGAGGAATGCAGAGGCTAAGAAGGAAAGAGTCCCATCGGTATCATTTAAGCCCCTGGATCCAGCCATACCTGAATTCCCTGGACTTTTCAATAGCAAGAGCCAGTCACTTGTTGATGTTATTTCAGAGTTCACGTGAGCCCATTGACTCAGTTTCTCTCACTTGCGTCTGAATGACTCTTGATGAACATGGGCCCCAGACTAGAACAAGTTCCAGCTTTCTCCTGTCTTAGCGTATCCTGCCATCATAACAGAGAGAGTCGCTCCAGCATCTCTGGAGGGGCTGCCCTTAGTCCAACTGGGAGAAGAGGTGGCAGCTGGCACGACGCTACCACCCTCCCCTGAGGGTGCCTGGGAGCAGATGTCAAGCCCAGAGGCCTGGTCCAGTGAGGGCCGGTGGAGGGTGAGGGTGCAGGTGTGAAAACCCTGTGGTCCCAGACCTCGGGGCAGGGGCACACCTCCCAGCCTGATGGTCCCTGCCTTATCGGCACCTCCTACTGTCATTCTCCCCGGGCAACTGGGGGAGCTTCTGGCAGAGGCCAGTCCTCTCTCTCCCTTGCTCAGAGCCATCCAGTGGCTTCTCATGCACTTCGGCTCTGTACGCAACAGCTCCAGCCTGGCCTCTCCGCTCCCCGGACTTTTCTGTCCCCGCAGGACGGGCCTGGCTGCTGCCAGAACACTCCGAGTGCAGGAATGCAACCGCTGGCCCCACGTGGCCGGCCGGCTCCTCCTCCTCATCCAGCCTCAGCCCCAGTCACCCCCCCTGAGGCCCTTCCCCGACGGCCTCTCCTCTCCCTCTGCAGCAACCTCAGCTTCTCCCCTTCATTTCCTTCTCCGCCCCCAGCAGGGAAGACCTTGGTGTCACTGTGACCCCGGTGCCTGCAGGAAGGCCCCACACAGAGTGTGCTCAGTAAACATTTGCGGAAAGAACGAGTCGTGAGTGAGCCAATTCATAACGGGCACGGCCTCCAAAGCCTTGACGACGAATCCCACCTCTCCTGGCCACCCACACCTCAGCCCCACCACGCAGAACCCGCCCTATTCACCCTTCTTCCAGAAAAAGCCCAGCACCCGTGATCGGGTGTCTTTCTCTTGTCCCCGAGGTCCCCCCTGCTCACGCTGGCAGGGATGCCACAGGCCACGGGGCTCTGGGAGAGCCAGCCCCGGCCCGCCCTGGCAGCCCCGCGTGACACGGGGGCTCCCGCAGGTGCTGCTCCAAGGAGCGGTGGCCCAGGATAGTGGCGGGTTCTTTTTTCCATAGGAGGAAAAAAATTGGCTTCCCTTACCAGACAAGAATGACAATTTACAGAAAATTATGCTTTGAATTCATAATCCGTAATGAGCGGAAATGGTATTCTGCAGTAATCCATCCCAACTGACTCGCCATTGTACGCGCACCTGCTAACATTTTTTAAGCCGGGACTGTATAGAAAGGACATTTTGATCGCTTCTGAAGTTTGCTGAGCAATTCTCCCTCTCTCTCAGGCATATGGTCTTTGTGCTGGAAATTTCCCCCGTGGCTTCCCACAAGCGCCGGCAGACGGGCACGTGGGCCTGCGTGCGGGCACAGCCGCAGCCCCCTCCCGCTGGCACGACTCTAACGGGGGCCTTGCACGTGCCGAACCCTGGAAGTGGAAGCTGGGAGAGCGAAATCGCAGTTGGCACCTGTGCCGGGCCTGCCCGCGGAGCCGCAGACCGTGGTGCCCGCCGGAATCAGAGCTGCTTCCTGGCGCGGGATGGAGGCGGGCGGGGCAGGGGAGGGGCGGAGGGCTCGGCTGGGCGGGCTGCCGAATGCTGGTCTGCATCGACAGGCCTCGTGTCGACCCCCTCACACGCCTGGTTCTCGCTCCTACAGAAGTCACCCGCGGTTGGTCCCAATTGGCAACCACCCTGCCCAGTCCCCGCCTCGGCCTCCAGCCCAGCACGGACGCAAACAGGTGGTGGGCAGCTTGCTTCACGCGTCCACACGGACTGGGAGCCCCACGAGGCAGGACCAGGGCTGCCAACACGCCTCCACACCCTGCCCCTGTTCTGGCACGCGGTAGGGGCTGGGGCAGCCCCTCAGAGCACCCCTCCTCTGGGAGGTGGGCCCAGCACCCCGAAACTCAGCCAGGCAGCCTCCGGCTCACCGGGGCTGGCTCCTTCGGGGCCTCACGGACACTGAGGTCCCGAGAGCCGGGAGGCCGTGGGCCTTTCTTTCCGTCCTAAGGTCTCCCACTTCCCATGCCAGTCACAGCAATGTGTGAGCCAGCAGTGACGTGGGCACACAGGAAGTGGCACGAGAACACGCACCAAAGCTCCCTCCATGGGAACAAATATTTAGGAACATCCTAAACTGGCAGCAGCAGGCAGTTGCTGAAGAAGCTGCGGGACCTCAGGCTGCAACAGCAGCATGAACAGGAGCGAGAGTCTTCTCTTGCAGAGGCGGCGCCAGGAAACGCAATTCCTGAAAACGAAAGTGAGTTCAAAATACAGTCAGGTGCACACACACGCACAAGGTGACCCCATCAATATTTTTAATCTAACACAATGATGCCACACGTTGTGACGGGTACACCCACACACGCTAACGTCCTTCTGCACATAAACGTGTGAAGCGTGTAGAGAACACGGCGGCAGGGAACACGCCACACCGTGACCGCGCCCACCTCTGGGCTGAGAGGGGCCCTGCAGCTGGGGACAGGGGGCTCTCGCCCTGTCCGTAACGCTTGAATCCATCTTTCCACAATAGGATGTATGCGTGCGTGCTTCTGCAACTAAAATGAATAATTCTGATAAAAAAAGGAAAAGCACAATCAGGGGCTTTCTTCCCGATCGCAGTGTGAGATGGGCCAGTCGGCCCGATCTGGACCTTGCGAAACCTCCTGATCTGCTCTGTTTAATCCTCCCCCTCTTCCTTCCTTCCGTCACTCACCCCTGTGACGTGGACTCGCTAGCACCTCTCCAGGCTCTGGGCTGCAGCAGCAGACACGGCAGACCAGGCCCTTGCCCCGCAGTCCACGCTCACGGGGGACAGCCGCTGGACTCACCCCTGGGTTAACGGGGCAGAGAGGAGGGGACGGCCAACAGGCCGCCCCCGAGTGCACAAAAACCACACGCTGGCCAGAAAACGTGACGACAGCAGCCCCTGGGGCCCAGTTCAGGCATCCCCTCTCCTTGGAGGCCCTGCCCCCACCACATGGCACCCTCAGCAGAGCCTCCCAGCAGTCACCTTTTCCTGCTAGTGGCTCCAGGCTGGGCTCACGGGGAGGTGGGCCTGAGGGGCAAGTGAGGGCCAGAGAGTATGATCCCAGCTCAGGGGGGCGAACAGCTGTGGGTGCCCAGCAGAGGGCACTCTCAACTGATCGGGGAAGTCTTAGAGGCCTTCCTGGAGGAGGTGATGCCTGAGCTCCGGGTTGAAGAGGAAGAGCTTGCCCGTCCAACAAGCCGGGAAAGGGCATTCCGGGCAGAGTCACAGGCCCCCTAAGTGGTTTGAGGAGCCTAAGTCCCAAGGGGAGGAAGAACCAGAGGGAGATGGGGGTGGAGGGGGCACAGGGCCAGGTCAGCAAGGCTTCATTCAGGGCAGTGGGGAGCCATCAAGGGTTTAAGCAGGATGTAATCCGTGCATTCCTAATCCTTGTTTTAGGAAGACCCTCTGGCTGCTGTGGAGGAAGGGAAATCAGTGGGCCATGCGGGATGGGAGCGAGGCATCATGACAATCACGGTGCTCCAGGGAGGGATCCTCAGGCCCTGGTGGGTCAGGGACAAGTGCGAGGACATGGGGCGGGGGTGCCAGACAGACCTGCAGACCCTGAGTGGGGGGCTGAGAGGAAGGAAGGAGCAGGGAGGGTCACCTCCAGGGGCTCCTCTTATTGTGCCGGGACAGTATCCATGACGTCCCCAAAAGCACCCCTTGCCCCACTCTTGGTCCACAGCAACAGCGCAGTCCTGAGGGACGCACAGGACGCAAGCCTGGGCAAGCACCGACACAGCGGTGGGAGCCTGACCCAAGCCGCACTGATGGGCGTCGGTCATGGGCATGGGGCAGTTGATCTCTGCCACCACCTGGGGACAGCCTGCCAGACAGGGGGACCAAGGAGTGGGCACGGCCCTGACAACTTGGGCGCTGGACCCAGCTGTACCTGAAGCCCCCGGACTTTTAGTAACATGTACTGACATCCCCTCTCTCCTTAGGCCAGTTTGATCTAGATTCTATTACTGGCAACCAAAATAATTCTGACCAAATGAACCAAAAAGGCAGAGGTGAGCAGGACGTGAGTCCTGCCCTCGAGGAGAGCACTTAGCATCTGTTAGGACCAGAAGTCACAGGCCAGACCGCCTGGAACACGAGGTCGGCGTCCAGGGCAGGTGCGGACAAACCGCCACGACATTCAGAAGAGGGATGAGAGACACGGCTACCTGCGGGACGTGGCATTCGAGCCGGGCCCTGAACCTGATGCCGACAGGTGAAGATGGACAGACGCACAAGCCACCTGAGGACAGGTGTCAGTCCCCACCTCGGACGGGGAGCAGTCCTCGGCATGCGACGGGAGCTCCGTGACCACCCGACAGACGGATGACGAATGGGCGCGGAAAGCCGTCCAGCCCCAGCGAGACAGGCGGGCGAGAGGAGCCCGTGTCCCACGCCTGCGAGGGAGCTCGTCAGGCGAAGGCGGGTGCCGGCTTCTGTTGTCTTCCGCTCCGCATTTACGCCATATGGCTTGCTGCACGCTGGGCTGAACTGCAGATGCTCTAACTCGGAGCTTTCCTGCTTTTGTGTGTTAATAACATAAAGATGGAACACAGCTCACCACACATTTTGTGTTTGCTGACTCTCTATATGTATCTAAAACAGACTTCAGTGTCACCAGCCAACCCGCTTGTGAAGTGGAAGGAAAACAGAGCAATTAGAGAGAGAAGGGGAGCGAGGCGTGTGTGAGCTCAGAACGGGGCCAAGTCTGGGGACTGTGCGCCCCTCCCGGGGAGCGGGTCCCCCCCGGGAGGTCCGGGCAGGGGTAGGAGGCAGGGGAGGGGGCCTTCGTGCTCCCCCCACGGCGAGCTCTGTCCCAGACACACCTGCCGGCCCTCCCTTCCTCTGGGGCTTCTCCCAGGAATGTTCCGCAGGACACCGCCTGCCCCCACCGGCCCATCCACACATCCTCCACTCAAATGTCTGCAGTGTGGAGCGCCTCCCCCGGGCCTCTGCGCAGCTTCCTTCTGCTGGGAGAAGGGCCCCAAACAAGTAAACAAATGTCCAATTACAAAATGTCTCAGGTGCTGTGAAGAATAAAAATATGGAGCTTAATTAAAAGAAAGAAGCGTTTATTTCACCATATGAGCTGTATTTCAAAGCAACCAAATAGCCCTGATTGATATGGAAAATTTCTTTCCAGAAGACTCCGGTGAATAAACAGTGGTGTACAAAGGCGGGGGGCGGGAAGCAGGGGCTCTCTGCTCTCGTGGGGGGAGTGTTTCATCACTGACATAGTTTAGAATCGCGCGGGCACGGTAATGAAGAAAAGCAGAGGCCTTCCAGCCCCTTGTAGGATTGTTTTCAAGTTCTGTATAGACCACGCACGCCCCGTGGCCTGCGTCGGGGTGGGCTGCTCCCACACGCCATCCCCCCGTGTGCCCGTAGTTAGGAAGAAATGCAGGAAATAGAAAATGCACACCGTTTTGCAAACCCTAATCAGATAACTGATTCAGGAAACAATGACCCCGGGATGAGTGTATTAGCCGAGCGGCTGATGGGGAACTTTTCAAAGGAAGGATGAGGCTGCGGCTCTCCACCCGACCCCACCGGTCAATCTTAGCTCTGACCCCACTGCCAATCGTGAGAGAGGGGCAGCCGGAAAGCCCCGGGCCCTGGAGGCAGTGACCGATGGACACATAGCATCACCGACAGGCAGGTGTGTGTCCTGGAGCTTGCTCCGTCTGCAGGGGGTGTGGGGAAGACGGGACTGGGTTGAATGGCTCCGTGGAAGAGCAAACAGACAAAGGCGGAATGCGAAATGATTTCACAAGAGACTGACCTGGTTCTGCAGCAGACCTGGAGAAGAAGGGGCCGTCCGAGAGAGAACAAGACGAAGGGTGCGGTCACCAGACGGGGCGCGCGGGGCCGACGGTGAAAGGCACGTTTGAGACAGTGGGGAAGGGACCTTGGACCGGGCACCGGCCAACACCAAGGTGACCGCTCATTTTGTCGGGCGAGTTGCTGGGGCTGCGGTTACGTTGAGAAAACACTTTTCAGAGATATGTGCCCCAGTACGTCAAGGTGAGATGACGTCACGTTTGGAATTGGTCTCAGGATACTCCAGCCGAGAAAAAGGCCCCGCTCGACGAAGGAGACATGACGAAATTTTCGTTGCTAAATCTGTAGGATGAGTACATGAGGGTTTACTGCATGTATTAACACTGTCATCTCTCTGCTCGTGCGTGTGCCTGAAAATTTTTATAATTAAGAAAACAAGGCCGGGCGCGGTGGCTCACGCCTGTAATCCTACCACTCTGGGAGGCCGAGGAGGGCGGATCGTTTGAGCTCAGGAGTTCGAGACCAGCCTGAGCAAGAGCGAGACCCCGTCTCTACTAAAAAAAAGAGAAAGAAATTAATCGGACAACTAAAAATATATAGAAAAAATCAGCCGGGCATGGTGGCGCATGCCTGTAGTCCCAGCTACTGGGGAGGCTGAGGCAGGAGGATCGCTTGAGCCCAGGAGATTGAGGTTGCTGTGAGCTAGGCTGACGCCATGGCACTCACTCTAGCCCGGGCAACAGAGTGAGACTCTGTCTCAAAAAAAAAAGAAAACAAAACCAAAACAGGATGCCAAGAGGAAACCAGCGAGAAGTGAGAAGGTAACGACCATCAGGTGGAGACAGCGTGACTCGGCGTGGTCGGGAAAGGCCTGCGCGGGCGCGGCCACGGCAGCTCAAAGAGCCAGTCACGGAGAAGAGCAGGTGCAAACACACCGAAGAAGCGAGAGGCCTGCTGTGTCAGAGCACAGAGGGTGAGCCCATCAGGCGGGAGCTACGGGGACAGGGACCCAGGACCAGACATGCTGTGGCAGGTGCCCCGCCAGGCAGGGCCCGTGCTCCCCGACGAGACAAGTGACGTTATTCTGCCATCGGCGGGAAGCTGTCGGATGGTTTTAAGGAGGGCAGATTTGATGGGATTTCCTTCTAAAAGAGACGACTCTAGCTGCTCGGTGACAAAGGCACAGTGATGGGGAAGAGCCAGGAAAGGTGGGGACACAGTTCAGGAGACGCGCGGCTGTCTGGGCAGCAGACGGGGCGTAGTCCAGGCTGGGGCAGAGAGGAGACGGAAACAGACTGGAAACAGCCGGGGGCAGGCAGCTTGCTGAGGGGTGCAATGCAGGGGCGAAGGAAAGGTTTGGGATTCGAGCGACTGTGTGGACGGTGGGGCCATCTCCTGGGACGGGCAGAAGCGAGGGAGGCCGGGGTGGGGAGACTCAGAGCTTACCTTCGGGCATTTTTTATGCTGGAGATGCTTGGGAGACGGGCGGGTGGAGATGTCAGGTAGGCAGGGCGGAGGCTTGGGCGGGACGCGGCAGGACCTGCGGGAGGGAGAGCGTGGGCAACAAGGCTCCAGGGGGAGTCCTGCGGAATTCCATCCCGTAAACAGAGGAGGAGGAGCCGGGGCACTGGAAGAAATCAGGAAAGTGTGTCTTCACGGAAGCCAAGACGAGAGGTGTTTTCAAGAAGAAGGCGTGGGCCACCATGCCGACACTCCTGAGAGGGCCGTGACACCCGTCCTGGCGTGCGCCCTTCGTGGTGGCACAGAGGCGAGACGGAGGGCAATGGTGGCTGCCTTCACCCATCTGGGCTGCTGTCACAAAGTGCCACGGGCTGGGTGGCTCACACACGTCGGAAGTTCATGTCTCCCCGTTCTGGAGGCTGGGGAGTCCAAGGTGGAGGTACCGGCAGATTTGGGGTCTGGTGGGGCCACTTCCTGGTTCACAGGCGGCCTCCCTCTCCCCGTATCCTCGCGTGGCAGCAGGGCCGAGGTACCTCGCTTGGGCCTCTTTTACAAGGGCACGAACTACCTCCCAAAGGCCTCACCTCCTCACACCACCACACTGGGGATTCAGATTTCAAACACACGCATTTTGGGAGCGACACAAACATTCAGACCATGGCAGTGACCCTGACAGAGACAGTCTCCGTGACTTCACTTCCTGTCCCTCGCCTCTCCCTGAGCTGCATCAGGGACGCCTGCCGCTAGGTGCTTTGCTCCCTGCGTTTCTCTCGCGGTTCTGTGAAACCAGCGGGCTCCTTTTCTCCTCCACGGGGGTGAGCGTATGGGGGCCGGGTGCTCGGTTCAGACTTCACGCCCCTAGGCCAGGTTCACCCTGTGGCATTCAGCGGCGCTTACTGAGCGTGGACCACGTGCGAGGCACCTGCCCGGCCCAGTACATGGCACCATAACCGACGTCCTTGCTGTCCAGCACCACAAAGGACGTGAGACGGGAACTGGATCAGCTGTCCCCAAACTCAGGAGCTGAGTTCATTGATCCCCCTCCCCCCAGCCACCACCAAAAGCTGAAGTCCTGAGTGAACCTAGGAAGGAACTCCCTGGGGGGCCAAGAAACAGACTCTGAAGACACAGCCACCCTCCACCCTGACACCAGCACTGAGCCCCCCAGGGTGCTCTCCCACACGGCACCTCACCTGGGCCTCGCATCTACCCACTCCTCAGCCTCCTGGCCAGAGGAGACAGCCGAGGTGCTCGGAGAGGAAGTGACTTCCAGGTCACGCGGAGACAGGAGCACCAGACCGGGACCCACGTACTTCTCTTTGGTACAGGGGGTGGCCCCGCGGGCCCTGGCTGCCCACCACGGCCCCTCCCGAGCCCCTCCGACAGGACGCCCCCCTGCAAGAGCCTCATTTCAGAGGGGCTGTCCCTCCTCTGGCTTCCTACACCCCCGCCCATCATTTATCCTCCCCTGGCACTGGACGCAATTTTATGTATTACTTTTGGATGATGTCACATCACGCTGTGAGTTGTTCCCTTTTAAATTCTCATTCAAATGTTCTGCTTAATCAGGGAGACTCAGTTTGAAGCCGAGGAGCGAACACCTCTCTAATATTTGCTCATCTCCTGTTTTAAAAACTGTGGTAAAATACACACAACATAGAATTTACCATCTTAACCATTTTCAGGTGTACGATCCAGCCACATTAAGTATGCTCGTTTGGTTGAGCTACCATCCCCACCACCCACCCACGGAACTATTTTCATCTTGCAAAACTGAAACTCCCTAGCACTAAACGGCAACTCCCCACCCCCTGCCCTGGCCCCCGGCAGCCACCACCCCGCTTTCTGTCTCTGAATCTCACTGCTCCAGGGACCTTGCGTACGTGGCCTCACACAGTGAGCGTCTCCACTAAACAGAAAGAGAGCAGGCCTCGGGCTCACAGCGAGGGCAGGCAGCGATCTCTGCCTCACGTCGCTCTGCCCTTAGTCGTAAACATTGCGATACTTCCCTTCCCTTTGTGGCTGGCGAGGCTGGTTTTCCATTTAGGGCAGGGACAGTTGGTTTTCCTTTTCAAACGAATGGATTTAAGCGGGAAGCACACTTTGCAGTGGAAGGCTGAAGGTGGAGGAGCTCTCAGCGCAGGAGAAGAGAGGGCAGGAAGGTGGGCGGTGGGGAGCCCTGGCCTCCAGTGGGGAGTCTCCTTTGTCTCCCTAACAGCAGCGAAAGAATGAAGAACGCGCCCTGCCGCCACACACCGCCTCCTTGGCTTCCCAGTGCCGTCTGGGACAGGCTTTCCGCAGCTCTCGCCTCTGCCCGACCCGTGAATCCACGCACTTACCCATTCCGCAACCCTGGCCGTCCCCGACCTGTGCGGGGCTCTGGGAAACGCTCAGGCCTCTAGGCCTGGGGTGCTCCCAGCCCAACCCCTCCTCCATGCTTTCTTCCTCCTCCTCTTCGGCTTACTTCATCCCAACCCTCCCTCCTCTGGGACCCTAACATGCAGGCTCTGAGTCAGCTCTGAATTCCCAGGTGGGGTCCCAAGGTCAGACAACGACACCGCCAGGCTGATAGCTAAGGGAGTAGAGACAGAGGGGGAAGCTGCTCCACTCAAAAAGGGCAGCCTCCTGCCACTGCTCTGCACAAATGCGGGCTCAGCTTTGCCGGATCGTCCTGCTGTTGCGTGAGCCGGACACCCTCGCATACACAGGAATGCAAATTTTTGCTCATACTCCGTGGGCCGCCGGCATCAGTTCGCGACCTCCGTCCAGGGTGAGTGCTCTGCGTGAGTCCTGCTTAGCTGGTGAGCGAGTGTGTGAGGTGCTCACTGGAGCTCCTTGGAGGGCAGGGCCACGCCCAGCCACCCCACTCGTGCCCAACCCTGGGCAGGCCCACGAGGACCCCCGAGGCTGCCAGCCTGGTTCATAAGAGAATTCCTGTGTGACTGAGGGACGTTGCCAGGGAACTGAGACAAAGACCCTAATGCCCACCCCCATGCCCAGGCCTGGCACGCCCAGAACCGTGTGCCCGTGGATTTAGGGACCTTACGGAGAAGGCCCACGTGGATCTGGGCAACACCAGGAGGCTCGCCGGCGGGCACAAACAGGCCTGTGCTGCGCCAGAGGAAGCCTGACAGTTCCTCACCCTTTGACGCACTTGTGACACCGTGACTCTCTGGGCTGCAGTCAAGGCAACACAATCCTAACTGGCTACATAAACACAGGACGATAATTAATTGGCTCTAGTATCTGGAAGGTTTCTGGTAAACCAGTCTTGGGTTTGATTGGCTCCAGGGCCTCAACAGATGAGACACCTGCCTCCATCCCCTCTGGCTCTGCTCCCCAGGAAGGACTTCCCTCCCAAGGTCAACAACTTGTGTGGCACCATGGCCTTGGCTCCAGGCCCACTTCCAGGCAGCTTAGCAACTCCTGAGGATGGTCATTGGCCCAGCTTGGGCCACATGCCTGTGCCTGAACCAATCACACGGCCAGGAACGTGGCGCTCTGATTGGCCAAGCCTCCTCCCCACTACAGGGCAGAGAGAGGAGCTTGGAGAACTTTGGTCCCCGACCAGAAGGGAGAGGCTGGGGCCTTCTCGGGCCAAGCCCTGCTCTGTCTCGCAGCTGTGCCTGTCTTCAGAAAACCCAAAACGAGGAGATTTAGAGTAAAGCTGGGGCTGTGGTGGTCAGACCCCGAACAAAGCGCTCTGTGTCTCAGCCCACGCTGGGGGTTGCCTGTTGCTGCATTTCTGCCCGCTCACCCCCCACTTCCCTCCGACCTCATCACACACTCCCGCTCCTGGAAGGGCCTTCACGTTGGTCTCCGCTCCTTGCAAGCCCGAGCTGAGCACGGGAGCCGTGAATGACAGCTGCCATCATTGCTGTAGCACATGCTAAGTTGAAAGGCCAGTTTAATTTCCCCTGGAACTTTCAACTGATCACAGCCTTCTGTCTACAGAGGTGCGGACGGAACGTGCTCCCCAGTGCACGAGGGGTTAGGCTAGGGCTAGGACTGCCTGTTGGTTTGCTGGCCTCCCACCTCGGGGTGGGGACGCAGCAGCGTGAGCTCAGTCTGAGCAGTGACCGAGCCGTGGGGAGCACGGATCGGGCCGTGACTCTGGCTGGCCTGGCGGGCCTGTGCGGATTTCCCGGCTGCGGGAAGACAGGAGCCGAGCCTCGGGGGCTTCCCCTCACCTGGACTCCCTGGTGCTGGGCTGCAGTCGCTCAATGTGGCAGCCCGGTCCCGCTCATCCTGCCTGTCCCCCAGCTCAAAGCTCACCCTGGCACGGCCCGCTTGGCCCCCGCTCTTGTATTCCCATGTGGCTCCCCCACTCGCTCCTCTGGGCAGCCACGGTTGTCCAGGTGGGCCCGACAGCAAAGCCTCAGCCAGCTCCGCTCTCAGCCACTGCCCACACCTTCCCTGATCAACCTCCTCCGGCAGCAGGGAGCCGGTAAAAGTTATGCACCAGTTGCCCAGGAAGCACACACAGGCCCGCTGGTGAGCCTGCACCATCAGCAGGCAGCTTCCCTGGCCCTGAGGCTGTCCAGGATCCCATGTGAAGGAATCCATTCTGGGAAAGGCTTCCCCGCTGCAATGCTCTTGCTCTCACTGTTCCTTAACCTTTATATCCTGGCCCCTGTCCTTGCACTCCACCATCAGGGCCTGGACCTTGTATGAAGCTAAGCAAACACCCCGCAAACTTCTTTATGAATAATAATAATTAACACACATTGAGCACTTACTCTAGGCCAGATACTCCTGTAAATGCATTAAGGGTATCAATACATCACAGCAACGTTCTGGGGTGTCGACAGTTAGTATCACGCCCACTTTACAGATGAGGAAACTGAGGCACGGAGAGGTTGGGGACATTCCCAAAGTCTCAAGGCAGAAGGAAGGTGCTACCCTCCTCCCACAGCAGCTGGTCCGCCACCTCTGATGGGATCCCGTCTTCCCCAAGGCTGAGCCAATGCTCGGCGACTCTGGACCCGAGGCAGGCACGGAAGGAAAGGAACCCAGACGCCCAAAGGCGAGCCGCCCCAGACAAGAGGACATCAGTAATTTCTGAAGACTCCAAGGATTGGGCAGGCTGTTTCCACTGTCTCAGACACAGCTTTTCTGCTGCCTCTGCCTGACTTATTCATCCACCTGGCTTAGATGCTGCTTCCTCCATGCAGCCTTCCTGTCACCCAAGGCTAGGCTGGATACACCCCTCCACACATGAATTCACAGCCCATCCCAGCCATTATCACGCTACACTGCAACTGCCAGTCTCTACGACTGCCTCCCTTCCACACCGGAAGCTTCCAAGTAGGCAGGGATTGTGTCTTGCTTTGCTTTCTTTTGCATGTTTTTTTGAGAAAATAATTCTTTTACTTTTTATTGAAGTAAAAGATACTTTCAGTAAAGTACACAAATCGTTAAGTGCATAGCTCAATGAATTTTTACGTGCATACACAGCTACATAACCACCACTCAGATCAAGACATAAAACATGTCTAGTACCCAGGTTCTCTGGGTACCCTCCCGGTCATGACCCCTCACCCCAAAAATAACTATTATTTTCTAATTGCTGACACTATAACTTTGCTTTTTCTTAACCTTCGAATACATGGAAACTTTAAATAAGTGTGTCTGGCTTCTTGTGCTCAACAACATGTGTGAGATTTATTCATGTTGCTGTATATTTCACTACTTCATCTTTTTACTGTAGTACACTATTCAAGAAATATAACAGAATTTATTTATCCTATTGTTGATGAAAATTTATTTATCCTCTTGTTGATGAACATGTCCGCTAGGATATGGGGCACCTGGAACCCTCTTTTTTTGCTGGTGGGAGTATACATGGCTGTAACTGCGAAGGAAAATTCTGTCTTGTCTATCATTGTTGTAATAATTCATTTATTGAGCATTTACTATGTGCCAGGCACTACACCGATGCCTCTGCATTATCTCACTTAATCCTAACAATGGCCCTAGGAAGCAGACAGCTGCCATTTATGAACAGGATAATCGTGGCCAGAATACGATCACTGTGAAGTTTAAGTGAGACGACCCTGTGAAAGACTGAGCCCAAAGCTGCCATTGTGGAAACACTCTTCCAGCTGTCACTGTTATTACTAACGGGTGCAGGATTGGGAGTTCAGGAGCCCCGCTCCATGCCCACGTAAGACATCCTTGCAGCTCAGCACCCTTGGCCTCGGCGTGCCTGGGAGGTCATGCACTGGCCAGCCGGGACCTCTGGGGGTGACTCGTGGCACACTCTTCGAGAAGACGCACGCTCTAACCTCAAGAAGGCGGTCCCTGGTGGGGACAAGACTGAGGCTGTCAAGCACGAAGGGCCTCGCGGTGCTCAGGAGTTGAGCCCAGCAGGTAATCTCAAGCGAGATGTTTCAATACCTGCCTCTTTCACTAGCCTGCAAGCTCCGCAAGGGCCTGGCCCGTGCATGTTTCCAATCATTCGTTCATAAACACAATCTCAGGGTCCTCGTCCTCCAGACACCGTGCCAGGCGCTGAGGGACACAGCAGGGGACACGACGGACGGGGCGGGCTGAGAAGCAGGGAACAAAGTGACGTTAAGGAACCGCAACGGGGACAGGGACTCCCAGGACAGGTGTGCGTTGGGCAAGTGGCCACTGAGACTCAGTGCTCAGGAGGGACGAGCAGCTCCAGCGGGCCCGAGGTGGGAAGGACAGAAGCTGCTGCGAGGGGAGGTCCTGGGGGGTGGGGGCGTGCACGGAAGCCTTGAAGGCCAAGGCCAGGAGGGGGAGCGCGGACCTGCCCCCCCGAGGCTGGCAACCGGCAGGCTGAAGCTGGAGACGGCCGCGCGGGAACCCGGGGTCACGACGGGGCTGCAGGTGAGGGGCCGTGCGCAGAGGGCGCGGAAGGTGCTCAGGGATCAGCCCGGCGACCCGACGCACCGACCACGCACGCGCAGCAGGAGCCGCGCCGGCCACAGGCCTCACCCGCGGCCTAAGCCCCGGCTCCAGGCCACGCACCGGGCGCCGTGACCTTGGGGACAGCCCGCCCGGGCTCGGGCCGGACGCCGTCCCGGGGCGGGGGCCGCGCCGAGAGACGCACGCACCGCAGCTCCTCACGCGTCCGCCCGCCAGGCCCCGCCGGGCCCGCACCCTCGCCGCCCGCCGTGTTTACATGCGGCCCAGGCCGGCCACGCGGCTTCTGCCTCTCCCGCGCCGCCCGGCTCCGCCCCCGACGCCCCGACCGGCCGGCTCCCCCGCGTCCCGCCCCGCGCAGGCCCCGCCACGGCCGCGTGGTCCCGCCTACCACGTCCCGCGTCCCGTCCGCCGTCCGCCGTCGCGCAGGCCCTGTCAGCGAGCCCCGCCCCGCGGCCCCGCGCGCTCCGCAGCTCGGCCCCGCCCCCTGGAGGCCCCGCCCCGGGGCTGGCCTCGTCCCCAGCCGCCCGGCGCGCTCCGCAGCCAGGCCCCGCCCCCCGGAGGCCCCGCCCCGGGGCTGGCCTCGTCCCCAGCCGCCCGGCGCGCTCCGCAGCCAGGCCCCGCCCCCCGGAGGCCCCGCCCCGAACCGGCCCCGCCCCCAGCAGCCCGAGCGCCGGGCCGGCGCGCGCTGAGGCGGGCGGTCCTGAGGCGGAGGCGGGCGGTCCCGGCCCGGGGCGACCGCTGAGGGGCTCGGCACCCGGCGGGGCGGGGCGGCGGAGGCGCGAGGGCGGGCCGGGGCCGGTTCCGCGCGCAGGGATTTTAAATGTCCCGCTCTCAGCCGGGCGCAGGAGCAGCCGGCTCGGCCGCCAGCGCGGTGTAGGGGGCAGGCGCGGATCCCGCCACCGCGCGCTCGGCCTGCCGCCGCCTCAGCGTCTCGCCGCCGCCCGCCCGCCCGCCCGCCCCGGCCGCCTGCTTGCCGCGGAGACGGCCTCGGGTAGGGCCCTGCCGCGGGCCGCGGGCCAGGACTCGGCGCTCCCGGGCCGGGCCGGGCCGGGGTGGGGGTGGGGTGAGGCCGGGTCGCCGGGTCGCGGGTCCCGAGGCGTCAGTGCGGGTGCCCCGGGCAGGGCGGCTCGCGGACGGCCCGGGGGAGGTGCTGACGGGGAGACTGAGGCAGCCCCGGCCCCGAGGGAGCCGATGGGCCCACGCGAGTTTCGGGGGGCTTCTGGCCCCCCACCCCGGGTTCGGACCGGGTCGCTGGCCGCAGGCGGCGCCGCGGGTGACAGGCCACCCGGGCCCATCGGCCATTTTCCCGGCCGGCCCGAGAGGCTCCCGCGGCCGCCGCCGCCGCCGCCGCCGCCGCCGCCCGCGCGGGCTGGGGGGAGGGGAGGGGTGCGGTGGGCCGGCGGTCCCCGTCCCCGCGGCGGCCTCGCCACGCTGCCCGCTTCGTGCCCGCAGGCCCGAGCGAGGAGCCGGAGCCCTGCGCCATGCCGCGGGAGAGGAGGGAGAGGTGAGCGGCCCGCGGGGACGGGGGAGCGCGGCGGTGGGGGAGGGGCGGGCCGAGATCGGGGTGAACGCCCCGCGCCTCTGTGCCCCCCGGGCTTGCAGGGATGCGAAGGAGCGGGGCAGCATGAAGGAGGAAGGCGGCACGGATTTCTCCGTTCGCTCCAGGAAGAGGAAGGCAAATGTGGCCGTTGTGAGTACAAAGGGGGCAGGTCGGGAGGACCCCGCACCCCATCTTACCTGGGTGCCGGACCGGCCCTGCCCGCCCATTTGTCGCCAGGGGGTCGGTGCCCGGGTCCCCTGGGCAGTCGCGGCGCTCATGATCTGATCGACTAACTTTCTTTTTCTTCTCTCTGTTGTTGTCTTGGGGCTGTTCGGTGTGTTCGGGGGTCGTCTGGGGTTAGTTTTTGCAGGATCCAGATGAGGAAATTGCCAAAATTGACAGGACTGCGCGAGGCCAGTGCGGCGGTCAGGTGGGTGCATTGGGCCTGGTGGAGGGTGGCCCGTCCCCGCGGGTCGCACTGGGGCTCTGCTCTCTCGTCCCCTGCTCAGGACACTGGTGGGTCCGTCCGTCCGTCTGCAGCCGCGGTCCATGTGGCCGAGCGCGCTTTCAGAGGGCGCTGGCCTCCGGCCACCCTGGGACTCCAGGAAGGACTCGTTCCTGGCTGGCACCGTCTGAGGTTACAGATAGGTGCAGATGCCACCCGGAAGGACCAGCGTGGACATCAGATGACTCGGTCCTGTCCTTGTGCCCACGAGGAAACTGGGAGAAGAAGAACGTTAACCCGGAGTTAACCCAGAGTCCTTGCAAACCGGGGACAGTCGGGCCCACAACCTCCTCTCTGAGGCCGGAGAACTGGGGAGGTTGCTGTGTGTTTACGAGCAACAGCTTCTCCCCCATCTACATTGATTTTTTTTTTTTTTTTTGTCATGGTGTTTTAAGGACTTTCTCCCATCCTCTTTAGGTCGGGGTTCAAACTTTTCCCCCTGTCTGGCCTTGGAAGTTCTTCCAGCCCATCCAGCAATTACCCACATTGAACACCGCCGTCCGGGGCTAGACCTGGCCTCGGTACGGGTATCAGTGGAACATTCTGTTTACTGGTTTGTGTGTCTCAACACTTTTTTATTGGCTGCTCCATTTCTCTTGCCCATCTTTATGGAGTTCCTGCCAAATTTCCTGCGTGCAGTGTGATAATCATTATGATATCAGAAGTTCCTTGCAGAAAAAGCTCGTATTATCTCTTTACCTCCAGAAATAGCTAGAGACTGCAGCTTTGGCTCTAGCAGGGGAAGCAGCCTATCTGCACACGGGCTGGCCAGGCCTTCTGAGTCTGTCGCAGATAAAGCTGAGCAGTAATAGTGATCAGCCAGCGTGCAGTGGGCGCAGCTAGATTAGCGGCAGATGGCACATCACTCAGCAGAGCAGTGAGCACCAGCCGGGGAGCTGGTCTGGGAGAGGGAAGGGCTTCAGAGTGTTCAAAATAATGGCCTGGTTGCTTGCAGTAGCGTTTCACTGCACGTAGAACCCTAGTAATAAGCACTTTGGGGGAGGATTCCCTGAATATTGAACAAGGAATCGATGGTTTCCTTCTCCGTTAGAAGAAATATTTCACTTTAGGAAAGGAAGTGAGATGGCACACCCCAAGCTCGCTCTTCTCCTTTTTCTCCCCTTAGAACCTGTAAATCAAGTAAGTTGATTTTGTGGGCATTATCAAATGAGTCCCTACTTTGTGAAATTCACGATTATTTTCCCAGCTGTGTTTTGAATAGAAATGAAATTTCCAGCTGAAGACAGAGCAGAGCCATCCACACTGACTTCTTCAGAGCTTCAGAGTAGTCCTGTTCTCCGGGACAACCCGAGCAGAGCCGCATGCCTGCGGCTGGACCGTGGAGAGTCGACGGCTGTGATACGTGAACAGCCATCGCATTTCCCGCTGGGAGGCATTTTCATGGTTGTCCGGAGATTAACAGCAATGGGTTTTTGTACATTTTGTAGAGTAGATAGCTTAAAAAAATTGTCCATTTATTTATGAAGCAGTGTCTATTATTTCTCCATGAAGATTCACGAAGCTAGAACTTGCGGTTACAACAGAACCTTTTTGCCTATTAACACGTAGAATTTTTCTCTGGAGCTGTCATGGTTCAGCCCAGTACAGCACCTGAGCTTGCTCCGTGGAGCCATCACGCCAACACTCCACGTAACTGCTTCATTAAGACCACATGGAACCTTTGATGGTTCTTATCTTGGGCCGTTCTTAATGAAAAGAATACCGTTCTATCCAAAATCTATTAAACATTTCCATTTTTTTGTTTAGTTTATTTTGCATGAAACCCGACCTTTCTGTGGAAGCAGAATCCTAGACTATTATTAGTTACTTCTCAGAAAAGTCAGACTGACCGTGATTCCTCTGAAGCTTGGTATACACTCAAGTTAAGGAACATAGACCTAATTATCTGCCTCATCCACTGGTTCCTAAAAAGACCAACTTTGGAAACCATTAGTCTACTTGTGGTTCAACCTACTTTGTCTATGCAATGCTGACTTGGAACTGCCGCCAAGCAGTGTATCTCCAAAGGCCTGCTCTCACAGGTGCCAGCCACCTGGCCGTACAGGGTAGCTCCCGCTTTGTGCCTTCAAAACCAGAATTCATTCTTCCTGAATGAAGAGCAACTCAGAGCAGTTGTAATATGACCCTTTTTGAGTCAAGAAAATGCTACCAGCTCATGATACTAGAACCGAAAGGAAGTTGCCTTCCTCGCACAGCTGTTGACAGAAGTGTCATGGATAATTTGCATGCCCGATTCTTTGTACATCTGGTAGAGAAGAGCTTTGTCTGGCTTTGCTCTTCTTGCTCACTGGAAGGGCTTGGGCTTCCTCCAAAGGTGGCCAGTGCTCTGCGGTAGCCACCACGTGCCACGTCTTCCAGGCAGCACTCAGAGCCCGCGTTTCCGTGTTCTTCTGTAGTCATCCCGGTTGTCTGTTGTTCTCTGGTCAACGTGAGTGGTCTCCCTGCTTTAAAGAAACAACATGCCAGGGATCTCAGGCTTTCACAGGGCTTCCATGCTAGCAGGACTGTTGCCTGCCTGATATCTTCAACAAGTCACTATTTTATAACTTTAAAAATCAAAAATAGTTTTCTTTTTAGAGTCGGACGATGAACAGAATAGTTTTTAAAAAGAGGATTTTCCAAATGGCACAATGACCTTAGTCTTTTCCAAATAATTGAAAATTGAGTAAGTATCTGAAATCTCGAAAGAAAAGCATATTTTTTGGTTTTTAATGATAGTTCATGCTTTTACCAGATAGTCGAGTGTTACTCTGTGCAAGGCTCTGAGGATTTGAAGGTCTTTGGGAGTATCTAGGCCCTTTTTCCACGGACTTCTTAGTGTGACCTGTGACGGCTTGATTTGGTTTTACCTCGGCAGAAGTTCTTTTTGTTTTGTTTTGAGTAAAGGAAAACAAAAGTTCTCTACTGTTTAATGTATTTGGCTGGTCCTACAACCAAAAGAAGATGTCACATTTGATGAGTTTTTGTTTTAAACTGAGGGGACTTTAATAAAGATGGCAGCTAGTTTACATCTTTGCTCCTTTAGACTTGTGAACGTGTAGCGCTGTGTAAATGTTTTTATTAGAAATTCTATGTTTTATTTTTAAGAAATTTTAGTAGATTAGTTGTTAAAAAACAAATCTTTGGTTTGTGACTAAATAATCCCACAGTGTATCTTTTTTTAAGCACTTGCAGATGTCAACCATGCTGCAAGTGGATTTGTACTTTCTTTCGAAATGCAAAAGCTGTTTGCATTTTATCTTTCTTCTCTTGTGTCCATTTTGCCACTAAAGCACCTCATGTGAGGATGAGGATGTGGAAGATAAAATGCTACTGATTTCCTAGTTTTCTTGCATATTTCCTACATGGACTCCTTGGCTAGTGACAGAAGTAACATGGAAGCTTGGAGTCATTGCTGCAGCTTTCCCTTGTCCGTGCCGTCTTCGTCTTAACTGAGGCCGGAATATGTAGGCCTGGAGGTTACTCTCCGGTGTGAATGTATTTTTGTGAAGTTCTGGCTAATCTACAGATCAGTGAATGTAAAGATAGCTGGTTCACATCAAGCATTTTTAAATGTGCTTTTCATTTACAGCCTTGGGACAGCAACACAGTCTGTGCAAACCCCTGCTCCTTGATCCCCACACCTGACAAAGAGGAGGATGAGCCAGTGTACCCGAATTCTGCATGCAAGCCTCAGAGTTTCACACCGTCCAGAGCTTCACCGCTGCCTATACTGAAGTAAGCGTTGGCCCTGCCTCGCGGCTTCCAGCTCTCTTACCCAACGTTCCCCCTTAGCCCTCCTTAGTAGGGACTCATATCAACCTGAGGGGGGGTTGGGTTTTTTGTTTTTGTTTTTCTAGCTGGGCAAATAGAGAGGAAGTTTGGAGAATCATGTTAAACAAGGAAAAGACGTACTTAAGAGATCAGCACTTTATGCAGCGACACCCTCTTCTGCAGCCTAGAATGCGCGCAATTCTTCTGGATTGGTTGATGGAGGTGAGCTTGTTTTCCCCATCACTGGGAGCGTTGACCATTTCTAGATTTTCCTGTGCATTATGAACTCTCTGCGTGTTTTGTTCTATTGATACAGTCTGTATCTCTGAAGCTCTATGGTATATTTACTGCCGTGATTTTTTTTTTTTTTTTTTTTTGAGACAGAGTCTCACTCTGTTGCCCAGGCTAGAGTGCCGTGGCGTCGGCCTAGCTCACGGCAACCTCAAACTCCTGGGCTCAAGCGATCCTCCGGCCCCAGCCTCCTGAGTAGCTGGGACTACAGGCATGCGCCACCATGCCTGGCTTTTTCTATATATATATATTTTTAGTTGTCCAGATCATTTTTTCTTATTTTTTAGTAGACATGGGGTCTCGCTCTTCCTGAGGCTGGTCTCGAACTCCTGAGCTCAAGCAATCCTCCCGCCTCGGCCTCCCAGAGTGCTAGGATTACAGGCGTGAGCCACCACACCCGGCCTGCCGTGATCTTTTGACTTTTTTGCTTGCATTCTTAAAGGAGTTTTTTTCCCCACAAATTTACTTTCATTTGTTTACTTTTCATTAGTTTAAATCCTTGGGAGAGTACACCATCACACAGATTCTGTCTCCAGTGGCCTCAGCAGGAAGGTTGCCCTGGAAGTTGGCACGAACTGTGCCACTGTTTCTGTGGGCCCTGGTCACCTTTCCCCACATCACGCTGGTTTTACCGCCAGGAGTCACAGTGCTGTTCTTTGCTTTGTATATATAAGCACATTTCTTGCCCAAATAGAATTCAGTTTCGTCTCAGGCATAAACACCTTCGACTTTAAGAGAAGCTGCGTGGTTCTGGAGACCCAGCGTATACCGGCAAAAATGGACCTTGGACCACAACCTTCCAGGCATATTTGCCTTTTAGAAGTCCTATTCCCTGCAGGCCTCACAGGCTCCAAGGTGGCAGAAAGAGAAAAGCAAACTTAAAAGGACTTCTAAAATCTCTATTCCCCTTAGGGGTTTTAAAATTGGCATCTAATTTTTCCATCAAAGTTTAAATAGTCGCAAAGGTTGTATTTTCTAGTGAATTGTAACTTTGAGCTTTGTTCATTGAATTGCTTTTATATGTATCCACTGGGATGCAAATATCAGCTATTTGATAGCCACTATCATAAATTATAAAAATATATGAAGAAGCTTACTTTTAACAGTCAGATCTTACATTGTTCCTTTTTAACTCTTGGAATCCATTTTCCTTTTCTCACAGAATGTTATCCTAACAAAATATATTGATCCACACTGTCATACTTTTCTGTAGCAATTGATCGAAAGAGCACGTGTTAAAGGTTTTGATAGATGATTGTTAAACTTAAAAAGTGAAATTGTATCAGCATATCTCTGACTGGGAGGTACTGCAGGTGACCTACAGTTCCTCTATTGAGGGACTGGCTTCCTAGACAACCTCGTAAGACTTGGGTTGGTGAGAAGTGGTCTTTTTTTCAGTGAAGTGGAAGAACTTTTCACGCAGATCCATTTTATAAAAAACCACATGTAGAAGCTGAGTGTCCAACTATGGCGGGTCCCCCTTATTCTCGGGGGATACATCCAAGATCCCAGTGGATGTCCGAAGCCACAGATAGTACCAAACCCTGTACATACTGTGTTTTTTCCTATACTTTGACGGTTTTACTTACAGAAAGCACTTTATGGCTTCTCTTTGGTGTGTCAGAATTGCCGGAGTCACAACTCTTGTGCTTTGGGGCCATTACTCAGTAAAATAAGTGTCATTCAAACACAAATCCTGCAATACCGCAACAATCCATCTGATGACCAAGATAGCTGCTAAATGACGAAGGGTCAGATAGCTTATACCAGCAGTCGCCGACCTTTTTGGCACGGGGATCGGTTTCGTGGAAGACAATTTTTCCTCAGAGATGGGGTGGGGGTGGATGGTTTCGGAATGATTCAAGGGCATTGCATTTATTGTGCAGTCAGACCTCTCTGCTAGCGATAATCTGTATTTGCAGCCGCTCCCCAGTGCTGGCATCACCGCCTCAGCTCCACCCTCGGATCACCAGGCATCAGACTCTCAGAAGGAGGCAGCCGGATCCCTAGAACGTGCGGTTTACAGCAGGGTTCGTGCTCCTGTGAGATCCGATGCCGCGGCTGATCTGGCGGGAGGTGGAGCTTCTGCGGTGACGTGAGCCATGGGCTGTAAATACAGAGGGAGCTTCTCTTGCCCGCCGTCCACCTCCTGCTGTGTGGCCTAGTTCCTAACAGGCCACTGACCGGTACTGGTCCAAGGCCCAGGTACCCCAGGCTCATACGCTGGACAAAGGGAGGATTCAGGTTCCAGGCAGGTGGGAGCAGGACGGGCCAGAATGCCACACGATTTAAAACTTTTCCATTTTTTGTTTCTGCAGTTTGCGTTTAATACGTTGAGACTGCAGGTGACTGAAACCTCGGAAACTAAACGGCAGGTGGGGGGTGCTGTGTTTGCTAGAAACGAACACGCCCCTGGCGAAAGCCAGCACTCCCGGGGTCACGCGTGCCTCAGTTGTGCTAGTCCTAGAGTCAGATTCCCTGTTGCCACCTACTCCAGCGTGCCCTCGTCAGACAGGTCACCCTGCCTCTGCGTCTTGGTGTCCTCATCTGTGACATTTTCTAGCGATACTTTCCTTGAAGAGTTTATGCAGATTAGAAATGGTGTGCACGAAATTTTTATCATTCTTAATTTGTGTTTCTTCATTGGTCCCTGAAGATGGCAACATTTTCCGGACTGAATTCTTTGGCAGGCCTGCTTTTAAAGTGTAGGCCTTGCAGTTGCCCCCCACCCGCGGTAGTTTCTTGAAGTGTTAGGCGTAAAACGTTTTAATCTCTTAGGCTTCAGCTCATTCTTATAAAAAATGTTACGGCTGAGAAGTTCTAATGTAATTGATACCATTATACTTCGAAGGTCTGTTTTGAAAAATAGCTATATCTGGCTCAACCTGGACTTTAGAAATAGTCTTTGGTAATTGGTAGAACGTTCTAGCAGTATTCTGTTGTTTCTCTGCTCTTTTTATACATAGTAACCCCATAAAGTGCACCTACGCGAGATGTCCATTTTGGGAATGGCAGTGTTGTTGTGATAGTTTACATGCATGATCAGACATAGGGTGGTAGTAAAGAATTGAGATCTAATATTTTCTTGCTCCTTTTCAACCCCAACGCACACAGTATTTTACCAGATCCTCCTAATTTTTTAGTTTGAGATA
Organism: Propithecus coquereli; assembly: GCF_000956105.1. Taxonomy (NCBI): domain Eukaryota; kingdom Metazoa; phylum Chordata; class Mammalia; order Primates; family Indriidae; genus Propithecus; species Propithecus coquereli. The sequence continues at coordinate 2,639,040 of NW_012148108.1, read as the reverse complement.
TCTGAATAAATGGGTTTGTCCAAGTTGTAGCTTAAACCAGAACCTAAGTCTCTGGGTCTTCTGTTTAAAAGAAAAGCTGTTGTCTCATGTGATTCACAGTGTTTTGGGCATGTTGTAATCTTTAAATAAACGTGGTCCAGCTCATAAACTCTCTTAACTGGTATGGCCTGGTTGTGACAATGCTAGGTCTTTCCTCAAGTCCAGGGAAATTGATAAAGGGGGGAGCAGCATTCTCTGAGGAAATTCATAATTCATGTGATAGTTTGTTTGGGGGTTTTCTTTTTAAATGAAAATGCTGCTTTGAGCAGGCGGTAAACATATCTCCCTTCCCTGGCCTGGGAACATTTGTTCTTACTACTCTACAGATCGCAGAGCACTTAATCCTTATACCTAAGTGCCAGTTTTTCATTGTGCATGCACTTACAGTTTTTTTTTCACTGAAGTAACTGTTCTAAAACTTACTAAATATTTTTTCAGGTGTGCGAAGTCTATAAACTTCACAGGGAGACATTTTACTTGGCACAGGATTTCTTTGATCGGTACATGGCAACACAAGAAAACGTTGTAAAAACACTTTTACAGCTTATTGGGATTTCATCTTTATTTATTGCTGCCAAACTTGAGGTAAATAATTTTCAAATACTTGTTGTACAATGTGTGGTGTTTCTTGAGCTCCACTGAGATTAGCGGCGGAGGTCAACCGATTGTCTGTAATGCATATCCTACAGTTTTCTAATCTGAGGCCTTCTGAAGCTAAGACGTGCACAAAAGGCTGGAAACTGACCAGGAAGAGAGAGGAGTTGTGAGTGTGTAGAACATGTAGGTTAATGTAGTTACATTGAACTTTGAACTCAGAAGATTAAGAATTTGGTGTGATTATAGAAGGGTGTATGGGCCCAACTTTCAAACACGTTGTTAAAGGTACTGAAAAGATGAAAATTTCGAAAGTGCTCACAACGTGTAAAAGTTCTATCCATGCATTTATTTAGTAGGGCTAGGGGTTTCATTTCTCTTGCAGCTAACACGTCTGCAACCATTGGAGTGACTCCTGTATTAATCCCATCAGTGTGCCCCTCTCCTTCCATGCCAGCGTGCTAAAAAGAATAGTTTTGGATGTATATTGTACAGTGAACCATTAGAAATTGGCTTTGTGCTAGTAGTATCTTCCTTTTATTTCCTTCTAGGAAATCTATCCTCCCAAGTTGCACCAGTTTGCTTATGTTACAGATGGGGCTTGTTCAGGAGATGAAATTCTCACCATGGAATTAATGATCATGAAGGTAGGTCACAAATTAGTTTTTCAGTCATTTTTTAAATGCACACATAACATCTTTTCCACATGAAGTATGAGCGCTTCTAATAGGTGCTCTGCGGCTGGACACATTGTGGCCTGGAACGTGGCTGCGTTTGAACTTACTTCCTCGGGCATTGGTCTCTTTTCTCTGTTCCCCTTTAGGCTCTTAAGTGGCGTTTAAGTCCGCTGACCATCGTGTCCTGGCTGAACGTGTACATGCAGGTCGCGTATCTGAGTGACGTGCATGAAGTGCTGCTGCCGCAGTATCCCCAGCAGATCTTCGTGCAGATCGCAGAGGTGAGCGCTCGATCCCTGGGGGTCTGCCCGCCCCGCCCCGCAGCTGGAGTGGGGACGTGGAGGGCACATGTTGGCGTCAGTCTCAGTCTCTGTTCTGCTCCGTAGCTTTTGGATCTCTGCGTCCTGGATGTCGACTGCTTAGAGTTTTCTTGCGGTGTGCTTGCTGCTTCCGCCTTGTATCACTTCTCTTCCTCTGAACTGATGCAGAAGGTTTCAGGTACGTGGCTTTCCAGCGAGTGCACAGACAGGGTGTGTGACACTCACAGACAAATCACCGGCCTCAGACCGAGCCACGTGTCCTTCCGTCGTCGCAGGGTATCAGTGGTGCGACATAGAGAGCTGTGTCAAGTGGATGGTCCCGTTTGCCATGGTCATAAGGGAGACGGGGAGCTCAAAACTGAAGCACTTCAGGGGGGTTCCTGCTGACGACGCCCACAACATCCAGACCCACAGGGACAGCTTGGACTTGCTGGTCAGTGCCACTCCCGCTGCCAGTCCCTCCTGCCCAGAGGGGGCCTCAAAACTGCTGGAGGAGCCTATTCACTTTCCTTCAGGCAGGCTCCAGATTTCCTAGAAAAATTCCAATTCTTTTAATTCCTGGAAAAAGGAAAATTCTGGTCAGTAGATACTGTGTCTCGGTGTCATGTGGACCAGAGACTTTTAGGTCGTTCTTTGCTACCTTCGTCCTCTCGCCTCCACAGAAAAAGCATGCGGTAGGTGAAGCCCAAGGATAGTTCTCCGCTTTGACATTCCCCCTTTGTTCTCACCAACAGGACAAAGCCCAAGCAAAGAAAGCCATATTGTCCGAACAGAACAGGATTTCTCCTCTCCCCACCGGGGTCCTCACCCCCCCACCCAGCAGTGAGAAGCAGAGCGGTGGGCAGGGGACCGCGTGACACACCAGCGTCCTCCACCAAAGACAGTCGCGCACAAGTGCCTGCTCCGAGTTCTCCTCGTCCGCTGCAGCGGAGGCGTGCGTTAGCTTTTACAGGTGTTTAAGTGGAAGAGCGCATCTCTTCCCCAGCAGAAGTATTTCTGTGGATGGCATTGGACAGGGAGAAGTGTTTTTTATTGAATGCTTAGATTTTTTAATAAGTGGGTCAAGTACACCAGCCACCTCCAGAACACCAATGAGTGCTCCAGATGCTGCTAAGGAGGGTGATACTTGACTTGATTGACTGTTCACACAAACAACAAAGGCTTGAAGTGAGGAGCGCGCCGCTGCTCTCCCTCAGGTGTTCTGGCTCGCGTGGTGCTAAGTGAAACAGGTGGTGGTGAGCATCATGGTGCAGAGCCCACCGCCAGCCCGCGGGGCCTGCCCTCGCCACACTATCAGTGACAACGTACAACGCCTTTTATGAACTGTCGTAAGTGCTGCTATGTCTGTCCGTTTTTAATAAAGATAATACTGTCTGTGAGACAGCTGGTTTTACGAGCTATGCCTGGTAACTTAAGTTAGAAGTCAGCCTTCAGGGTGGCTGTGTCAAGTTCTCTGTTTTGACTTCATGCTTCTTGACGCTCAAGTCTTTTCAGGCAAATACATTTAAAAGAAAACTTCTGAAGTGAGCTTGTGTGCCTCCAAGGCCCCCGGAACCGGCAATGGGGATTTGATTGGCAGTCCTCCCACGACACCCTGCCTGCGTGGCCGTTGATGGCAGTAGTGAGATCACTGCCACGTCTGAGAGGACACTTACATATAATTTCTTCCCGAGGACTGTCAAAGGTCATAAAGAATCTATAATTAGTGTTATTTAATATTCTTTTCACCCTTAGCCAAATCTTAAAGAATAAATGAATTTTTGTTTGGAGAACTCGTTAACATGGTAGCCTAAAACTATGCTTTTAAGAAGAAAATGCAAAGTAAAATTCTATGTAGCTCAAGGGCATGATGTCATTACCCAGTCTGTTCCCTGACCATTGATGGAATCACCAAGTGCCTTTGCCGATGGTCACCGTCCACTCGAAGGCCTGATGCGCACGGCGCGCGTCACGTTCTGTTGAGCGTTGGTACTGCGGAGTCTGACGTTTGTCTTTCTACCGATGCTTCGGCGTGTGTGGGGCGCACACCAGGGAGGGTGAATGAACGAATAAATACCACTTATTTTCAGCTTGGTGTCTCCTCTCATTTCGTAAAAATCTGCTTGAAGTAAAAAGGAAAACAGCCACTTTAAATCTGTACCACGTTTGTGTGAGTTGGAGAGAGACCCGACCTTCTGACATCGATGTAGTCGTCAGGCGGGTTTCACGACAACATCCTAATAGATGCGTTGTGAAGTCGCAGGGAACGGTCCTCAGTCAAGCGATGCACCTCCCAGCCCGTGATCTCCTCGTCTCAGGCAGAGATGTCAGAGCCTTAAAGGCAGTGACCTTAATGGCGATCGTTTGTAGGCGACCTGGCAAAACCCTAAAAGTGGTTCCTTTCCATTTTGCATTTTCTGTGCAAAAATACGGCGCTGAAAGCATTCCTATTTCCAAAGTTGTTTTGTAAATTTGAGAGCTGGACAAATGAGAGGTGACAGCGATTTGAAAGCACGTTTGAGGTGAGCATTGCCGCAGAGGCGGGTTAGCAGGCCGGGGCGCCACAGAGGGCGTCACTGAATACGCTGAAACAGGAGCGCCTAGTACGCAAGTTGTCTGGATGCTGCATTTCCAAAATCCGGATTTTTTTAAGATGACAGCGTTGCCATAGGCAGCTCTTAATCGCCTGTGCTAATAAAGGGTAAGCCCCAGGTGGGTGAATGAAATCCATAGCCATCAGTAATTTCTGTGGCTCTGTCAGAAACCCTAAAAGCCGCTAGTAAGTAAAGATCAAGTTCCCTCCTACAGCAGCTTCCTCCGTTTGCTCGTAACCGGTTTGTGGCTAACTGGTCTCCCTGCTTGGTTTTTGCCATCCCGTTTGCCAGGCCGTTTTTGTTCTGCTGTTCAGCCAAAGCCAGCTGAGGCTGGGCGATGCCCCAGCAGACATCAGGGACGACACTGGCCGCTCGGTCCACTTGGTCCACTTGGGTGAATGATGCTCTGAGGCCAAGGTGGGAGCAGGAAGGGCCAGAGAGAGGCGATGTGGGCCCCTTGACATCAGAGATGGAGAAAAAACCGTGGGGACCGACTGGGCTGTGGGACAACAGGCGGCATCTTCGTGCCCCGCCCCAGCTCACAGACCCACTTGCTAGTCCGCACCAGAGGTGCTGGCATGTCTCTGTCCCCCGTGCCTAAAAAAGAAACACTGGTCCTTAGAGGTGAGTGTCCAAGGTTTTCCAAAGGCACCTTCCCTGGTTGGAAGTTAGACCGCTTATGTTCCACGGCGGTCGTTTCATACCAAGTGGGTAAATAAATGGTGCCAAGGTTCACGTTGATTTTAAGTTCCCGAGGCAGGGCCGGGCGCGGTGGCTCGCGCCTGTAATCCCAGCACTCTGGGAGGCCGAGGCGGGTGGATCGATCGAGCTCAGGAGTTCGAGACCAGCCTGAGCAAGAGCGAGACCCCGTCTCTACTAAAAATAGAAAGAAATTAGCCGGTCAACTAAAAATAGAAACAAAAAATTTAGCCAGGTGTGGTGGCTCACGCCTGTAGTCCCACCTGCAGGAGGATGGCTTGAGCCCAGGAGTTTGAGGTTGCTGTGAGCTAGGCTGACGCCACGGCACTCACTAGCCCAGGCAACAGAGCGAGACTCTGTCTCAAAAAATAAAATGTAAATAAATAAGTTCCTGAGGCAGATAAGTCCAGCTGTGGAGCCCTTTAAGATTCAGAGCATAGGGCCCGATACACTTCTACCCACTACCTCAGACACAAACGAGACTCGAGTTCATGCCGGCAAAATTAGGCTCTAGCTCAGAGCAGGGACGGAAGGAGAAATCAAATCTGATAATGTCTAGTCATATTTACCCGACCGTGCATTTTCCTACCACATGTTCAACATTTTGAAATTCAAATCACATTTATACCTTGGACATTGTTGGAAGACTATTTTTATCCCAGCTGTAATCATCTAATTTGCTGATTACAGGTCTCAAATTGCCACAGAGAACTCAATTTTTGAAAGAATTGTCCTGTTTGATCAAATATGTTATTCAAGCCATGCAGTCATTTGTTCCACAAAGTTACCTGCCAGGCAGAGTTAACCAGGAGTAATAGCATTAGAAGCCCACACTTAAAATCAAGCATTAGCTAATCTGCCCGTGACAATAGAGTCTTAAATATAATTTGCCGCAGATACTTCAGTTCCTGCACGGACAGACAATTGCATTTTGTATTCAATGAGCATAGATTTTTCTTACCTCATCCCAGTTCCAAATTTATCTCCAGAAGACCCTAATGTGCTCAGTTTCACAGTCTTACCAGGTACCATTTCCCCGGAGCTTCAGCCGGGAGGACAATGCTATTATCCTTTATTACATAAATATACACCCTCCCCCTTTGAAATCTTTCTCCCGATCAATGCCAATTCCAAAAACTGTGCAGTGAGGCTCAAGTCCAGTGTTGGCTTCCCCGGGGTCGACGTGCAAGATGCTCTCCGGAGCCCCTGCTGGGCACTGGCTCAGCACGTGAGACCGAGGCGCAGTATGTGGTCGAGGGCCCAGGTGGGCCTGGGAGACAGGTGAGCACCTGGAGTCCTGTGAGGGCAGCGGCGTGGACGGGCGGCCTCCGGGAGCAGGGCTGCCGCTGAACAGGTGGGCTGTCGGATCCTCCCCAGCAGTCCGCAGAAGGTGCCCACAGATCGGGTGGAGGGAGAGGAGGAGGTGCAGGGTGGGCGCGGTCTCACCGGCAGCAGGAAGCGGAAGTTCTGGGGAGGGGGACTTCCTCAGAGCCAGCTGGGAGGCAGAGGTTGAGGGCGCAAGCCCAGAGTCCAGCCTCTTTGTGCACGTGGAGGGTAAGAAGGCAGGCAGCGGGCACATCCGTAACAGTGACATCAACGCTGATTTCCAAATGGCCCTGCCCAGTGTCCGCTCCCGTCTCTCCCCAGGCCACAGGAATCTCTGCCCCTGCGTCTCGGCGCAGGGCTGCGCCCGTCCACCCGCTCGCAGCCGGCTCAACCTCTCCTGCCGGAGCCGGCCCGGCTCACACCGAGGTCATCTCTTCCCTGGGCTCTGGAGGCCATCGCCTCGAGCTGAGACCCTGCCCTGCCGCTTCCCGGTGTGATCTCGGACACCGTGCGCCACCTCTCCAAGCCCAGTGTTTCTCAGCCGTGACACGAGGATGACAGTGATGGGACTTGTGGCACAGAAGTGCGCGGAGAGGAAGTGGGGAGATGCACGGAAAAGCTGAGCAGGGTGCTCGGCACGTTGGAACAGAACCAGAAGTGAGTGACAGCTGCCAGCCCTGTCATTGTCCCCACTGGAGGCACCGTCACGGCGACAGGCCGTCAAGACAGCCTTGGTGGAGAATGCTGGGGGGTGGGGGATGGGCGGCCACCACGCGTGCCCCCCGCACAGCCCAGCCAGGACAGCCGTTCCCTCCTGGGCCCTGATCCTCCTCAGCCTCTCCCCTCCCGCCTGCCCCCAGGTCTTGTCCAGGCTCCAGCCCCGCCCCTCCTCCCTTCCTGCGCAGCCCGTCTGAAAGTGTCGTCTACACCCGCTGTCGCTCCACCTGCAGCCCTCTCCGGCTGGGCTTCTGTTCCCACACCCCACGCCCTGCCCTGGCCGCCTAAAACCTCCTTGCGACAAATCCCACGGCACTCTCCAGCCTTCCTCTCCCCCGGCGTCTCTGCCACACTTAGCTCTAGCAAACCCTCCTTCCCTCTAGAAAGTTTTTGTGCTCCCTTGGCCTCTTCCCCTGTCCCCAGCCCCACCGTCCACTCCTTCCCCTCTTCTCTGCTCTAGCATAAGGTGGAAGAGCCACAGGTCCACCCTGGGCCACCACTGACCTCGGCGCCTGGGCAAGGTCACCGCCCCAAAGGCTCTGATGCCTCCTCTGTGCCTCCCTCACCCCAGCCACGCCTGCCCTGGCTTCAAACCCGGATGCCCACCTGCCCGCGGGAGCCTCCGTCTACTCATCTCAGCGTCGTCTCGAAAACTCATTCCTCCTTCCATCGTTAATACTACTCCGAAACATGGGAACTGCTCATACCCAATTCGCAAGCCATCAGGGAAATGCAAAATAAAAACAACGGGATCGTTTCACACCCACCAGGGTGGCGAAAATTTTAAAGTGCAGAGAATAATGAACACCTGTGGACCCATCACCCAAGTTTGCCGAATTGGCTTCGTATCATTTTTTTTTTTTTTAGACAAGAGTCTTGCTCTGTTGCCCCAGGTAGAGTATAAGAGTACAGTCGTGTCATCGTAGCTCACAGCAACCTCCAACGCCTGGGCTCAAGCGATCCTCCTGCCTCAGCCTCCCGAGTAGCCGGGACTGCAGGTGTGTGCCGTCACGCCAGGCTAACTTTTCTATTTTTTTTTTTTGTGGAGACAGAGTGTTGCTCTGGGACGGTGTCAGGATGACTCAAACAAGTTACTTTTATTGTGCAGTCAAACTTCTGCTAATGACAATCTGCATTTGCAGCCGCTCCCCGGCACTAGCATCTCCGCCTCAGCTCCACCTCGGATGACCAGGCATTGGATTCTTGTAAGGAGCCGCAACCTAGATCCCTCCATGCGCAGTTTACAGTAGGGTTCGAGCTCCTGTGAGAATCTAATGCCGCTGCTGATCTGACGGGAGGCGGAGCTTACGCGGTGATGCCAGCCATGGGGAGCGGCTGTCAACACAGATGAAGCTTCGCTGGCTCACCTGCTGCTGCATGGCCCGGTTCCTAACAGGCCACGGACTGGTACCAGCCTGCAGCCCAGGGGCTGGGGACCGCAGCTCTAGGGCACATTCCTAGCTGTGGAATGGCTCCGTGTCAAAGGGCATGGCCTTTGCACCTTAAGCTACTTCCCCACGTGACACCAACCTCGACGCCCAGCCAGGAAGTGCAAGACTCCCTGCCCCCGCTTCTGCTCCAGCACTTGGTACCGTCAACTGTTCTTCCCGTTAAAATTGCTACTATTGAACTTTATTGTTTTTTTCCTCTGGTTTCCAAAACGTAAAGCTTGTTTGTTATAATACATTGGAATACTACAAGCACGTACAACACAGAAAGTGAAAATCCCCCGGAGTTGCCATTCTTAACAGTCTTGGTGTTAAAATACTGTACGTTACTCCGGAATTTTTTTCTATGCATACACTGACACGTGAACAAATGAGAATATTTGCTGTTTTTCTACAGGGCTGTTTCATTCGATTGTATCATCTCTAGCAATTTAAAATGCACAGGCGCATACAGACTCACTCCCTTTTTGCTTTTATTTCTCAGTGATTTTCTGCCGGTTGATTTCATTGCCAGCAGAGGGCCTGGCACTGAATAGGTGCTCATTAAAGATTTGCTCCACGAATGGGTGGATGGATGGAGGGATTCTTACCTATTTAATACATAGCCACTTTATTTTTCCACGCCCAGAAGAATATAGACTGGCTTCTACTTCCAAAAGACCACAATTAAGATTGAAAAGTGAGACACAAGCAGGAATGAACCAAGCCTCTTCCCAGGTTCTACTCTGTACCAGTTGCAGCCTGAGTCATCCAGAAAGTTCTCTATGTCCCTCTTGCTAAGCACCTAACCAGGTTATCTCTTGTCATAGACAAGCAACGAACATTCAGTCTCTGTGAGATACTTGGTCTGAAGCGTCCCCCTGAAGTCCTGCATCCTCCACCCCTCCCCAAGTCTGGGGCAAATGCAGAAATGCACCTGGGGGCCTTGGGGTCAGGCGCAGCCGTGGGGTTCTGTCGTGTTTGGGCTGCCAAGTGGCTTGAAAACACTTGAGCCAACATTTAAAACTTGGAAGTCAGGTACGACGGCGCACACCTGTAGTCCCCGCTACTTGGGAGGCTGAGGCGGGAGGATCACTTGAGCCCAGGAATTTGAGGCCAGCCTGGGCAACATAGTGAGATCCCATTCCAAAAATAAATAAAAAAATAAATAAATAACCTAGAAGCGTCCACACTCGGATGTGGCTCTGCAACTCTGGGCAGCCCTGGGCAGGGCACGTGGGCTGCAAAACGCCGGAATCCCCACCGATCCCCACGGCACCCAACGCCAAGGGCTCACTCCACCACCGTCTGTTTTCACATTCCCACTGCATGTTTCTCGGAGTAGATGGATATTTCTCGTACCTGCGACTGTCAAAAGTGAGAAAACAGTGTATGTAGATCAAGACGGTGAAGCGTTTCAAGAAAAATGGCAGAGAGCAAGCACGTTTCTCCCCGGAAGTGCAGAATACTTGAGCACGTTTACTATTCGGTACGAAACGTCTCAGTCTTCAAAGGCATGTTCTTTTTCCTGCCCAGCTCCCACAGGCATTTGAGTTTGGGGTTCCTGGATTTATAGGGGAGTCTCAGTTCCAAGCCCAAGGTCTGTGGGGCTTTCAGCCTGTCACTTACCTACTACCGGCCTCAGTTTCCCCATCTGCCCAGCGGGGCTGCCAGCCTCCAGGCAGCAGTCCTGGTCAGAGGGGAGGAGGGGCAGATGCTCTCCCAGGGTGCCTGGGTGGGGGTTGAGCTGCTTTCTGTTTCTCTCTGAACTCTTGTCTTCCAGGTGGTGACGAGAGGCGAGTTTACGGTGTTTTCGGGTTTGCAACCACACTTCAGAGAACCCCCGGCTTCCTTTCACGCAGAGGAGGTTTCGTTTCTCCAGATGCCAGCGTGGGTCGGGGGTGAGGGCGACAGGGGGCGGGGCGGGAGTGAAACTGGCAAGTGGGGGGCAAGCAGGTAGGCTGGGGGCTGAGGGGGTCCCCCACGCTCCAGACTCCTCCACTCCCACTCCCGCCCCCATCCTTCAGGCAGGCCGGTGACCCCTGGGGTGACCTTTGACCCTCAGTCTATCCAAGGCACGTCAAGGCCAGAGGTGGGGCAGGTGTGGTTCCAGAGCTGCTGTGGGAAAATGGATCCCCGACACCCACCAAAGGCTGGTGCCTGCAAGGCCCTGCAGAGGGACCCTGGGCGGGAGAGGCCTCCACCGCCGGGGCAGACTGTCCTTCCTTGAACTGAACCCTGCACCAGGCTGCTGCAGACCCCCTAACTCTGCCCCTGTGGTGGAGAAACTGAGGCTCCAGAAGACGGCTGCACAGACCCGGAGTGATTTTCTACTCTGCTCGTTTCAGCGGCGCCCGGGGCGGCTGAGCGGCGGCTGGTCTGCGGCAGAGTCGGATGCTCGGTCAATAAGGAATTCACGGAAGCACAGAAGGCGGGGGCTGGGTGGGTTTTATTAATTACGTTTCTCTCATCCTCATAACAATGGCATGTCAGTAATCTACACTGAATGTGCCCCACTGATGCCAATGATTTCATCCTTTTGTTTCCGTTAAAAAAAAAAAGTCAGTCTGCCCAAGCCAGTCAGCCCCAGCGCCAGGCTAGAGCCCAGCACGCCCCGGGAGCCCCTCCCTCTGCCCCTTTTGCACCCGGCTGTCCTTGGCAATGCCGACAGCAGCCCTGCCCGGCTGTGCCCGTTCGCTGAGTCCAGCCCCCGCCCCCGCCCCACTGCACTCCGCTTTGCTATAGTCCCACGGACAGGTGCTCTGACACCTGTTGTGTGTCCTCTCTGGGGGGAATGACAGGCAGGGGTGTGTGTGTGCACAGGTGTGTTGGGGACAGCACTTACGAGTGGGATCCCTCTTGGTGCGCCTCAAACCACTTCCCTCACCTGAGTGATCTTTTTGAAGAAAGACAAAAAGCCATAGGCTATGGATTGCTTTCTTCCCGCGGTCCCTGTCTGTTACTAGATTTTATCATTTGGCATGAGTCGGAGAAGGGTATTTGTGTCGGGGGCGCACAGCGATGACTGACAATGTCACAGATCTCTTGCCCCCTTCCGTTGTCACCTGCCTACCCCAGATCCCAGGAGGAGCTGCTGGCAACGGCATCGAGGAGTTTCCAAACTTATATGTGCTGAACCTGGTGTCCTCCTCTCTCGGTGCCATGGCAGGCTGACACACATCCGGTCCAGGAGAGAGCCCCCGAGGAAAGCATAGCCAACGTACAATGTTTTCTGCCACAAACGAGAGACAGATGCACACGCCGACACCTATGCTATTATCTGAACCCCAACTTGATCGGGTGCGACGCAAGCTTCGGACAGCCGTTAAAACGGGGGCCTCTATAGGACTGTCACCCGGATTATTCCAGAAGGAGCTTTCAGAACGGGGCACGATGACCTTCCCCGGCCCCTGGACACCGGGCACCCCAGGTTTGCGGGAAAATCCTAGAACGGGGTCCCAACTTGGCCATCTCCACCTGCGACTCAGGGCAGTGCTGGAATTTCCATGCAGCTGAAAGCAGGGGCCACGGGCACATCCCGAGGTTGGGTTGGCAACTGCACATCGAACAGGACGGTTTGGGAGAAATCGAGGATGATTATGGAGGGGGTGAGAGCCTCCCCCACCCCCATCTCTGGCGCTGCCAACCTCCCCCCACGGGACTTTCCGCCCTGCAGACCTCCTCCCCCGAGGCAGTGGGGGCCGCCTTGCACAGCTGACGGTCCAGGCTCCCCCGCTAGCGGCACCCCAGCGGAGCCAACGCCGGGAACACTGTCGCTGCGGCGGTTGACAACACTCTAGCGGAAGGCCTGACATGCATGCTCACCCCGAACAGCTGCCAGACCCTGGCGCGCTCTGCTGCTATAAAAATACCAGCTCTGCCGCCCCAGCTCCTGGAGAAAGTCTCGTCGTGACAGCCTGCAGAGCAATCCTGCGTTTGAATTTCATCTGCGAATCCTGGTTTCCTCCAGACAAGCTCGAACCTGCACAGATGGCCCCTCGCATCGAAAAGTAAAAATAACAAAGCTCGCGATGCTGGGCCCCCGTGTCTCTGGGCAGATGTGCTGGCCATACCTTTTGGGAGGAACGCAGTCTGCGTCCCGGCAGCAACCTCTCCCCTCCTGTGCTTTCTCACGCGCCCCTTCTGCTGTGCTGGGGGTGGCAGCCATGCCCTTCAGAGTGTGTTCTTGGCAGTGTCGGGGGGCCTGAGTCTTTGGAGCGGGGGAGGGGGACCCAGAGGGGTGGGTCAGTATGAAAACTCATCCTGCACCCCACTACCCCAGACTGGCCACGTTGTCTTCCACGAGATGGCCCAGGCAAGGGGATGAAGGGTTGCTGGAGTAAAGCCCCAGGTAAGGTGGCCAGCAGAAGGGCAGAAGGGGAGCTCCTGTACTAAAGGCCCAGTGCGTGCCAAGGGCCAGTGGCAGGATGGGAGAGGAAGCACTTGGGGCTCCTGATTATTGGAACCCCGCAAACCCCAACCAGCCACGTAGTCATTTCCCCCAATGTTTGCTGACAGCCTCTATTCCGGGCGCTGGGGCTATAGTTATGGACGAGCAGAGGCCCAGAGAACACACCGCCAAGGCCACGTGTAGGCTGGGTGGCCACAGACCCACTGGTCAGGGAGGCCAGGAGGCCAGGAGAGAGGCCAGAGGAGGCAGGAACCCCCTGCTGGAGACACCGTGGGAGCCATGTGACCCGAGACCTCGAGTGTCATCCAGAAATGAGGCTACCGTCTTTGCTCCCCTAGAGGGTCAGATATTCAGCTGCAAGTGAAACACAGTTCATGCTGAAGGAGAAAAGAACAATTTATGGATTCATATGAATTTACAGAGTCAGAAGATAGCCCGGCAGCAGACCTAGCCTCAAGCCCTGCTTTGGTCTGTGCGGACTTTGTTTTCCACGTGACATCTGCCCGAATCTCCACGCTGACATTCCTACCAGCAAGTGCCTCCCACCCGAAATCTCTAGCAAAAGTCTTGGGGACGCTTCTCACTGGTCCAGCTTGGGTCACATGCCCACCCCTTCTCTAATCGCTGTGGCCAGAGAAGTGCAGTGCTGTGATCAGCCAGGCAGGGGCCACGTGCCAGGCCCCAGGGTAGGGCTGGGGTCAGCCCCTCTAACGACCTGGCTCCACGGAAGAGGGGGAGGGATGGCGGCCTGGCCAAAGCAGCAAATACAGAAACAAACAAGGCCCCTCCCGAACAGCGGGTGACAGCAGGGATAATGAAACAGCTGCAAAAGTCCTGTTTCCAACAGCAGGATCCTTCTTGCTGCAGTTGTGTGGCCTCTTTCATTCTTGCTCCCAGCGTCCCTAATTCCACCGTGCTGGCCTCTGTGCCAGGCCTGGATACGAGGAAGCTTCCGGACACGGCTGTGGGGAAGCCTGTCCACCACCTGGCCTCCGGGGTGGGAGCTCTCAGTTGAGGTCTGCCTCACCCCCAAGGCCCCCAATCCTCCTTTCCGGTGTTTCCCCTGCCTCCCTGCATTTGGGCTTTCATCTTCCTCTTCCTTAGACCAGCACCTGAAGGTCCCCGACCTCACCTGGGGGGAGAAAAAACTGAGACCAGGAGGGTCTTAACCAGCCAAAGCCTCCGTCTGCCACTCAGGTAGACCTGTCCTCTTGCGGTAGAACGAGGGACCGATGTGGCCAAGCATATCTGGCTGTTGGTTCTGGGAGGGGACAAGAGAACAGATGTTATTAAAGAAGGGCCTGCTGAGGCGGCCGGGGGTAAGTGAGCTGGGAGGAGGCAGGCAGGGCGTTCAGCTTCTGGGCCACCGCAAGGCCCCGTGTCACTGTTGCAGTGTGTCTCCGTGAAGGCTTCAGGGCCCGTGGCCACACTGCGCCTTAGCGGGACCGCCCATTAACCGGCTCACAGGAACCTCCAAACCCAGCCAAGGGTCGGGGCCCAGGCACCAGCTTTGGGGGATTGCGAGCCCCGGGGCGGCCCTGGCCACACGGGCCTGGGAAGGGGACTCGGTCCCACTGAGCCCGGTGGCCCAGCCGTCCTGCCGGGACGTGGAGCACTTGAGTCCTGTCCCCTCCCAGGCCTGCTCCGGGCCGCGGCCAGTCGGGCTTGGCCCCAGGCGTGGACGGGGGAGGAGGAGGAGGGAGGAGGAGGAAGAGGAGGAGGGAGAGGAGAAAGAGGAGGAGAAAGAGGAGGAGGGAGAGGAGGAGGGAGAGGAGGAGGGAGAGGAGGAAGAGGAGGAGAAAGAGGAGGAGGGAGAGGAGGAGGGAGAGGAGGAAGAGGAGGAGGGAGAGGAGGAGGGAGAGAAGAGGAGGAGGAGGAGGAAGAGGAGAAGGAGGAAGAGGAGGAAGAGGAGAAGGAGGAGGAAGAGGAGGAGGAGGAATAAAAGGAGGAAGAGGAAGAGGAGGGAGAGGAGAAAGAGGAGGAGAAAGAGGAGGAGGAAAAGGGGGACGAAGAGGAGGGAGGAAGAGGAAGAGGAGGAGGAAGAGGAGAAGGAGGAGGAGGAGGAAGAGGAGAAGGAGGAGGAAGAGGAGGAGGAAGAGGAGGAATAAAAGGAGGAAGAGGAAGAGCAGGGAGAGGAGAAAGAGGAGGAAGAGGAGGAGGAGGAGGAGGGAGAGCAAGGAGACGCCCCGAAGTCCCGTCGGCCCGGGTGCGGTTCCGACGGGACCACGGGACTCCCGGCCGCGGTCGGTCCTGCCCGGCGCTCAGGCCGCGCGGCACGTGCCGCGTGTTTACCCACGTGACGTGGCCCCGCCCCGGCCCCGCCCCCGGCCCGCCCCCGCGCTGGGTCCCGAGCTGCGTCCCGGCGCCCCCGGGAGACAGGAGCGGGCGCCGAGCTCCCCGGGCCGGCCTGGCGCGGGCGCTCCCCGGACCCGCATGCGGGGCGGGCCGGGCCAGTGCGGGAGGCCCGCGGGGTGCGCGCTGCGGGGGCGGGGCCGGGCTGCACGGGCAACTAAGGAGACGCGTCGGGGGCGGGGCCAAAGCAGCGGTGGGCGGGGCCGAGCGTGCGCGGGACTCTAAAGGGCGGCCTCGGGGGCGGGGCCAGGCGCGGGGGGCGGGGCCTGGCTGCGCACGCGCTCTGGCGCCCTCCCCACCGCTAGCCCCGCGAGTCTCACAGTCGCAGGTGCGCGCTGAGCTGTCCCGGGACGCAGAAGCAGGTGAAGCTCTGAGCGGCACCTTCGCGCCTGGGGGCCGGTACGTCCCGGCGGAGCGGCTCCCTCCTGCGTGGCGCCCGCCCTCGACCCCGCTGGCACCGCCCATGCTGGCTGTGTCCCCGCCCGTCCCAGCTAATGTCCCCTCCCGTCCTGGCTGTGTCCCCCCCGACCCCGCTGCACAGCCCACGGCGCCCCCGGGCCGGCACGCGGGAGGCAGAGTCCGCCCCTCCCTCCAGGCCTGTCCCCCTACTCCGGGGAGGGGGCACGACGGGCAGCCAGGCCCAGGGAGGGCTCCGGCCTCCCCAGTCCCAAATCCCAGCTGCTCCGGATCCCACCCGTGCCCCCCGCCCCGCTCCCCGCCGAGTGCTCCCTAACTGCACCCCCTGCCCGCTTGCACCCCCACTCCACCTACATCCCCCACTCCGCCTGCACCCCCCACTCCACCTGCACCCCGCACTCCGCCTGCACCCCCACTCCACCTGCGCCCCCTACTCTGCACCCCCCACTCCGCCTGCACCCCCTACTCTGCACCCCCACTCCGCCTGCACCCCCCACTCCACCTGCACCCCCCACTCTGCCTGCACCCCCCACTCCCCCTGCACCGTCTACTGGTGACACATTCTCTCAGTTTTTGTTTGTCTCAAAAAAATCTTTGTTTCATCTTCATTTTTTAAAAAATTTTCTTTTTCTTTTTTATTATTGTCTTTTTCTCAAACGGGGCTGCTGAGAAATCATCTTCGTTTTTTTTGAAGGATCATTTTGCTGGGTATAGAATTCTAGGTTGCCAGTTATTTTTTTATTTCTCCACTTTTGATATGTTGTTGCCTTGTCTTCTGAGATGCGTCGTGTCCGACCGGAAGTTAATGCTCTTTTTGGTTTTTGTTCTTTGGTACGCTCTATGTCTTTTTTTCTGGCTGCTTTAAAGTATTCCTATTTCTTCCCTCTGGCTGGTCCCAACTGAAGTGTCCCCCAGCCCTGTACGATCTCGGATATTGTTCAGCTTCCAGCCTCCCAGCTTTACTTACGCAGGCAGCGCTTGGCATTCAACAACAGACGTAAGCAGATTTCTGGAGCTCTTTCTCCATACAGCTCCTCCCTCTCCAGCTCTGTCTTACAAATTCCAGTTGCTTCCGTCTTCCTGAACGCTGATCTTTTTCTCTTCGACTCAGGGGACTGCCACGCTTCTCTCTGGATTCCTACAGGGTCCATGCAGGCAGAAATCCAGGTGTTCACTGGGCTCATTTTTTTGTTTCCCTTCTCTCAGGGATTAGCCTTTTGATGCCTGTTTTCGAATGTTACGAAAAAACCTGTTTCACGTGTTTTGTTCAAATTTCTAGTTTTTATTGGTGGGGGGCATATTTCTGTCTCAATTACTCTAATATGGCTGGAAGTAAAAGTCTTTAAATGATGTTTTAAAGTAAAAATTTATAGGAATTAAGACAAACACGGTTCTCCGTCTTTGGCCCAGAGCACTCCAAGAACCGAGAACGGACAATGACAACCCAACAATATGAACTGCAAAAAAAAAAAAGAGTTTTCAATATGTATGCGGCAGAAACAGACACTGCAAAGCCAAATAAATTTCTGTTCTTGTTATAATAATTTATAAGAAAGACAAACGTAGTTCCAACAAGACTCTTGATAAGACCTACGTTTTCCTAGAATGGCGGATCGCATAGTGTTCAGCGATTCAGTCACAGGAGGTCACCGCGTCCCCACGATACGGTTGCAGTGGACCAGACCGGGGTGTGTCCGGTGCCGGCAGAAGCAGCAGCTCCGGAAGCTCTCTTGGCCCCAGGTTTGTGACCATCAGTGACATCTTCCTGCGCCCAAACGAGGCGGAGGCTGTTCCTCAGGAGGGGACTTGGAGACTGGAGGGGGCCTCTGGCTCCGCAAGAGCAGGATGAAGAGGGGCTCGTGTGGCCGCTAACTGTGACTCAGACAGAGAAGTGGCTTTCTTGGCTGACGCCGGCAAGTGTAGACGTCTCAGCTCTAAACAGTGGGTTTCCGCAGAGGAGACTGACATCAGTTATTTGTCTCTTATCGTTTCTGTTTCTCTGCTGAGAGTATTTATCTTTTCATTTATGATGATCAGACTCTCCTTTACGTCCACATGTATACGTATAAAAGCTGCCCTAAAATCGTTACGTGCTCATTCCATCATGTGACGTCGCTTTGTGTTTGGTGTTCATTGATCCCTTCCCAAGCTGCAGGCCCCTCCCCACGGTTCCTCAGTCGCAGGTCCCCAGCGGAGGCGTTTGGGGACGGCGGGCCACGACTGGGCCGTCGAAGGGTGGGGCAGCCTGACGTTGCTCAGAGCTCGTCCCTCTCCAGATCGGGTCGGACCTGTGGCTTCGTCAGGAGAGGACAGTCAGGTCCTCGGGAACTGAACCCGACGGGCTCGCCCACTCTGCCTTCTTTTTTCCTTTAAAATTTGCATTCATTTATCTCTAGAATTTCAGATTCTGTCCCTGCTTAGGAGAGGGGGATTGTTCACTGGACAGAGTTCACGTCTACCCTGGAGTCTCCTCCGCTGGGTTAAGCTTGCAGCCTAGCAAGTCCGTTGGGGAAGAAGAGAGGCTCTTTCCCAGTGATTGCAACAAACGTCTGAGGGTTGATCCTCTTTGGTCTGTGACCATCCCTGAACCGGTCACTGAGGCCAGGAGGGTGCCAGGCTCTGACTGGCCACCCCTGAAGTCAGGGGTGAAGTTAACTCCAGCCCCGTCACCTGGACAGAATTGGGCTTCCCCGAGGACAAGAGGGAGGCTGTCACCCAGAGAAGGGAGATGGAAGCCAGGTGGGGTAAAATCGATGGACCGCCACAGCAACAACTTTTCTCAAAATTCCAGGTGCGGGTTGCTGGTGCTGCTTGCCCTGCGCCAGGCGCTGCTCTTAGGACTTTATTCTCAGTTCTCGCTTTCTCCTGTGAGATCAGTCTTGTTCCAGACAAGGCCACCGAGGGCCAGAGAGAGTAAGTACCCTCCCGTGAGCGGGTGGAGCTGGGTTTGAGCCTCCTTTCCCCCCGCCGAAGGCCGGCCCTGGGCCGCCCGCTGGCCGTCTCGGACCTGCCATCCCTCTGCCTGCGGCGCAGACACGGAGGAGGCTGCTCATGTTTAAACAAGAGGGAAAATTGGCAATAGCCATGAGTTGAGACGACTTGATAAAATATTTCTTGTTTTCTCGAGTTTACATAGACCAAGTTTTCACTGTTGCTATGGGCTGGGTTGGCAGAGAGATGAAAATAAATCTGTAATTTATTTTTTCTGCGCGCGAAGTATATTTCCGCTCGCTTTGCGCGCACACACGCGCACACGCACGTATAGGCTTTAATAAAATTCTTAAACCCCTTTAATGCTCTCTGTGGAAGGAATAAATGTGTACTGTACTTTCGACTTCTGTTCTTTGAAATACCATATGGTCTGCACCATGAGCTTAAAATACTCTGGTGAGCGGAGCCTTTCATGCAGGAGACAGCCAGGTGGAGCTCTCCCCGCCAATCTCACAAGGTTAATTAATCCTTTAAAACGGAGCGTGGAGGGTCCCCGCGTCAGGAAGGGAGGCTGTGCGGGGTCGGCCCGGCCGGGCTGAGCAGATACAAAGGCGGCGGGCGCGGTGGGCGCCTTTGATGAGCGCGCAGCGGCTCAGATACTCACAGTTTGCGTCCTGCATAATCAGGGCTAACGGGCTGATGGTTTGCATGAATAACTAAGTTTCTCATTGTGGTTAATTTTCCCTCAAAAAGAGGCCCCCCATCTCTCTGGCCCAATGCATATTTATAAAGCGCAGGGAAAGGAGGCAGAGGGCTGGATGGCTCCGGGTGCTGGGGACAGGGCCGGGGACAGGAGGCTGGCGGGTGGCCGGACCCTGGCGCCCGGGAGAGGAGGGCGCAGAGCTCTGCGGGGCCTGCAGGGAGGGGACAGCCTGGTGTGCCAGGCCCCATCTGGGCCGGCCTCGTCCCTCCAGGCCTGGCTTTCTTGTCCCCACAGGGACGTACGAGCCACTCAGCCAGGCCTGGGGGTCCCCAAGGCGCTGACATCTACCCAGCAACTTTAGAGGTGTGACTCAGCCCAGCACACCCGCAGGGCTCCAGGAGCAAATACCCTTTAGGTTAAATCCTTAAACATCTTGCGAAAGCATAATTGCGTCGTGTTGTGTGTATTTTGGTGTAGAAAGTGTTCAATTGCTCATTTTTAACTGGCTGTGGTTTTTGTGACCTTGTTTTGGCAATTTTTTGTGACTCTTTTCAAATGTCTGGGCAACCTCAGAGTGGTCAGCCTCCCGCTGCCCCGTGGAGTGCTGGGAGCCCAGGGGTTTCCGGAGCATGGTGGGCCGTTTCCCTCGGTGGCCAGTAGGTGACAGTGATGAGCCTCCTTTTTGGCCACCTCCTTCCTCACCCCGGGGTCCCCACATGCCTGGAGGCACCCCGCCCATTCAGGCCCTGGGCCGTGCTGGGAAGCTGGACGGGGCAGCCTAGTGGCCACCCAGCCTGCCCTCCCTAGTTCTACCCCGGAGGCAGGTGAGCTTCCTGGAAGAGTCAACATCTTCAGTGAGACCCGAAGGACAACAGAGGATTTCAGGCAGAGGGACGACAGTGGGGCCAGTAGGACCAGGGCACCCCAGTGCAGAGCATGACTTTGTCTCGAGAGGGAAATCCCCAGCCCATCCAAATCCATCAGCGTCACCTTTGGAACGATCACTGCAGCCGCAGACGGCCTGGGTCTCCTCAGCCTCCCACCCCTCCACTCACACGTCTGAGCCCCCCACGGGCCTGGGCAGAAGGAGCTGCTTGCCCTCCAACCCCAAGGATAACTAGGCGGAAGGCCCACCTTGTACTCCCCGAGGGAGGCGCCCAACCCCAGCTCCCTGCTGCGGCTTTGGGTGCCTCCGAGCGCTAAACAGAGGGGATCCCAAGGTCCTGGCACCGGGGGAGGGAGACTGTCCCCCACGTGGGGGCAGCACCCCCCCTGGCTGTCGACCCCCATCCCGGCCGCATCCTGCAGGTCAAGGGGAGGGAACAGGGCTTGAAACCGGGACCCAGGCTGTAATGGTGGAATCGGGGGCATTGGGGCCGTTTTCTGGACAGAGGTGACAGGTGTCTGTGCAGGTAGGGAGTAGATTTTGCCGCCTAGGAAATAGGCTCCGGCTGAGTCCGACTGCACGTGAGCTGACCCTGGGGCCCAACAGCAGAGGCCGGGCCCGAGCGACACAAAATATTCTGAAACAGCAGGGCCCAGCGTAGCCTCGGTGGGCAATTAACTAAGGATCTCCTTAAGTGTCTCCCGGAGTCTGTCTTCTCGCAGGGCGGAGAGGCCGGGGCTGCAGAGGCTCCGCTCGGAGGGCTGTTGAGATATAATGTCCACTAAGTCACATCTGATTCCGTATTTAGCATTTAAATATTTAATTAAATGTGCCAAATACCTAATTAAACGCCGTCAAAGCCACCAAGACACTCCACTCTGCATAATTCAAAGGCAAACCAGCCTTCTCCCTGTGCTCCCTACCCTCCTCCTGACAGTACACTCACCCCCCCGACCCCGCCTGGTGGGAAAGACACTCACTCTGGAACCGAGTTCTCAGACTCAGGGCATGCCATATGCTGGGCACTATTTGAGTAGACACCAGGCTGGCTGTGCCGGGGACAGAGTTCCCCTAACTCCACCCAAAAAGCCCTCCCCTTCCTCCCCTTCTCCCTCCTCCCCAGGTAGACACAATCGAGACCGGCTTCTGGGCTCCCCCGGAGGCCACGTCCGTCCGTCCGTCTGTCCGTCCGTCCGACCGATCTTCCTACTGGCCTGAGGTCTGGGCCAGTCGGAATTCTTCCCCGGGATTTTCCTAAATGGAGTTAGAGGGGAAAGACTTTTGTTCTTTCTGGCTGGAAGGTTCGGAGCAAGTAAGCCGGGGCTGCCTGAGGCCATGTTCCCTGCCTCACCGAGAAAGCCAGCGCTTCGCGGAATGAATCCCACCTGCAAAGACAACAGAGCAAGCCCAAGACAGCTCCCAGGTGTGCTCATCCTGCTTCCGGGTGTCCCCCAAGATGGAGCTACCCTGTTCTTTCTGTGGTAGGATAGGTGAGTCCGTAAGCATCCTGTCCTTTGGAACTAAAAGAGGATGGACCAATACATACTCCGCCATTACAACTGTGTAGCTTATACGCAGATAAGAGTTGCTTTTGATTATTTAACTGTCAGTGATACTCGTAAGTGGCTCACATCCCCGCCAGAAAAGTGCGTCTGGGTCTCCTTGAATACGTCCTCTGCTCTTCAGAGTGAAGGGGGCATCTCAGCCCGGAAGGACGGGTCCCTCTGACACCTACTGCTCCTGCGGACGAGATGAGCATGCTTCTGGAACCATCTCTCTTCCTCTCCCCGCCATGCCTCCCTCGACCCCATCTCCATCTTGGCTCTACTCTCTACTGTGTTGGTTTCATCACCCAGAGAGCCTGCTCTGCTTGTGCTTGCAGCCCAGCGTCCCAGGCTTACGTTATTCTCACAGAGACATCCCCGCGGAAGAGGGAAGATTTCTTCCCAGCAGAAGCACAAAAGTTCCAGGTTGGCTTTGCTTGGGTGGACTTTGGTTATGTGTCCCTTCCTGGACGGGCCACGGGGAGAGTGAACTCAAGTGGCTCGGCCGAGTGAGGTGTGGGGTGAGGGGGGCAGGGAGGAAGATGCCTGGAGAGAGGAGGGTGCTCCCCAGGAGAAGGTGCGCTGTTGCTAACACAGGAAAGGTGAGCAGACGACCACGGCGACACACTGCCTGGGGACCTTCCCTGCCCTGGAGATGGTGCCTGCAGAGAAGACGGTGCCCTCCAGGTGCAGGAGGTGGAGGCCAGACGGGCACAGGAGTGGGGGGCGTAGCTTGAGCAAACCGCATGCTCCAGTTGCTACTCCGCACAAAGGCACAGGCTTGTGAAAACACGAGATCAGAAGTAAGACGAGCAAAGTGCCGGGGTGATCGGCTTCCCGAGAGTCCCTGTTCCTCTTGGGCCTTCATTTCTCCACCTGCAGAGGGTCTCCTGGGTCTTGTTGATCAGATGGGCCTTTTAAGCACTGTAGGTTTTTTTTTTTTTTTTTTTTTTTTGAAACAGAGTCTCACTGTGTTGCCCGGGCTAGAGTGCTGTGGCGTCAGCCTAGCTCACAGCAACCTCAAAGTCCTGGGCTTAAGTGATCCTCCTGCCTCAGCCTCCCGAGTAGCTGGGACTACAGGCATGCGCCACCATGCCCGGCTAATTTTCTCTCTATATTTTTAGTTGTTTGGCTAATTTCTTGCTATTTTTTAGTAGAGACAGGGTCTCGCTCTTGCTCAGGCTGGTCTCGAACTCCTGAGCTCAAGCAATCCTCCCGCCTCGGCCTCCCAGAATGCTAGGATTACAGGCGTGAGCCACTGCGCCCAGCCCAAGTGCTGTAGTTTTATGATCATATTGAAATACAGATTCATCCGCTTAAGTTTTGGTGCTATGTGTCAGGCACCATGTTAGGCGCTGGGACACGAAAAATAAGATATGGTTAGTGACTTCAGAGGCGCATAAATAGACAGGTAGGGGAGGTGGACACACCACCTTCACGATCTAGGTAAGACGGGTTCAAACGACCTTCCCAGGCCAGTGGTTCGGTCCCTGGCTGCCCGTAGAATCCACCTGCCAGTGTTGTTGTTTTTTTCTTTTCTCCTTACTTGCCACTACACTAACAAGGACCACCTGCGAGTCTTTAAAATGCTGATGCTGAAGTCCCCACCTCTAGAGATTCTGATCTAATTGATCTGGAGCGTGGCCTGAGTTTAATCCACTTTAGAAGCTCCCAGACAATTCTAACATGCCCGAGGCCCCTGGTTCAGATTTCCAGCCCCTGTGGAGTTCCTGGTCTCACGGTTCCTTCCCAGCACACACTTAGAAGAGGGGTGCGGGCTTTGCTCCTTGATTTCGCCCCCCAAAGTGCCTCTCCCCTCCTGCAGAGTGCCAAGTGAGGCCAGCTTGCAGCAGAGTGCTGAAGAAGCAGCCCCTCGCCCCTCATAGCCCCCCAGGTAAGATCCTTTCTCTGCCCTTCCCTGTCCTCTGTCCCTGGCCCCCCAGAAAAGGGAGCTTGGCAGTCAGTGTCTCACTGCTGGCTTCAGGAAACCCGGTGGGCTGCGTACCTGGGCAGCCTGAGAGGACAGTGCCCACACTAGGCAGAAGGGTAACAATTTACCAGTTCGCTCACTGCCGGCCCATAAGGGTTGGAACTGTCTGGAACCCGGGTGCTGGTTTGCAACAGCCTGGGAGGGGCCAGCAGCCTGACCCACCTGGGTGTCCCGGGAACCCCCAGCCATGCAAGAGCCGGGAAAACTGGCACCTCCTGTGAGAAAACTCAGGAACCTAAGGGAGAAAGTCCAAGTTGAAAAACCAGAACAGCGGGCACTGCTGAGGGAGGAAGAGAACTTTAATGAAACTGTAAGAGGACTTCTCGGGGACACGAACCGGCAGTGGCATGGGATGGGGGAAAGACTGTCATAAACTAAAAAAAGACTGTCATAAACTAAAAAAAAAAAAAAAATTTCACAATTTTTAAATGGTGTAAAAATTCAACTGATGACCTCAGGAAGAGAATGATCACTGCTGACAAATAAGTCGATATCCTGGAAGTTCAAATGGAAGAAAATCTCACTGCAGTGCTAAACCAAAAAAGTTTGGATGACAACTCCTGCCAATCTAACATTCAAAGGAGGGGGAAAGAAGATAGAAAAAGAGAAGATATAAAAGGAGAATGAATTGGACAATTAATTAAAGAACATTTTATTTTATTATTTTTTTAGAGATGGGGTCTCACTATGCTGCCCAGCTGGAGCACAGCGGCTATAAACAGGTGCAATCCTAGTGCACTGCAGCCCCGAACTCCTGGACTCAAATGAGGCTCTTGTTGCAGCCTCCCGAGTAGCTGGGACTGCAGGCACGTGCGCGGTGCCAGCTCCTAATTACAGAACCTTTTCTAAGCCGAGGAACTGATTAAGGGGGCAGATAGAGTCCCAGGCAGGATTAATTAAAAAGACAAATACTTAGACAGACCCTGGTGTGGTTCCCACTGCGAACCCGCAGACAGGGGGGAGGGCCGCTTGCAAAGCGAGGAAAACCGGGTCGGCTTTGCTTTCCCGCCCGCCCGGGAGCGCGGAGCCCGGTGGGGTCTCGGGACGAGGACGGTGACCCGGGAACCCTGCACCCGCGCAGGCGTCATGCATGTTGTCAGGGCAACGGGAGAGACGTCACGGCACGCAAGTCTCGTGTCCCGTCTGGGGAAGATTCTGGAGAAACTCTGCAGCCCGGGGCTGGGGGACCCTGGGGTTCCGGTTCCCGCCACCTGCCGCCGTCTGGGCCGTGTCCTGGGGCCGTGGGGTGACCGTGCAGGTGACAGCCCGTCCGCAGGGGCGGCCTAGGCCACACGGCGGCCGCGGGGCCCATCCGCGCGGGACGGCCCGGGCGGTGGGTTCGACCCGGTGGGTTCCTCGGCCCGGCCCGGCCCGGCCCGGCGCCATCGCGCAGCGTCTGCTGCCATCTGGTGGCGGCGCCCGGCAGGTGCGGGGCAGGGCGGGCCGGGCCGGGACCCGGTGCTGCGACCCCGACCCAGAGCCCCTGACCCGGACCCGGCGCTGCGACCCCGACCCAGAGCCCGGCCCGGAGCCCCTCGCCCGGACCCGGCACCCATTCCCGACCCAGCAGAACTCGCGGCCCTGGGAGCCCGTGTGCGGATCCGAGTCGGGCCCAGGGATCCCCACGCCCGCGGGCAGGTGAGCGACAGGCGTTGCGCGTCAGCCCCGATTCCCTTCTGCAAAGCGGGCCGGTACCAGGCGTGCCATGCGGAGCCGTCGCAAGAACGGTCCGAGCAGACGCGCGTGAAGCCCCGGGCCCAGGTCGGGGCGCGGTTAACAGGACCTGTCGCTCTTGTGACCCCGTCGATAGTCCGCAGACCCCGCTGAGACCCCTCTGCCGCCCCCCGGCTCGGTTCGTGTGGACCTGGGCCACATCGTGGACTGTGTCTCCCCGGCTCGGTTCGTGTGGACCTGGGCCACATCGTGGACTGTGTCTCCCCCGCGGTAAACCGGGAGCGCCCGCTCCGGGACGCGGTGGCTGCTGCGAAGGCGGACGGCCCCACTTGGCATCACCCGCCACCTGGGCCTTCCACCTGCAAGCTCAGGTTGATCCCTGCCCGTGTGCAAAGACCCTCACAGCTGTCCCGCAGCCTGGAGGTTCGTCCCCAGCCTCGTGCCATATAGCCCAGGCCCGTTTTCAGAGCTAAGGGACCCTGGGTAGCTTCTCTGGGAAGCTCGTCCTTCCCCAGAGTCACAGACGAGGGGGTCCAGATCAGGATCATGCTCTGCTCTCTGCCCTTTCCAAAAAAAACCAAAAAGCCCTGCTGAGCACTGAGGCAGATGCCTCATCTCTTTAATAGGACGGTGGTATATTTAAGGGAAGTAAATGTCTCTCTAAAAAAGGAAAAGTTGGCCGGGCGCGGTGGCTCACGCCTGTAATCCTAGCTCTCTGGGAGGCTGAGGCGGGAGGATCGCTTGAGGTCAGGAGTCTGAGACCAGCCTGAGCAAGAGCGAGACCCGTCTCTACTGAAAATGTAAAGAAATTAGCTGGACAACTAAAAATAGAAAAAAATTTTTTCTATTGGGCATGGTGGCATATGCTTGTAGTCCCAGCTACTCGGGAGGCTGAGGCAGGAGGATCGCTTGAGCCCAGGAGTTTGAGGTTGCTGTGAGCGAGGCTGACGCCACGGCACTCACTGTAGCCCAGACAACAAAAGTGAGACTCTGTCTCAAAAAAATAAATAAATAAAAATAAAAAAGGAAAAGTTATTTGGGTCCACTCAGGCAGTAAGCACCGTCCCTGAGACCCGGGGCCGTGTGTGGCTGCGCGTGATTCTAGCGGGCGTGCGGCTTTCGTTACCTCTCTGCGTGCAGCCAGAGGCAGCCTGCCCTGCGGACCAGGTGTGACGGCCAGGTACGCCGCGGAGGGAGCTGGATGTCTCCGGCAGCCGCCTGTGAAAACGCCGGCTCCCATTCGAAGGTATCAAATATTTGCCTAGCTGTTCAACATTTCTTCAAATAACATACTCACGACTAATTCATATCTACACTCGACGTCTTCATCTCTCCCGGGCCTCCCTGCTGGATTAGCATGTCTCGTCTATTCTGGGAGACAGTTGTCCTACATTCTAAAAATAGGACCCGGAGCCTGGACACCGGCGTACGGTCAGTAGAGGCTTTATTTATTTATCTTAGGGGCTGTCCTCTGGGGACAGCTGCAACCCATCCTGGGGACACGCTCATCACACAGCCAGTCGTGGGTGCTTGGGAGGAGGCTGAGTCCTCCTGAGACGTGTGTGCTGGCTGCCGCCTTCCAAGGAGGCTGTGCTCTGCTCCCAAGCATGCCCTTTGACCTTTGAGAGGAGGACAGCCTCTCACGTCAGAGGCAAAGGCCTCCCTCCTCTGTATGTGAGTCCCTTTCCTCCTCGTTAGAAGCCCTGGATGTCCTGCTCTGCATCATGCAGGACTCAGTAGGAAGCAGGTGACATGCTCATTCAGGCAGTTCGGGGAGGATTTACTCAAAGGACTCTTAATTTTTTTGAGACGGAATCTCAGTAGCCCCAGGCTGGAATGCACTGACATCATCACAGCTCACTGCAACCTCAAACTCCTGGGCTCAAGGGATCCTCCTGCCTCAGCCTCCAGAGTAGCTGGGACTACCGGCATGCGCCACCACACCCGGCTAATTGTTCTATTTTTGGTAAAGACGGAGTCTCGCTCTCGCTCAGGCTGGTCTTGAACTCTAACCCCAAGCTATCCTCCTACTTCGGCCTCCCAGAGTGCTAGGATGACAGGTATACCCGGCCAATGAAAGGACTCTTGACAAAGGGGAACCTGGGTCTAGTAGGGGCAGGGCTGTCCCCATCCCTGGGGCTGCAGGGCCGGGGGAAGAGGGTTACCTGAATCTGGAGACCAAGGTGGCTGTGTAGACAGCCTCGCAGACCTGGGGAGCAGGAGGCTGGGGCACGGCCACGTAGCCACTCTGCTCTGCCCCTGCCCCGTCTCCTGCTGGAAGGCAGAGCGAAGCATCCCTGGGGGCGGGTGTGGGGGAGGCACACAGAGCAGGAGGAGGCCGTACAGGGTCCGGGTGCAGAGCAGAGGGTAACAGCTCCCTCTCTGCTGGGACCTCTGCATGTCACTAGCCTCTGTCTGCCCCTGTGCCGGTCACTGTTTCTCTCTCTCTTTCTCACGGCAGAGATCATCTCTGTCTCTCTGTGACCCACCTCTCCCTACTTTCCCCTGCATATGTCCTCAGCACTTCCCTGCCGTGGAAGGCGTGGGGATGGGAACCCTTCGCCCTTCCCAAGTGATCCGGTCGCAGTGGGGCTCCAAGCACGCGCCACTGTCACCTGCTGCCACTAGAGGCGGGAGAGTAGCAGCTGAGCCCTGGGGCCGGGCCGTGCGGGATGCGTGGTCCTTCTTCCCTGCACTGCTCTAAATCAAGCCAGTTGGGATCACTTTCATTTCATCACTTCGAGGACTTTCTCATCCAACGGACTTTCACCCCTCTCTCTGCTTTGGCCCGAAATGAGGAGGAGGAGCTAATTCTCTGCTCTCTGCAGCCTCCCTGGCCGGCACCAAGCCCACGGAGAGCTCCCACTGTGCGCCCAGCCTCGGCGGGGATTTGGGTGCCTGTGCTCTGACTATGCGCCCAGATGGGGACAGGGTCCAGCTACTCATTCGCTCAGCTCCCCGTTCAATGCGTCCTCGGACAGAAGGCAGCCAGGGCCACCGGGCTGGGGCTCCGGCTAGACCCCGGGTATATGTGCAGCAGGGAGGGGCTTAGTCTCTGCTCTCGGCAGGACAGACTGGGGAGACCGTGTACACAGCGGGTAAGCCTGTCTCCGCCTCCGCCTCCTCTTCTATTAAATGGGGCGGCCGTCCCCACATCGCAGGTTTGTCTAGGGGTACTAGGCGCTCACGGACGGTTGCTGTTACCGTTAAGGGGCAAGGGGACCTTTGCCCTTGCCGCTCCCCACAAACACACCTAAAAAGTGTAGCTTCAGATGTGGGGTCAAGACGGAGACCCCAGACACCAGGAGGAGCTTGGGCCAGCACAGATGTGGTCTTGAGCCTCCAACTTTTGCTCTGGTTTTAAATCGGATAAAATAATCTGCAAAATAACCCCTCTCCCAGGCACGACGGCCACTTGTGGGGAAACCTCTAGTCACAGACCTCACCGTGGCACAAAGAAAACCCCACTCTCGTAATCTCGGATGATATACGCAGCTGGCTAACGCGAAATGAATTTCCGTGTTATTTTTGCTTATTTTTAAGTCCGCCGGGTGCATCGTGGCTGATCGCTGCTCTGACATTTTCCTTCCCTCATTAAGAAAGATGCCCCTGGTGAGTTACCTGGGCTGTGCTCGGAGCAGAAAATAAATATCGCTGGCATCTACTTTCCTGTGCTGTCTGGGTGTAATTAAGGAAAAGCCACCTGCAGGAGAGAGAAAG
This sequence comes from Propithecus coquereli, assembly GCF_000956105.1. Classification (NCBI taxonomy): domain Eukaryota; kingdom Metazoa; phylum Chordata; class Mammalia; order Primates; family Indriidae; genus Propithecus; species Propithecus coquereli. Next base: position 2,610,040 of record NW_012148108.1, on the reverse strand, counting down.
AACAGGGTGGAAAATGGCCTAGTGGGTACCGTTCACCCCCAGTCTCTAAAACCATCTGGATGTCACCCTGCCCTGGTCTCTTCTGGGTCTGCCGGACCCTCCATCTTTGAACCCTAATTCTTCCCTCTGGGGACTCTTCCTTCCCAATGTGGTTTCGTTTTCCCCGTTAACACATCTCTCACCCCAGCTGTGCACGGTTCTTCCTTTCGTCCAAGGCACCCTGCTTTTCTTTGGGGGACCCACCCTTCACTTGCAGCCCATGTGATTGGGGGGACCCCCAATAAGGGGGCGGGCACTGCCCAGGACTGGCCAATGAGAGTACAGAACCGTATACCTCTGGCCCCCACGGTTGGCTCGGGGTGGGCAGCGGGCTAAGTTGAACCCGTCAGAACGAACCCCAGGATTCGGCGGGAATGCTTGGCGAGGCTCTCCCCTTCAGTCTGAAGCGGGGACCCCGACTGGGAAAGAATCCAACTCCAAGGACAGACGAGCCTCTCATGACAATCTGGGTCTGGATGTCGCTGCGTGAGCCCTGGGTCCGGGGCTGCTGGACTTATCAGAAGGACGTTGCCCGTCTCCTGTCCCCTGAGTACTCCTGGGGGGGCTGGGACCCTGCCCCCTCGCCCGCGCCCGCGCTGCCTGGCTGTCTGCAGAGTGGCTGCCCCAGCTGAGTCTCAGGAAGAGGCAGAGTCAGGGCCCCTGGGCGGCGGGGACCTGCGGCTTGCCTGCTCTCGGCTTTCAGGGGTCAGCCCGGGTTGTAGCTGCTGCAGCCCCGGGGGGACTTGGCGAGAGGCAGATGGGCTAATTTGGCCCGTTAGTCATTTTTAATGCTCTAATTTCCTGTTTTACACACAGAAATGGTCCACAAATGGCACGAGAGGCTTCCACGAGCTGAACCCACCCTTCCTTCTGGGACTGGCTACCCCCACCCGTGCTTTCGGAACCAGCGTGCCCGCCACCATTCGTGACGGGGCCGGGGACTTGTTTCAGGACCACGTCAGTCACCTCCGCACGGGGCTTTTGTCCCTCGGCTTTGGAAAAGGGTTTCCCTCGTCGGATGCCAGGCTCTCCCCGCCCGTCCGGTTCTGCCTTTGCCCGCTCTGGGCCCCTCTCCTTCCACTGCCTTCAAACATGTTCATCGAACGGTGAGCATCTATTAGGCACTTGTTGTGTATGGCTCAGCCGGTGATCCCAGCACTCTGGGAGGTGGAGGCGGGAGGATCGCTTGAGGTCAGGAGTTCGAGACCAGCCTGAGCAAGAGCGAGACCCCCGTCTCCACTAAAAATAGAAAATTAGCCAGGCATGGTGGTGAGTGCACCTGTTGTAGTCCCAGCTACTTGGGAGGCTGAGGCAGGAGGCTCGCTTGAGCCCAGGAGTTTGAGGTTGCTGTGAGCTAGGCTGACGCCATGGCACTCACTCTAGCCGGGGCAACAAAGTGAGACCGTGTCTCAAAAAAAAAAAAAAAAAAGGGCCAGGGCGCGGTGGCTCACGCCTGTAATCCTAGCACTCTGGGAGGCCAAGGCAGGTGGATTATTTGAGCTCAGGAATTTCAGACCAGCCTGAGCAAGAGCGAGACCCCGTCTCTACTAAAATTAGAAAGAAATTAGCTGGACAACTAAAAATATATAGAAAAAATTAGCCGGGCACGGTGGCGCATGCCTGTAGTCCCAGCTACTCGGGAGGCTGAGGCAGGAGGATCGCCTGAGCCCAGGAGTGTGAGGTTGCTGTGAGCTAGGCTGACACCATGGCACTCACTCTAGCCCGGGCAACAAAAGCGAGACTCTGTCTCAAAAAAAAAAAAAAAAAAAAAGAAGATAGAACTTGGGCTACTTTTCCCCTTACCTGTGCCAGCCCCTGACTCAGGCATACCTCGGGCCCTCAGGAGGCATCCGTGGCGGGACTGGGTGGGTGTGTGTGACTGGGCCAGGCCGGGCCCTGTTCTGGGGGGATCCAAGCAGAACCTGCCCCGACACTGCTCCCCCCGGGGGGTCAGCCCCTAGTGGGGGGGCATGGGACGGGGCAGGGCGTGTGAAACGCGCTGAGTGCAGATCGGAGACAGAGCCCAGAGCTCCGAGGGGGAGGCGCAGAGCCCGCCGGGCCGGGGTGTTCTCTGGGTGGACTCTCGAGGCTGAAAACAGAGATTCAAGAGAAACGCGGAAACGAGAGAATGGAAACTCTATCCAGTGCTTGCTGGTGTTCATCCCTGCTTTGCCCTCCTGTCCTGACCTCCCAAGCAGAAAATCAGCCCCCCGGGGCAGAAAAGGGCTGTGGCTTCTCATGTGCCCCATGTTATCTGGCACGGGGCTGGGCTCTGTGACAGGTGACTAGTATGTGTTCCTTGTCACCCGTGGGCAATGGCTTGCATCTACATAATGTCAAGGCGTGCGATGCCCAATTTCGGGTCTAGAGTGTGGGGCCGGGCTAGGGTGGCCCAGGGACTACCCGGGACAGGCCAGTGTGACCCCATCCGACAAAGCAGTGGCACGAAAGTCCCAAGAATCCAGCTCAGCTGTCCCTGTGGTGTTCACATCTGACAGCTGGTCTTGGGAACCCCAAACGCGGGTCTGGTTCTAGCTGGCGGAGAGGCGTAGGGCGTTAGCGACGGGTTCGAATCCAGCCTTACCACTCAGCAGTGAACGGCATGAGTAAGCCCTTTAACCCCCCACGAGCTCACTTCCTGCCCCTGAGAAAGGGCACGGTGAGTGCACCTGGGAGGGGACGAGGGTTAGGGAACACCTGGGGGGTGATGACGCCCACTCTGCAGAGTCCTCTGTGTGGCCACCGAGGAGCCCGGGGACAAGGCACCTGCCACCTGCAGAGCTCTTTGCCTCCGTGAGAGCAGGTAGCCGCTGCCCCGTGTCAGTGTCACCGGGCAGCGGGCTCTCTGCCCTCCCCGCCCCGGGTCTCGGGTATTCTTGGTGCTCGAGAGTGTTTGTTGAATGATGCGCGTGAACAACTAACAGGAACTCAGTCAGCACTGGGGGAAATGCCAGCCACTGCGTTAACTCCCCCCAACCTTTGCCTCTCGTCCCTCAGCAGTCCCTTCCCTGCTGGCGGGGAGCAGGGGCCTCGCTTAGTTCTGGGGACGAGCCAGCTTGGCGGGGGGAGGCCACCGACGCAGGGCTAATGGTGCCCTCGGATGCCCACACATGGCCGGCTCGCGGTGTTACCGTGGCTCTGGGGGGCCGGGACAGCAGGGGGCTCTCGGCCTCCCCTCGGCCCCCTGCGGCCGTAGATGGGGAGTTAGCGATTCACAGGCGCGGCTCCATTTCTGCCCCTGCGGCCCCTGCCCCCAAACGCGGGGCTGGCGTCGGAATTCGAGATGCCTGATAAAGGCTTCATAAGCCAGCGCGGAGCACAGCAAGCGGCCCTGCCACTCCCAGGAGCCAGGCGGCCCGGAGCTAAGGGGGGAGTTCCGATTCTAGATCTGGTAACGCCGGCATCAGTTCAGTCCTTTTCCCTAGAGAGCAACTGGACTGTTCTGCCATCTTTCCAGATAGTTCCTTTGGAGGCGGCCGTGGTCCAAATTCTCAACCTCTGATCACTGACATTTGGGGTTAGTTTTTTGGTTGTGTTTTATTTTATTTTATTATTCTATTTTTTTTATTTTTTTATTTTTTTTGAGACAGGATCCTGCTCTGTTGCCCAGGCTAGAGTGCAATGGCGTCATCATAGCTCACTGCAGCCTCAAATTCCTGGGCCCAAGTGATCCTCCCGCCTCAGCCTCCCGATGAGCTAGGATTACAGGTGCATTTTTGGCATTATTTTTATACAGGAAACTTGGCCTGAGAAACACAACTTTGCGTATTTCCTCCCACACCGCTGGACTCCACTAAGTCCTGATTTTCAAAATGCTCAGAGCTCCTCCCGAAGTTGCCTGAGAGATGCTGTCTTTGGATTCTGTTCCCGGTACGTTTCAGAGAGTTTGTCTGTCTGTCTGAATGCTTCTTTTTCTTCTTCTTCTTTTTTTTTTGAGACAGAGTCTCACTGTGTTGCCCAGGCTAGAGTGCCATGGCGTCAGCCTAGCTCACAGCAACCTCAAACTCCTGGGCTCAAGCGATCCTCCTGCCTCAGCCTCCCAAGTGTCTGGGACTACAGGCATGCGCCATCATGCCCGGCTAATTTTTTCTATATATTTTTAGTTGTCCGATTAATTTCTTTCTATTTTTAGTAGAGACGGGGGTCTCGCTCTTGCTCAGGCTGGTCTTGAACTCCTGAGCTCAAACAATCCGCCCTCCTCGGCCTCCCAGAGAGCTAGGATTACAGGCGTGAGCCACCGCGCCCAGCCAGAGCCTGGGATGTCCTTCATCTGTGTGACCTGCCTCACTGGTGTCTCTGGGCCCAGCACCTGGCAGGTGGGGGCAGGGTCAGACTCTCCCCTGCTTCCCAGCTCCTGGGCCTGTCAACTCTGGTCTCGCATGGCCACCCCCTGGGGAGGGGCGCCCCAACAACAACCCCGCTCTCCGCTGGGGGACAAGCCCTGGCCCCACAGGCCGGGGGGTGGGGGGAAGCGGCAGGAGGTAACGCCCTGGGAATAGCATTCAGCCAATGGTGAGGAGAATCGGTAGGTAAAGGGCCCGGCTGCCCTGCCCTTAGGGTGGGTCCAGGCCTGGCCCGCACTGCCTCCCGGAGGTTGCGGTGGAGAGGCCGGGCAGTAGCACCTGCTCATTCTGGCCTCCTTCCCTTCCTGCCTCCCGGCAGGACTCCCCTAACCCTACCTGCAAGAACATTTTTCATTCAAGGTGCCCGGCAGCCTTTCAGGGAGGAGTCTGCAAAGAAGGAGCTCTGGAGTTCTAGTTTCTGGACGAGGAGAACCCCCCGAGGAGGACGGGGGTCGAGCTGGGGTCTCCTTTAGCTCCAATGTCTCGGGGTTCAGGCTGCTCCGGTTCCTTGGCTCCTGTCCCGCAGACAGATTAAGCTGAACAAGGTGACAAAAGTTGTCATCTGGAAAAGTCTTGTGGCCAAAGACGGCAGGGGAAGGGGGCAGGGAGAGCAGGGCCAGCAAGGAGGTGAGATGCCCGGAGCCGGGAACGGCCCACCCAGAACCAGCTCCCCGCAGGCAGGACAGAGGCAGCAACAGCTACACGGGGAGCAGAGAAAGTTTCCTTACTCCTCCCTCCCCGAGACAATTCTAGGAGTTTTATTTTCTTGCCAGTTGGCCAAGAAGCAAGAAAGGAACAATAGATTCGAGCTGAAATAATTTGCATTTATGATGAACACAAGGAATATCTACCTTGCATTTTCCTAAAAAAGAAAAATTAAACCCCATTTTTAATTAACTGATAAACTATTAATCAAATTTTTGCAATGTTAGGTGACACATTATTCATTTAGATAGAATGGCTGTGAACTTAAACTAATCAAATCTGATTTGCCACATAGGCTTGATTGAAATACATTTTAACTAGCATATACAAAGAGAAAATCTTGGATTTCTTACCTAATCTTCAGAGTATACTGCTGAGTTAATAAGGGCAGTTTTTTTTTTTTTTAAATGAGACCACCATTTCTTCATCTGCATATCAAAATCAAGAGGAACTTAATTGCAAAACACATATTCCTGAAATCTAATCATTACACTGCTTTAGGGTATTTTATTGAAGCATGTTAAATTATGGACAGAATATTAATGATGGAGCTAATCAAACCCAATTAGTCACTTCTAACAATAGTCACATAAATATACAAGTCAGGTACTAAAGTGCCGTAGATATGATGTAAAATTGTTAAAGTATTAAATGTATGGGATATTTATGAAATATTCACGTAGAATTTAAAGCCAAAGATTATTGGGTAAGTCAATTTAAAGAAAGCGAGTCAGGCAGTATCCCATATATTTGACTAGGATACACAAGCTCACGTATGCGTTAGGTAGATTCGAATCCAGGAGATTAGGGCGTCTATAATCAATCAATCAGCACATTTTAATAGGGTGACTTACCATATTCATGACCTGGAGTTTCATTCTTGCATCCAGAGACTGTTTTTCGTCTTTTGTTTTCTGACCGTTTCAAGACCTTTTGGAAAGGTGGGTCCAGGGTCTCCCAGGCCTGGGAAAGGCTGACGGAGACCTAGACGAGGTTTTCTGGGTCTGGGGACTTGCTGTCCACGTGTCTCCTTCCCTTCCCCCGCCCCCAGGCTTGGAGCTGGCCAGAACAGAGAAGTCCCTCCCTGGGGGGTTCCTCCTCCTCCTTTAGCTGAGCCTGCAGAGAAGGGGGCTGGAGGGGCCCAGGGAGTCCCTGGCCTTGACCAGTGGTGAGTCTTGGTGGAAGATTCTAGGGCTGGGAGCTGAGCCAAAGCAGATAGATACAGGGTCTGGGATTCCCCGCTACAGAAACTCTCCCGCTGCTTCATTTTGAGACAGTCCCCTCTGGCCACCCAGGACCCAACCGCAGTACCCACACGGCTTCGCCACGGGGTAGCAACAGCCCCCTTCATCAGGGAGGTTGGCAGTCCTCATAATTCCCTTTTCTGGCCCTTACCCTGTTCTGGTGTCCACCCTGGACCTCCCACTTCCCCTCTCCAGAGCTCTTTGCAAGACGCTGCACTCTGGCTATGCATGCTGGGACCCTGCTCTGGCCGAACATCCCAAGTGGAGCACCAGAGGAAACAAGAGACACCGCCCCATCCATCCGTCAACACTTGCCAAGAGCAAATAGGTCCCAGGCCCCACCTGGACTCTCCCAAGCTGGGGGAGCACACGCAGGAAGCAGACCCCATGCTGCTTTTTCCTGCTTCAGATGAGGGCATCTCCACTGTCCTGTGAAGAGCCCCTCTGGCCCCATCTTCAGTGTCGAGGGTCTCAGGGGACCGCTCTACCCGCTGGATCCACAGTGGGCCTGTGACCCAGGCCTGCCACCCCCAGTCCCTGAGACTGGCTCATGGGCAGGGTGTTGCCCTAGGGCTCTTGCTGGAGCTACAAGGAAAGGGAAGCCTTTCGCTGCGAGGGTCTCCTGGGGGGACCCATCGGGCCGCAACATGGAGAGAGGCTGCCTGAGACTGAAGCCAGCACAGAGGAGAGAGGAGACCAAGTCCTCGTGACGTCGACCGTGCTCCTGGATCCTGCCGTACCTGCAACTTTACAGTTACCTGAGCCGATAAATCTCCCATTTGTTGTTGTTTTCCTTTTAGCCAGTTTGAGTTGTGTTTTCTGTCACTTGCAACCAAAAGGTCCTGGCTGATAGAAACGGAAGAGACACAGTCTAGACCCGCAGCGCTGCAGCAATCTTGGGGGGAGGCCACAGGTGGTGGTAAAGGCAGGACACAGCCTTCGCCTCCTGCAGCTCTGACGACAGGAGACAGGAGGCCGGAGAGAAACCTGCACCAGTTCTTTTTCCTTTTTCTTTTTTTTGAGACAGAGTCTCACTGTGTTGCCCAGGCTAGAGTGCCATGGCGTCATCCTAGCTCACAGCAACCTCAAACTCCTGGGCTCAAGCGATCCTCCTGCCTCAGCCTCCCGAGTAGCTGGGACTACAGGCATGCGCCACCATGCCCGGCTAATTTTTTCTATATATTTTTAGTTGTCTGATTAATTTCTTTCTATTTTTAGTAGAGGCGGGGTCTCGCTCTTGCTCAGGCTGGTTTCGAGCTCCTGAGCTCAAACAATCCGCCCGCCTCGGCCTCCCAGAGAGCTAGGATTACAGGCGTGAGCCACCGCGCCCGGCCTTTTTTTCTGTTCTTGAGACAGAGTCTTGCTCTGTCACCCAGGCTGGGGCTCACTGTATCACCGTAGCCTCGAACTCCTGGGCCGAAGAGATCCTCCTGGCCCAGCCTCCCAAGTAGCTGGGACTGCAGGTGCCCCTGGCTAAGTTTTTAATTTTTTGCAGAGATGAGGTCTAGCTACGTTGCCCAAGCTGGTCTCAAACGCCTGGCACCTGGTTCTTGAAGGACCAGCAGGGCTGTGTCTTCGCCCCATGTCCCCATTTACGATCACGGAGGAGCAGCAAGTGGAGCAACTGTGGCCACCGGCAGGTGAGGGGGTCCCTGGCCCAGCACGTGGCTGGACGAGGGGTCACAGATGTGCAGAGATTACCACATCCTAGCAAGTTTACATGCCAGACTAGTACTGAAAACCCAAGCTCCTTGCTCCAACAGTCCTGGCAAGAATTCCCTTCTCACCTGGCATTCAAGGTTCTCCATGGGCTAGTCCCAGCCTACCTCTGCAGCTCTGGCCCCACTGCTCCGGCTGTACCCCTCAATTTGCTAACTGCTCAACAACCTGTCACACTGTCTGGAATTCTCCATCTCTTTGTCATTTCCTTCTGGAAGGCTCCGCTCCAATGCCACTTCCTCCATGAAGCCTTCCCTGGTTTCTCCCAGCCCAATTGGATCTCTCCCTGTTTAGAAACCAGGGGGGTCGTTCTTATGGATTCCTCATGATCTCAGCTTTCTGTACCTTGGCGTGTGAAGGGGAAATCTAGGTGTGAAGGTCCGTGTCCACGTTTGGATGGGTGCAGACACGGGGACAGAGGTGCAGACGTAAATACAAGATTTTAGCAGAAGCTGAAACCCTCAGCCAGAGATGAGCAGGGGAGTTTGCAGCGAGGCCACTGGACCCTCAGAGGGTGCGGGAGTGGAGTGAGGTTCAACTCATCCACCTCTAATCACTAGGGAGGGAGTAACGCTCTTGACCTTGGTACACGTCTGTGACCTGGGCCCCCTACCAGGCCACGAGCCCCCAGCGCAGGGAAGGAGCCAGCCTGTTCCTTCCAGCTCCTGGCACCGTCAGAAGAGTTGGCCGGCAGAACTGCAGGAGCTGAGAACTTCCCCGGGTTCTGCAAGCCCCACCCTTGAGCTCCCAGCCCAGGCTCTGCTTGAGATTCAGCTTCAGCTCAACTTTGCATCCGAGCTTCCTGGGTTCGTGCATTTCCACACCAGGCTCAGCTGGGCTTGGTAAAGCTCCACATGTACTTTTCAATAATTTTAAAAATCAGATAAATAATGCAACAAAATGATAAGCACCAATTAAATATTCTTTTATCATTTCTGCCGCATACTTTTTTTTTTTAAAAAAAGCAAAAAGCAGCAGAAAATAGACCACAATATACCGGTTGCCTGATCATGGGCATTTAGGCGATTTCCCGTGAGTGAACGTCCTTCTGCGCTGTCCAGAGCACCACCGGGAAGTGCAGTGGTGTCTTCGACTTCGCTCTTTATGGCCAAAGCGACACCCCCCCCACGGCGCGTGGGTTCCAGGTTCCCGACAACCTCTCCAGCACTTGGAATTACCAGGCTCAAATTTTGCTCTTTCCTCACGGGTGTGAAATAGCATCTCACGGTTGATTTGATTTCTGTCTCCCCAGTTACTAGGTCCCGTGAGCCTTTTCGGGCCATTTTCAATCCATCCCATCATCCCATTGCTCTGATCTCCTTCCTTCCCAAGGTTGGGCTCCTTGCAGGGGCACAGCTGCTGTGGATTCCAGGTAAACAACAAGAGCCATGCAGGTGACGGACAGAATTTTCCAGAAGCTTTGTCTTCCGTGGATAAGCATCTCGAAGCTCATTTGTTAGTCGCCGAGGTACCATCAAGCACCGAGTCACAAAAAGACGCACCCCTTTTAAACGTATTTTGATGAGTTTTGGCAAATGCGTACACCTGTTTCACTAGAACTTTAAATCTTCCAAAATATATAATTTTGGCGGGTTTTGGTCCTATGCACTGAAAACATAAAAACGCAACTCTCCCCGGTCGATGAGCAAGAGCATCGACCGACATCGGGAGGACTGGGATTCGCTGGCCGGACGTTAACAGAAATCCTCGGCGAGTTGGTCGTTCGCGGGTGGTTCGTAGTCGCTGGAAACCGGGCACTGTGATTGGGAGGGGCCCGGGCTCCGCATATATTTCAGAGGTGCCTGTTGAGTTGTCAAAACCATTAAGCCAAGCACCGAAATAAAATGAACTTGGAACCAGGTTTTCAAACTGCCGCATCACAAAGCGTTAATCAAGATTTTCAAAAATAACGAAGCGCATTTAATCACATTGCCACTCACTAGAGTATCGTAATTAATATTTGGGTGAGAGCAAAAAAGCTGTGTTGTTAATAAGTGTTATTTTAAGTATTGTTTATTTTATCTCGGTCTTATCCTTAAAATGCCTATTTTCTGCGTGTTTTATTATAAACATAGTGAAATAATAGTATAGTACATGTATATTGGTGGCACGTCTTTGGGGTCTCCTAAAAGCACATCAGAGACAAGGATCTGGGTGCAGGTAGTTTATCCGGGAGGTGATTTGGGGAAGCAAGAGGGAGGAGTAGGACAGAGAGACAGGAGGGTGCATTCGTGGTTGGCTTATTTCCTTCCACGGGGGGGCCCTCAGCGATCATAAAGAATGCATCCAAACTGTCCCATCCGGAGATGAGGAAGCTGGGATATTTTCCCCCATTCCCACCCCTTTTTGGTTGACAGTTGCCCCTGGGATGTTAACTGCCCAACGCATTCAGGCTGCCCTCCGAGCTGGCCGAACAAGCTTCCACGGTGCTGGAAAAATCCTTTAGTCTAAAGAGCAGAGCGGAGCTAGAGGCGGTGCCGGGAAGCTGGGGGCTTGTGTGAGATGCGTCCACGGAAACCCCAGGTGAGCTCAGAGCGGGCTGAGGAGCTGCAGGGCAGGCCAGCTACGGCATCTGCTCAAAGGTCTGTGCTTGTAAATTTTTTACTGGAAAGGGGTACATAATCAAAAACGGAATGGGGACCACTCATCTCAAGAGGATTCAGAAAGTGGTGAACCGGTGACCGGGAATAGCTGGAGTTTGAATCCAGTCTCCACCCTTGTTGTTAACAATGAAAGACCACCAGCCCCTCCTGGCCACCATCCGCTCCCCTCCCCTGGCACCCAGCCCAGATTATTTTGTGGGTGAAATCTATCAAATCCTCAAGGACGGGGTAATAATCGTTGCTGCTTTGACTGCCCCAGAGCACAGAACAAGTCCTGCTACGTCCCTAAATGCAGAGACTTACTTCTGGAATTACGGTCATTCCCCTTGGATTAGTCTACAAATGTAGTGTAATTCCAATCAAAGTGAAGGGAAACTCATTCTGTCAAAACGCTTATGCCTTTCTTTCAAGAGCTCCTGAAAGGCACCCCTCGATGCCTTTGAATTTTACTTTTTTAATCAAGTTAATTGAGGTATAATTTCCATACCAAAAAATGCCTCCATTTGAAGTGTACACTTTGATGAGTTCGGCAGATGCGTGCACCCCCGAAAGCAGCACCGCCATGGAGATGCGGATCATTTCCATCGCCCCAAAAGTTTGCTCGCGCCCCTCTGCGTGCAGCCCCTCCCCCTCCCCAGCCATATCAAACACCAACCTTCTTTCTGTTACCAGAGACCAGTTTGAATTTTCTGCATTTTATGTAAGTGGAATTATGCCCTTTGCACTCTTCTGTGTCTGGGTCTTTCACGCAGCATCATTATTTTTGTATTTTTCGGTGCGGTACGTTCACATACACCCGGTAGTTTTTCATCATTGTAGATACACCACGGTGTATCGGTGCGTCCATCGTTTTGTCATTTACGTTGTTTCCAGTTTTTTATTATTGTGAATAAACTTATGAACACTTGTGTACGAGTCTATTCTGTGAACATATATTAGTTTTCTGTTGCTGCTGCAACAAATTAGCACAAATCGAGTGTTTAAAATGGTGCCCACTTACAATCTCACGGCTCTGTGGGGTCAGAATTCTGGACACAAGGCCGGGCGCGGTGGCTCACGCCTGTAATCCTAGCTCTCTGGGGGGCCGAGGTGGGCGGATTGTTTGAGCTCAGGAGTTCGAGACCAGCCTGGGCAAGAGCGAGACCCTGCCTCTAGTAAAAATAGAAAGAAATTAGCTGGACAACTAAAAATATATAGAAAAAATCAGCCGGGCACGGTGGCACATGCCTGTAGTCCCAGCTACTCGGGAGGCTGAGGCAGGAGGATCGCTTGAGCTCAGGAGTTTGAGGTTGCTGTAAGCTAAGATGACGCCACGGCACTCTAGCCCGGGCAACACAGTGAGACTCTGTCTCAAAAAAAAAAAAAAAAAAGATTGCTGCCATTTCTTCCTTGAATGTGTACTAGGATTCACCGGGGACACCATCTGGCCTGTAGTTTTCTCTGTTGGAAAATTTTTAAGTACCAATTCAATTTCATCAATAGCTAGGTAGGACTTTTCAGATGTTGGTTGCATCTCGTGTTAATTTTGGCAAGTGGTATTTTTTAAGGAATTTGTCCATTTTTCTCTCTTTGCCTTGGTCCGTCTAGCTAGATGTTTATCAGTTTTGTCGATCTTTCTCCAAAGAACCAAAACAGACAACTTGTGGAGCAGCCATGAGCCAACACCCAGTGAGGAGCCCCGCTGGCCCCGAAGCTCGAAGCAGCCCCCAGCCGAGCAACAGCCCAGATCAGCCGATCCCCAGCCAACTCACGGATGCAGGAGTGAGAATAGATGACTCAGTTTTTGGGGTGGTTAGTTAAGCAGCTGTAGCTGACACAGTTTACGGTATACTTTATTTAACCAGTTCCCTGCAGATGGACATTTAGCGAAGTGAACTATTTCAAGCAAAGCTTGGCTCGTTTTTTAAAAAAGCATTTCTATAAGATCTATTTCTAGAAGAATTACAGTCGAAGGGTTTGCATATTCAAAATTTTAAAACGTATTCCTAAATTATGCCCACCAGAGCTACACTGATACACATTCTCATTTCCCATATGCAGTTTGTAAGCGTCTATTTTCCAACACTGAATGTTAACTATTTAATTGTCATCAATCTAATAAATACAATGTAATATCTATTTAAATTTACATTTCCCTGAGCATTAGAGAAGTTGAATAATTTTTCATCTATGCATTGGCCATTTGTTTTTCTTCTCTGAAATGCCCTTTCATGTTTTTTACTCCCTTTTATGATAAGTATTTTGTCCTTTCCTGATTATTTGTAGAAGATTTTTATATAATCTGGACTGGATATTAATCTTTTATCTGTTAAAAGTATTGCGAATATTTTCTTTAATCATGAAGGTCTTTTTTAAAAAACAACTTTGTTTATGGTATCTTTTACTGGAGAGAAGCTTAATATCTTTACATAATCAAATCTGTTAAATTTCTTTATGGCTACTATATTTGCCTAAGAATATTTTTCCCATTCGAAACTATAAAAAATTGATTACATTTTCTTCTCTTACAATACTTTTTATTGTTTTGGGTCTACACATCATCTTGCATTCATTTTGGGTTATTATTTTAAGTATAATATTCTTTTCCAAATAATAGGTAATTATTCCAACAGTAGTTATGAAATAACTTCATTACTTCCTCTTTAATTTGAAATGCCAAATTTATGCTAGATTTTAATTAAGGGTTGTTTTTAGAATTTCTGTTTTATTCCACTGATCTCTCATAGCAGTATGTCAATACTATGTTGTTTGACTGCTGATGTTTTACACTATATTTTGGTATCTTCAGGCAAAGTACTTCCAATTGCTCTTTATGCAAATTTTTTAATTCTTGGCAATCGTCTTCCAAATAAACTTGAGAATATTAACAAATCTATCACAAAATGTATGTGGGTTTTGTTTGGGATTGCATCAAATGTATAGATCAATTTGTAGAGACTCAGTTTGACAGCATCGAATCCTTGCCTATGATTTACATCTTGATTTTTAGAAATTCTTACTTTAGTTATCTTCTGTTACGATTATTTGGTTTTCTTCACGTAGGTTTTGCACAATTCTTGTTAGGTTCAGTTCTAGAGTTTGTTTTGTTGTTCTGAAACGAATCTATTGACATGAAAATTTTTCTAGTCTGTTAGGCCAAAAATTAGGTTAATAGCATCTATGATATGATTCCATTTTTTATAAAGAATATATCTACATCTGTGGATAACGGTATATACAGAAAAACTTCGGGTATAATGCTTATTGATCACTTGGTTGATCTCTTTTAGGGATGGAACGATATTCTGATGACTTTGTATCTAACATTCGCATAGCACCTGGCACATTAGTTACTCAAATTAGTAACTCACCTTCGTTAAATGGACGAATGAATGACATAAAGGAATAATGAAGGACCTGCACAGAGAGGACGACGGCGTCTTTCTCCGAGTGTATGGTATTTTGGATTTCTTTAAGTTCTTTCTGCTTCCTTGTATTTTCTGATTTTTCTCTTGTAATTTAAAAAACAGAAAGAAAAAGCATTTCATTTGGAAAAGGAAGAAAATCATAATGAAAGAGCACCATGGGTTATACCTCATACACTGCTTGTAAATGTAAACAAGAGAAAAACGTGCAGACCCTAAGAATAGCCAGGGAGGCCGGTTGCTCACCTCTCAGGTTGACTTCAAATTTCAGAGACTTGGTCTTCCGGTCTGAGAAATGGGATTCTTTCCGACCTGCCTTCGCCTCTTACTCCTCCTCCCGTGCCGTGTGCCGCGCGAGGGTCTCTCTGCCTGCCTGTGCCAGCCTCCGGGCCCTCAGCAAAGGCCCAGCATAGCTCAGAGGGATTCGAGGGAAGCCAGGGAAAGTAATTCTCTAGTACCCGAGGCCGTTGTACATCGTGGTGATATACGGCACTGTTGCTCCAGTGCCTCGGTACGTTTACGGGAAGAGCAGACCAGGAGGCCCTCAGGGCCGGGACAGCCACCAGGTCAGTAATATACGCAGCTGGCAAAAGAGAACATCGACCTCATTTCCTCCAGAGAACAGATGACTGCAGCCCCGGAGTCCTGGTTTGCATGTAAATGATGAGCAAAGTCACGGCTGGGCCACGTGTATCACGGAGGAGAGAAACAGCAGTGAGAAAGAGATTAGAAAAATACGAGGCCGCCGCTGATAGATCCGTGCAGGGAAGCGTAATTCATCAGGTTAGTTTTGCTTCTCAGGAAAGCAGCGCGGTGTTGGTATGCTTCTCTATCCGAGATGACGTTTTTTTCGGTATGATTGTTGTCGATGAAATAATCACCGTAAGTAACGAAAAAATCATAGTAAGTTTCTCAGGAGGAAGAGTGAGGTAGCAGCTGCGGCCTTTGGCTTCGGGGCCCGTTACGCCCTGAGCGTAGCGCTGAGGGGTTGCTCCACAGATGATTCCACTGCACGGGGGACAGCCCGGGACGCAGGCTGCGGGTGTGCAACGCCGGGGTGTGCACAGGGAACGTTTGGGGAGTTTGACGTCAGGGATCATCCTCTTCTGACCGTGTGGGTAAGAACAAGCCTCCCATGCTATCGTAGCACCTCGTCTAAGGTCTGTGGCCCTCTGTTGCCTCCACTGTCTACGGACAGGGCTGGGGCTTGCCTTAGTCACCTCTTGTCCCCATGCCCCCGTGGAGGACCCAGCCCGTGGAGGAGGGGCAACAAATATCTGATGAAATTTAACTTTGTTTTATTGAAGGTGTTTGGGGGTGGCTGATGTTCCCCTGGATAAGCGATTATAATCTGAAGGATTTTATTTATTTTTCAATTAAATTAAAAAAATTTTTTTTAAGAGAGTCTTACTGTGTTGTCCAGGCCGGAGTGCAGTGGTATGATCATAGTTCACTGCAACTTCCAACTCCTGGGCTCAAGCTGTTCTCCTGCCTCAGCCTTCCACGTAGCTGGGATGACAGGTGCACACCACAATGCCTGGCTAATTTTTAATTTTTTGTGTGTGGAGACGGGGTCTCTCTATATTGCCCCGGCTGGTCTTGAATTCCTGGCTTTAAGCGATTCTCCTGCCTCAGCCTCCTAGGGTGCTGGGATGACAGGCCTGAGCCACTGGGCCTGGCCACTTTGAAGGATTTTAGAAGGACGAAGCTTTTACATTCGTGATGGCCTTTGTTTTTCAGGAAAACCTTGAGGCAGGTACTAGTCTAACCACTGTTGTGCAGGTGATTAAAGTTTAGAGGGAGGTTGCGTTTTTTTGCCTGTGGCTTCTCAACAGGTAAGTGGGAGAGATGGCAACAGAACCTGGTTCTGTCTGGGTTTAAAGTCCAAGTTCTTTTGCTGCCACATACGACATTCTCATATTAATCGGGAAACATTTTGGCACAGGCTGGTCTGTTTCCTGCTGTTTAAACAGCCTCCCCGCAACAGATCTGGTGGGTCTGTCTTTTGTGCTTAGCAGGAAGGCTACAGAGCAGAGACCAAGAAAGGGCCGGGGCAGCACTATGAGCAGAGGTTCTTGAGTCTAGTGGAAGGAAGCCGCCAATGTGTACAGAACATCCCTGCCCTCAGGGATTTGCTGTTTTAGTGTAGAGAGATGATAACTAGCACGGAAACAGACGAAATCGAGCATCGTGAAGTATGATAAGTAACTATGAAAAAAATTTAAAAATTGACGGCATAGGCCTGGAGGAGAAGGGAAGGGCTTCTGTGGACAGAATATCAGGAAAGCCTCTTTATTACTTGAAATGAGGCCTGCGTAGGCGCCAAAGAGTCAACCGTGCAAAGATCCGGGAGAAGTGTTGCAGGCAGAGGGATCAGCAGGTGCAAAGCCGCTGAGTGTCTGAAGAAGAGAGAAACTGCTGCGGTTGGCATGAATGGTTGGAGTTCTTGCGAGGAGGTGGGAGAGGTGGATCAGGTAACGCAGAACTCTGGCGGGGAGTCTAGATTTGATTCCAGCTGCAGTGGGAAGCTACAGAGGACTCTGAAAAGGAGAATGATGTGATCTGATCACTGTTGAAAAGCTCGGGCAGGCTGCTGGGCGGAGAGCAGTTTAGGGGTGTGTGAATCAGATGTCTTTGGCTGCTAGTGATGGAAAACCTGCCGCGGATTGCTTTGCTCAACCAGGAAACTCACTGGCCTCTTAAACCTGGAGTCCGGAGCAATTGCAGACGTCAGAGCAAGTGGACTCAGGCTGAGTCAAGCTCTGTGATGTAGGCAAGGAGTCAGGCCCTGTCTCTCCGCTATGCCGGCCACAGACTGAACTTCATTCTGGGTCTAGGAGGTGTCCAGGTGGTCTGACGGAGGAGTCCAGGTGGTCTAACGGATGAGTCCAGGTGGTCTGATAGAGGTGTCCAGGTCGTCTAGGAGGTGTCCAGGTGGTCTGACGGAGGCGTCCAGGTGGTCTAACGGAGGAGTCCAGGTGGTCTAACGGATGAGTCCAGGTGGTCTGATAGAGGTGTCCAGGTCGTCTAGGAGGTGTCCAGGTGGTCTGACGGAGGCGTCCAGGTGGTCTAACGGAGGAGTCCAGGTGGTCTAACGGATGAGTCCAGGTGGTCTGATAGAGGTGTCCAGGTCGTCTAGGAGGTGTCCAGGTGGTCTAGGAGGTGTCCAGGTGGTCTGACGGAGGCGTCCAGGTGGTCTAACGGAGGAGTCCAGGTGGTCTAACGGATGAGTCCAGGTGGTCTGATAGAGGTGTCCAGGTCGTCTAGGAGGTGTCCAGGTGGTCTAGGAGAGCTGCCTGAAATACACACGGCTACCTACTCTGTGCCTCCTGGCCAAGGGGATGGAGAGATTCCCTATGGAAGTGCTACCAAAGAATGAGGAAGAACTTTCTCAGGAGCCTCCAGGCAGCTCCAAAGTAAGAGAGGAAGGTTCTTTTCCTCTGACATGGGACACAACAACAAAAAAATAAAAATAAAAAGTAAGAGGAAAGTGGGGGCGAAGTCTCGCCTGCGAACTTCCTAGTGCGTTCCCCCCAGCATGTCGATGCCAGGACAGCAGCTCCGTACACGCATAAGGAAACGCATGGTGTGCAGTCATCAACACGCGTGCAAACTACAGTTGCATATTTTAATTCATTAGAAAGGCACAGAGAACAAGTGAATTTGCTAAAATTAAACGTGCTTGGGAAATAATTCGGTGCATGGACTCAGCTTCGGCCAGCAGACGCGGCGCCAGATCCGGGGCAGTCGCGGCTACGCGGTCGTGCGCTGGACGGCCAGGCCCAGCCGCTCTGCGCCGTCCTCGTGCAGCCAGGGGCGGGCCGGGGGCGGGGCCTGCGAGGCTGAGGGGCGGGGAGAGGGCGGGGCCTGCGAGCGGCGCGCGCTTCCCGACGTGCCGCGCGGGACGCGCCGGGGGCGGGGCCTGCGGGTGGCGCAGCGAGCGCGCTTCCTTATGTACCGCGCGGGGCGGGCTGGGGGCGGGGCCTGCGGGCGGCACGCGCTTCCCGACGAGCCGCGCGGGGCGGAGCCTGCGTGGGGCGGAGCCTGCGCGCGCTTCCCGACGTGCCGCGCGGGGCGGGGCGGGGGCGGAGCCTGCGGCGGCGCGGGACGCCAGGCTGGGCCGGGCCACCTCAGAGGCGCGTCCGGCTCCGGCCTGTGCTCCGAGCCCGCGGCGGCGGTGGCGGCGGCGGGCGGCATGCGCCGGTGAGATGCGGCCGCGGGCAGCGCGGACGCGAGCAGCGGCCCCCGCGGCAGCGGCGAAGGCGGGCGCGGGCCCCCGGTTGCCGGGCGCGCGGCGCATGAGGGCGAGCACGCGGGCGCCGGGCCGCCGCCCCCGCAGACACTGGTTCAGGACTCGTTCGCCCCGCTGAGGCCGCGCCCGCCATGCAGGCCCCGTCGGGCCCCGAGCCCCGCGCCCCGGCCCCGGCTTCTTCCCCGGCCTCGGCCTCGGCGCCGCCGCGCGCCCCGGAGCTGGCGAGGCTGCGCGAGGAGCAGGAAAAGGTAACAGGCCGCGCCCGCCCGGCCGCCCGTCGCCGCGGTCCCGGGGGCCGCTCCGGCTCCCCCCGAGCCCCGACCCCCGACCCCGCACCGGCCGGAGCGCGGCCTCCGGTCCCGAGGGGGAGAGTGTGGGAGAAACTTCAGTCACGTGCTCTTGTTGTCTTTTGTCCCCAGCCCTTTGACCTTAGGGGGCGTGGGGGGAGATGGGGAAGAGGGGTGTGACCGTCTGTTGAACCGGTGCATAAAAGTGAGTTTGCAAACTTCAAGCTTGCGTGGGTGCGTGGGACGCACGCTGTAGGTGGGAGCGTTCCCCTTAATTTAATTTAGCTTGTTATTATCCAAACGTTGCCTAAAATGTAAACTCTGTTGCTCTGCGTGCGGTTGCACTTAAAAGTTTCGCCGCGTTTGCAACAATGTGCTGCTGCGCGTGCAGTCCCAGCGTGGGTTACTGAGTATCTGCCAAAGTAGAATGCTATTTTTAAAAAAATTTAGTTGCACAGTGAGTTTTCAACTACCAGTGGCGAGGGGAGAAAGTTTTGCATTTCTTAACGGGAGCGTACATTAAAAAAAAAAAAAAAGTATACCCGATTTAAGAAAGAGTTGCATTGCTAAATTTGAGATTTTTCACGTGCATTGTGTGGTATTTCAGGTTGGTTCTGTCTCCTGAAGTATCTGCAGATTCTTTCTTTGAAATGCAATATTTAATTTACTTAGAATGTCTTATGGTGTATTGGGAGAGAGTATCATAGACTGAGAAAGTTGCTTCAAAACTATAAATAGTTTGAGAGCCCCTGACTTTTTCTATGGACCATTCCTGTATAAAAATGGCTATTTACTTAGGTACGTATACTCAGTAATAAATATACTCAGCAAATATACTCAATTAAATATACTCCATTCAAAGATAGGGCTTTTCATAGAACTTAAAAAAAACCCTGCTTTGCTTGGAAACCACCTGTTGGGATGAGCTGGTGGGAATCTTTCCTACTTTGTTCTGGTTGGTTTAAATTATTTTGTGCATTGGGTTTCCTTTTCTCAGCCATTTTTCTCTAATACCACGTACAACTGTTGGGTTTTAAACTTGGTTCCTTTTTTCCAAAATAAAGGTTTTAAAAATTCCACTAGTTTGGCTTGTTTAAATTGTAAGACATTAATGGATGTTAATTTTTCTTTTAAAGAAAAATAGAAAAAGAAGAAAGAAAAAACAGTCCTTTATGAAAACTTGTCGCTTTTGGCAAAACTATTTACGTTTTTTTGTTGTTTTTTTTTTTTAGAAAATGTGAAACAGACCCTCAGGATGGTGCTTCCATTGCCTTTCGGCTGTAGGGGGTTACTTTGCCTCCTTCATATATATGTATATACCGTGTGCATAACGCTGACTTGATATGTTTTTCCCACTTGGCACGTTAGAGAGAGAGATCCTTGGCTTTATTCTGATGTTAGTGCTGCTGAAATACAAAGGATACTTTTGGGGTGCTCTGAACAGCTTTCTGGTTCGGTGTTGAGTAACATCTGAGCTAACCGCCTTTTCACTTACGGTCCTGCGGGAAACCGAGTGGACTGTTTTCAGCGGACATTGGCTGCATTGCCAAATTATTTTTCTGTGTTAATGTAAATTTGGCACATGAAATAAGCACGTGCGTACCTATCATCGGCATATAAAGTTGTTCTCCAGTTCATGAGAAAGCCCCTCAGTCAGTGACTCGATGTATTTAATAGAAGGATCTGCCTCAGTGGATAGGAGACCCACAAGGCCACGAAATAAACCGGTGAGATAGCTGTACTTTAGTTGTGGTTTAGTATGGGAAAACTTCACATAGTAAACAGTAAATTAAACATTTTCGTGAGGGACTCTGTTCAGGCCCTAAAACCACCCTCATTGCAGGAGCACAGTGAACTCTGGTATAAAGTAGAAGCACGGTGATGTTCCGAATGGAAAAGGGAAAGATGTCACGGTAGCTTCACATTGGTGTGGCAGCTGCTATTCCTTTATATACGTTGAATCAAACGTGCTGTTAATGGCCTTTCCCTGTCTGGGTTCCACGAGAGAGAATTAAACCTTGAAGAAAATGATGCTGAATGGTGGTTTCGTCGGTTTTCCCTGCGCTGGTGCCTAGCCGGTTGGCTCTAGGTGCGGAGAGAGCAGTGACATCCTTACCTGCGATGGGTGCCCTCGGCTTAGGGCCCAGTTATCTCTGGGAACCTCGGTTGAGAGAGGCTGGTGGGGAATGTGGTTTAAATGTGGCTCATCAGTTTTGTTCTTTTTAAAAAAAATTCAGCTAAGGCTGTAACAAGTTTTACCTGGGTCCCTCTCTGTCGTTTTTTTCCTTGTTTAGTTTCTGGAGCACTGAATAAAAAGCACAAAAATCGGCAACCTGAGGAAGAGGCCACACAAGGGGCACGAATGAGTCAGTCCCAATGAGCGAGGACGTCTGTAGTCAGTGGACCGGATCTTTTAACGTTGTTTTCACTTTCACTTACAGACTCAGTGCTGAAACGTTTTCAGAAACTTTTTTTTAGTTAAAGCTTTGGTTTATTTCTTTTTTGATTTAGCAAAAAGACATGTAAGAAAGGTTTCCTGCAGCTTTATTTATAATTGTGTAATTATGTAGGCATTAAAAACTGGAGTATGTATAGTATGGTTCCAGTTATGTTTATATGTATGTCAATATTCACACGATATAGGAAAACGCACCATTGTTTTAAAAACACACCGTTTTATTTCTTACATTACCTAAAAGTTTGTGAAATAGGGTTGGGTAGGATTTTAGATTTTTCAATACAGGCTATTGATAAAACTTAATTAATTTTAGCAAAAACTGGGATGTTGTATTTTAGCTGCTAAGCACGTTCTGAGCCTGAAAAATGGCTGGTTTGAACAACAGGTAGGCAGATTTATTTCTTGGTTACTTGAGAGCTGATAGATACAATTTAGTCAAAACAACCAACTTAGAGTTGATATCCTTTTTTCCCTCTGAGGTTTTGTTTAATCTTAATTCTCCGTCAAAAGATGGAGAGGAGGAAAACTTTTTTTTTTGCTTTTAACTAACTCTGTTTTTACCAACAGCAGTAAAACGTTTGGTGGAAAAATGTAAGCTACTCAGGAGCCTGTCTAGACCCCACGACCTGTGCCATGAATCCTGTGATCGAGGACTGTCGTGGAGTGGCTTGGGCTGTCTGTCCAGTGAGGTTTCCTCGGACTAGATTTTGTTAAATCTGGTTCTGTCTTAGAACTGCATTATGTTGAAATTCTGGTTTCTTGGCTAAGGTTGTGTTTCTGGGATGTGTGTATTTTGTATCTCCAGATACTGTTATCTTTTATTAGCAGGACTACTGAGATTTTATTGTAATACTAAAAAAAGTGATATATATGATAGTATTGTTTTCATGGGCTTATTTGCAGGATAATAGTAAGATTAGAAATTCATTAGGATAATTTGTTTATTATTGAGTGCCTCACATAATTCTCATTTGGAATTTTGGAATAGCTTATACTTTTCCTGATATAGAACTTAGGGGAATTAAATGCATTAAGAGCAAATATTTTAAATTTTTCATAAAGCAGAACAGCTAATTTAAGTTAATGAAGGGTTTTTATATTTCTTGCGATGAAGTAAACGGCAGATAGTTTAAGGAACTGTCAGCCGTGTAGGCCATATCACAGCTATTCTCCCCAAGCCTGGAATCCGAGGGTGTCTGCTACGTGCCACGCGTGCTCTGCTGAGTGTGCAGACATGAACAAATTGCAGGAAGTCCTTGCTTTCATGGCACTCACACTCTAGTGGCGAAGACATGCGGTTCGCACATTTAAAATGTCTGGTACTTGGTGATGGGCAAGGCTAGGTAGAAAAATAGAAGCGAGGTGAGGGGGAGAGAGAATGTAAGGACCCGAGTGAGGGGCGAGCACTACAGGAGGGCTTGTGTGTTAGGTTTCATCGGAGCAGAGACCAGAAAGTAGGTGGGCAGTAGCTGTCAGGATATGTGGAGGGTGTTTCAGAGAAGAACTTTCTAGTCAGGGCTCCAGATGAGAGTGAGTCGGGGGGAGAGCAGTCCCAGATCATCGTAAGGTTTTTGGTTTTTATTTTTGTGAGATGGGAAGCCATTGGGATGTGTTTTCAGACTGAAATTATAGGCATCCGTTAGTCACGCGTATGTGAAGACAGGATAAAGGGCGGGATTACATTCTGTGGGGGAGATTCTGTGTGTGCCCGGCTTTGCGATGGATACGGACAAATTCGGTGTTAGACTCTTCATTAAATGCTCTTAATTTCTCAGGTGAACAATTTGGGTTATTTCTAGTTTTTGCCTGGAACTTTCTCATGGGGTCTTTGTGTCTTTAGTTCTACTTACAGTGTGTTTTTCCAGAGTGGTTGTACCAGTTGACCACCTGCCAGCAGTTGGTGGAAGCCCCCCTGCTCCACATCCTTACCGTCGTTTGGCGTTGTCTGTTCTCTTCATATTTGCTGCCCTCTGGTCACGATGAATCCAGCTGGTCTCCTTTTCACAGGTTTATTGGCTACCTGCATGTTTAATCTGTTTTCGGTAAAATTATTTGATCATCTCTAACCTATTTTCCAAGGTCAAATGGGATCAGGCGCGTTCAGGGCGGCATGGCCGTAGACCTGACCTGTTTTCTATGGAATTTTTGTCATATTCTAATTGATTCATAGTAATTCCTTATGTATTTTTGATATGAGTGCCTTTTCAGTAGTTATATATTGTAAGTATCTTCCTGCATAACCATAATATTTTTTTCACACCAAAGAAATTAGCACTGACAGCTAACATATTCAGATTTCTTCAGTTTTTCAAAAAATGTCCTTTATAACTTTTTTTTTTTGGAGACACAATCTTACCCTGTCACCTGGGCTAGAGTGTGGTGGCGTCAGCCTAGCTCAGCAACCTCAAACTCCTGGGCTCAAGTGATCCTCCTGCCTCAGCCTCCCGAGTAGCTGGGACTACAGGCATGCACCACCCTGCTTGGCTATATAACTCTCTTTTTCAGTCCAAGATCCAGTCAGAGATCATCATGGGATGTGGCTATTTTAACTGTTTAGTCTTCTTTCATCTAAAATAATCTCCCTGCCGCCTTTTGTCTTTATGGGATCGGCATTTCTGAAGAGTTCAGGTCAGTTTTCTTATAGAATTTTCCACAATTTGGAGGTGCCCGATGAATATAATCACGAAGAAACAAAGTTAAACATTTTTTCACTAGCATACTGCATAGATAATCCGGTGCGGTGGCATGCACCTGTAGCCCCAGGGACTCAAGCTGTTGTGGGAGGAGCTCTTGAGCCCAGGAATTCGAATCCAGCCTGGACAACAAAGCTATGAGACCCTGTCTCTTTAAAAAGGAAAAAGAAGAAAAAGAATACCACATAGATGACGATGGCTTTCCATCGCACAACGTTAGGAGACACATGTCACTTTATCCCGTTGTCGATGTCACTGATCACTTGGTGGCATCTGCCAGCTCTCTCCACCAGAAAGGCCCTTTCCCCCTGTGTGGGGAATAAGAGCTTTAAATGATAATTAATACTTGAAGACACTGTGAATATCCTGTTCCACAAAAGCCCTTTACTATGGGTGATCCTTGCCTAAATCAGTTATTATGTTGGTGTTTGCAAATTAGTGATTTTCTAACCGTCTGTATGTATTAGCTGGTGTTTTTCTGTAAAGAAGAGCCTAGCAGTCCCCTTCCCCCTTTTTAGTTTCACTATAAACTCATTTTTTTTGTTTGTTTTTAATTCAGAGTGAGAGAATTTTTGTCCTTCCTTTTCATGCTCAAGTCCTAAATTTGGCCAGTGGGAGCCCCTTCCGTGTGGCTCCGTGTGCTTGCTTTTCACTTGTTCTGCCATTCTTTGGCCGTTACCTGCTTTCTGGCGCAGGGTGTCTCGGGCTTACCCGTAGTTTCCTTGCCTTAGTCCTGACATTGGCTAGTTTTCCAAGGAGCCCTGGTTCATTTTGATGAGAAATGCTCGGAACCAGGATGTGGACCCACGTAGTGCTGATTGCTACTGGGTTATTGCTGCGTCAAGGCGCTGTCATTTCCTTTGGGTAGATGCTCAGTGGAGGGGTTGCTGGATGAAATGGTAGGTCTGCTGTTAGTTCTTCGGGGACTCTCCATGCTGCTTTCCCCAGCGGTTGCGCTAGTTTGCATTCCCACCAGCAGTGTATGAGCATTCCCTTTGCACTGCGTCCGTTTTTTAAAAAAGACGCTGCACTCAAATGTTTATCACAGCACAGTTCACAACTGCAGAGACATGGAACCAACCTGAGTGCCCATCAACTGATGAGTGGATAAAGAAAATGTGATCTACTATATATTTACCATGGAGTACTACTCAGCCATAAAAAGGAATGAAATAATTTCTTTTGCAGCCAACTCAGATGGAACTGGAGACCGTTATCCTAAGTGGATTTTCTCAGGAATGGAAAAACAGATGGCCACATGTTCTCACTTATAAGTGGGAGCTAAACGAGGGGTATAGATGGTCACAAAGTGGTGTAAGGGACATTGAAAACGGAGAAGGGAGGAGGGTGGGAGAGGGGTGAGGGATAAAAATGTACCTCTTGGGTACAGCGTACACTATGCTGGTGACGGCT
>NW_012148108.1:2582420-2584025 GCF_000956105.1 Propithecus coquereli | reverse complement strand
TATATAAAATTTGCCATTTTAACCCATTTTTAAGTATACACTTCAGTGACAGTTGATTGAATTCACTACTGTGCAGCCATCAGCATTATTTCCAAAACTTCATCTAGATATTAAACTCTGATTTATCAGATACGTGATTGGCAAATATTTTCTCCTATTCCATAGGTTGTCTTTCACTTCCTTGATAATGTCCTTTGAGGCATAAAAGTTTTGATGAAGTGCAGTTTATTTTTTCTTTTGTTGCTTGTGTTTTTGGTGTCGTATCCAAGAATCCATTGCCCGGTCCAAGGTCATGAAGATGCACATCTGTGTTTTCTTCGAAGTTTTATGGTTTTAGCATAAGAGTATTCATCGGAACATTCAAAATATTTTTATCTCTAGTGATGCCTTCAGGTGTCTGTTGATGGATATTAGCATGGTCACACTAGATTGTTTTGTTTTATTTTTTCATGGTCTTTTGCAGAAAATTCTTGTAACCTCACTCTGCATGTCTTCCAAGTGTGTCTCATAAACAGCATATAGCTGTAGTGTAAATATTCAGTCTGCACATCTTTCCCTTTTTTTAAAAAAGAAACAGAGTCTTGCTTTGTTGCCCAGGTTGGAGTTCAGTGGCATGATCATAGTTCACTGCAACATTGAATTGATTCTCCTGCCTCAGCCTCCCGAATAGTTAGGACTGTAGCCACCCTGCCTGGCTAATTTTGAAATTTTTTTGTAGAGATGGAGTCTGTGTTTCCCAGGCTGATCTTGAAGTGGCCTCAAGCTATCCTCCTGCATTTGTCTCCTAAAGTGTTGGGATTACAGGTGTGAGCCATAATTCTTTTCATGTATTTAGTCGATTATATATAATGGAATTTCTGATATATTTAGTTTAATTTTATCACTTTTCTATTTGTGTTTTTATTTCATGTTTTATTTTTTTAAATTATAGTAAAATATACATGATAACATTAGCCATTTTAATCATTTTAAGTGTGCACGTCAGTGGCATCAAGTACACTGATGTTATTGATCAGCCATAACCATGAGCTACCATTCATCTCCGGGATTTTTTTTTTTGATCTTGCAAAATCGAAACTCTGTACCTGTTAAACAACGACTCCCTGTTCCTCTCTCCCCTGGCAACTACCATTCTGCTTTCTGTCCCGATGACTTTGATTACTCTAGATACCTCACGTAAATGGAATCATGGAGTGCTTGTCCTTTTGTGACTGGCTCATTTCACTGAGGATAAGGTTTTCAAGGTTCATCCGTGTTGTAGCACATGTCAGAATTTCCTTCCTTTTTAAGGCTGAGTAATGTTCCATTGTGTCATAGAATGTAGTAGGCATGGGATTGCACATTTTTGTGTATTCTCTGTCAGTGGATAACTTGGATTACATGGCTGTTTGCAGTGATTTAGTATTAATTCTACTACAGTCTCACTGAAGGTCGTGTTTCTTTAAAATAAAAATGTGCTTCATTAGTGCAAACGGCATTTCAAAGATTGCTTTAATTTGACTTTTTTGTTACTAGTGAGGATGTCCCCCCCCCATTTTTCTGTTTGTATTTACTCTTTAATGGATTATTTGTTTCCTTTGGCCTTCTTTTTTTTTTTTTTTTTTT
>NW_012148108.1:2564833-2570379 GCF_000956105.1 Propithecus coquereli | reverse complement strand
TTTTTTTTTTTTGCTGATGAAACGTGGATGTTACCTTGGTTTCTTGTTATTTATGACATTTGCCTATTCTACAAAATATGTAACGTTGAAAACAGGTCTGTAGATTGTACAAAATACTAGTTATCTTATATCATATGTCACCTAATAGTTATGAAGCGGGTTTTGTACCAAAGTATGAATCAGAAAGCTGTAATTTGTTCTGCAGTTATCAGCCTGCATTAGAGGGTTGTGATAAAGTGTGCTGCTTAAAAACTAGCACTCACATCTCTGTGCATTTGACAAATAAAAATGTATGCCGAGATGCTGTTAAATCTGTAAAGCCACTGCTTTAGTTTTCAGATGCACTGATTTTGTAGCTCTGTGTGTGCATAGCCCTGTTTTTCATGAGTAGTTATCTGTTTTCATGACAGGTGGTCACTAACTGCCAAGAGAAAATCCAGCATTGGTGAGTGAAAGATGGTTTTATTACACTTCTGAAATACTGATTTGGTAACCTATTTGTATTTAAATAGTGTGTGTACTGTTTTTTTTGTGTGTGTGTGTGACCAGTAATTGAATTCTTCTAGTAATCTCCATTTTGAATGCCTTTGATACTAATTTATACTGTCTTTCATCCTTTTCTGAATTACATGTTTCCTGATTTCCTGAAGTTGTGTCACCATTTGTGTTTATTCTAATTGCCTTCTTTTTTTCTTTCCTTTTTTCTTTAAAAATTAGAATAATATTAATATCATGATGAAGTGGAGACAGACATTTTTGAACCTAACTAATCATAAAGAGCTCTATTTTGGGAATATTTCTTATATTTGTAGCAGAAAAATAATTGGAATCAGTTATTTTAAAATAATGACGGAAATATGGCACAGAAACATTTCCCCAAAGTTTGAAAAATCAGATTTCCTACATTCAGAGCTCACTTTATAGACTGCACTTTTTGAAAGAAAATATCTATTTTAATGTGCTAACCTTTGGTTAATAGGACAGTGCTTGGTAAATAACCTTTCCTTTAGCTTCTGAGGAAAACACTTGATTTAATGATGAATAAAATCTTATATTATGAGTTGTCATGAGGTATAGCTGTTGATCTTACAGATATCAAATTACAATATATCCATGCTGTGTTTACGGAGATTTTACTGAGAGAACAACAGGAGCTGTCTTGATTATTGTCTGCAGGCTTATTGCAGAATCATGGTAACTGCCCCTTCAGTGGTGAGATTAAACCTTCGGTTATACACCATCAAGCATATAATATTTTAAATTTATTTTAAGAGGCTTTTTCTTCATGCCTGAGAGATCTCCAAGGAAATAATTTATAGTTAGTATATATCAAATGTTTTTTGGTTTAAATGCACGTAGGCTGCAAGCGGTGGATAAGAGTGAAAATCGGTATAATCTATACACATCATCGTATTAAATTTTGACTATTGGCTTGCAGAAAAATAATCTAAAACTAGTAATAGTCACTTTATAAATAAAAATTCAGGACTTCATTAATTTTCAGTAAATGCAACACTGTGGTTGCATCCTGGCAGTGTGAGTCTGTCAGCATTTCCATAACGGACCAGTCCCTTTTCCTCATGCATTCAGTTCAGGTTAAAACTTGAAATTCGAGTCCTTGGCCAGAGAATGTTTTTTCTTCTGCAAATTTGGCCAAAGTGGTTCATTTTACAATTAATTCTCAGGGGAAATTTTATTAATGTGGACTTATATCTACTGGCTTTGGTAAGGAAATTAGAAAAGGCTGTATTCACTCAGAACAGAGGCTAGTTTATACAAATGTGTGAATAATAAATTGCTTTTGGTTTGTTTGTAAGCTTCTTTTCTTTTTAGAGAATTCTTTAAGGATGGGGCATGTTTTTATCCTTTAATCCACAGCCCCTCCTGTTTGGCACAAAATGGGTGCTTAATAAATGTTTGAATAAATGAAGGCCAAATATATGCCCTTACTGCATTCTAGTTTACAAATACTGTAGTGGAGCGTGAGTCTGGTGAGCAGTGACAGAAATGTGACGTTTGCTTCAGGGCAGGTGCACGTGACCCTCAGTCTCACTTTCCAGTGTTCTGAAACCTTCCAAATTATGGAAGCTTAACATATTTGCCTACACGTATCTTAAAGTAATATAGTACCTTAACTATACATTAAAAAATCAAAAATTTTTTCAGGTTAATATTTGCATTTTCCTCTGCGCCATTTCCAACGTGTCTTAGGAAACAAACTTTTCTGTTTGCTTTTTAATGAGGATCTATCTATATATACATGGTATCATATTGCTGAAATCTAAACGGCCAGTAAACTCATCAATTTATTATATTCAAAAATTGAAACCAAAGTGTCTCCATTCCCCCGAAAGCCAGGAAATTGCTATTTGGGAGCATCACGGAATACTTATGATACTTTTGTATTCTCTTGATTCCTCAAACAATGATTGAGTTCCTGCCACATGCCAGTGTTGTGCTGCTGTTTGGAATCGAAAGACCCTGTTTGCTCTGGAGGAGTTCACGGACACTAAACAGAGAAATCACAATAATTTCCTGCTGTTTGCAGAGATATGAAGCAAGTACAGAGCGAGTTTAGAGGCTGGAGCCTCTTAAGGGTGTCTCTCACACTACTGTTAAAAGCATACTGCTTTTTTTTTTTTGTGAGACACAGTCTCACTCTGTTGCTCTGTTGCCCAGGCTAGAGGGCTAGAGTGCTGTGGTTGTCAGCCTAGCTCACAGCGACCTCAAACTCCTGGGCTCAGGTGATCCTCCTGCCTCAGCCTCCCCAGTAGCTGGGACTACAGGTGCTTGCACCACCTGCCCAGCTAATTTTTTCTATTTTTAGTTGCGTGGCTAGTTTTTTCTTTTCTTCTTTTTTGTTTGTTTGTTTGTTTTGTTTAAGTAGAGACGGGTCTCACTCTTGCTCACGTCTCAAACTCCTAACCTCAAGCTATCCTCCCACCTTGGCCTCCCAGAGTGCTAGGATTACGGGGGTGAGCCACTGCCCTTGCTGCTTTTAATTCTTCTTTAACCCTTAATGTTGGCCTAGTCTAAAATATAATTCGTGTGGCTAAGCTCCATACCAATATAATAAGGAAGAACAAAATATATGATTTTAAAAGTGCATTCTTATGCTAGTGTTGTTTATGCTTGTTTGTGCAATTTTAAAGGATTTTTTAAATTTAAGGGACAAGTAATGTATATTCTTGGTTCAGAAATAGTCTAAATTGTTTTTGGTTTTTTTTAAATGTAGGAGAGGAAGTAAAAATATTTGTAGAAAAGTAAGAGTGAAAATGGTGTGGGACCAGAGGATTTGCCCTAAAAAAGTCTCTTCTGGAAAAGTAATTTAAATCCCAGAACTTTGGTGAACTAAGATACTTAGAGTATTTGTTTAGTTAAAAACAGATAAAAAGAAAATGTTCAAGCCTAATAGATGAAAATTTGTGCAACATAGTTTTAGAGCTAATAGTTGTTTTCAATTTAGTGAGGATTTAAAAAAAATTTGAATAAAATTTTTTTCTTTATAATACCTTTTACTTAACTGAGAAAATAAGGTATTATAAAATCCATACACTATTTTCTCATTAAAATGTGGATATACTTCCCACTGTTTGGCCCTCTGGGAAACATTTCCCAAAAGTTTGAAAAATCAAATTTCCTACATTCAGAGCTCACTTTATAGACTGCACTTTTTGAAAGAAAATATCTATTTTAATGTGCTAACCTTTGGTTAATAGGACAGTGCTTGGTAAATAACCTTTCCTTTAGCTTCTGAGGAAAACACTTGATTTAATGATGAATAAAATCTTATATTATGAGTTGTCACACATAAGCAAAGGTAAGAGTAGATCACCATCAGAAGGCTGTCCCATGTGTTTTCAGTTCCGCCTCTTTACTTTCCCCTTGTTTCTGATTTCCAAAATATCACTTCTCTAGTCTACATTTGGACAGCACTTAACTGCAGTCTCTGATGTTCTAAACAGTATATGTAACTAATAAAGAGTTTAGATGTAAGGCAGTCTTTTGGTAGTGAACATTTCTCTTGTAAATTATGAAATGGATTTTTGTCGTTGGTCTATCCTTGACTGTTCCCAGGGAGACCATTTTAGGAAAGAGAAGGGCTGGGGAGGGGGGAAGGATGGCTCGAACAAGGTGGAGGGTGGACTGGGGGGTGACGGCTAGAACACATGCCACTCTGCCACTGACTTGTTTTTTAAACATAAAAAGGATATGTGCCAAATTTACATATTTACTAATTAAAAAGGCTTTCTGGAAACATTAAGTAGACTATCTTCTGTAACCTTTAACACTGTCGCTAATGGATATAGCTCAGAAAATTTCATTGACGGTCCTTTAAATAATGTAAATGATTATGAATATGTAACTAGTTAAGATGCAGCTACGAAAGGATTATCATGTAGAGGTTAATGAACATTCTGCTCTCACGGTTTGCAGGGCTTTTCTTTTTGTGCTTTTGGCTCACTTCATGCTTGGAAACACATGCGTTGGGATTGGAAAACATCCTGGCTGTTTTTGGGTCTCATCTTTTAATGGGGGTGTTAAATAGGAACTTATAAAAAGGATTTCGTGAAGATTTTTTTTTTCTTTTTCAATTTACATTTAATTCTGTTTGTCTGTTTTATAATTACTGCCAACTCAGAAACAGTGAAATGGATTGATGTAGTCTTAGCTTGGCTCTTCCAGATGTAAAGTCAGTACTCTATTATATATTTCCACTATTATTAAGTGTTGCTATGTGATTGATACTTACTGAGAGATCTTCATTCTAAAACGGACTTTTTGTGCTGAGTTAATGTGTAGTATGGTTGGGTATCTGATTACAGCATGTATTTTTTTGGTATGGGATTGCTGCCTTAGCATTTAAATGTCCCAGAGGAGGACATTTATTTCAGGAATTAAATGTTATAATAGAGGAATTTAGTGACAGATCGAAAAAAAAATCTTATAATTTTTGGGTGAAACGTCGAGTATGTGCAAGAGGCAATATTGGTATTTAGAACAGTGGACTGGAGCCATGTGTTGCAAACCAGATAATGCTGCTGTCTTTTCCACATGGCCTAGTATTAAGCATTTTGGTTTTTATCCTTTAGTTTCTCTGTCTCTAAAATGGTGCAGTGTTATTCTGGATTGGTGTTTAAAATTTTTATTGATAGGTAATTTAAAAGTAGATAAATAGCAATCTTTGAAAATAGTGTTAACTTTAAAATTGCCATCCAAAAATAGTGTTATTTTTTAAATTACATTTTCCCTTATTAACTAGTGTTCTTATTTGTTTCCTGAGCATATTGAGGCTCTACTGAAATATCTCTAAGGAAACAACTTTTGTGCTTAATTTCATTGTTTTAGTATTATAAACATAGTTTAAACTGGCTGTGAAGTGCTTACAAATTTTATAATAATTGACTGGGGAACAAATGAGCTGTTCAGAGCATCTCTTTATCCTGAGTATTTCTTCTTGAAAATGTAGTAGAAGAATATCACCGAATTCATTTTTTAATGCGTCAGAATAAAAATTACAGGTGAAAACATTTGAAGATATACTG
>NW_012148108.1:2562403-2564783 GCF_000956105.1 Propithecus coquereli | reverse complement strand
TGGCTAAAACGCGAAAGGATTAAGATGATCATTTTGATTCCATCTTAGCTGAATTTTTAAATCACATTTAAGTGTTTTAAGAAGTGGCTCCATGTAATTTCTTTTCAGCATATTTAGAGCATGATTTGTTTAAAAGTGAAATGGTTTTCTTTGCTTTTGTGGTGGCTTTTATGCAGTAACACTCAGTGTATTCTAATTTGTCCCACTGCTTATTGCCGTTTTTTTCCTGTTAGGAACCTGTAGTCCGTTCCTCTCTTCTTTACAAAGGGCTTTATTGAACAGATTTGTAATTTTTGCTAATTTTGTTGAAAGTACACTTCATGTATACTTTGGTAATAACATTCATACGTCTAATTAATTGGCGATTTATCTTTTAAGAAATTATTTTCAGCCTTTAGTAACTGTCAGATAGCAGTGTATTTGTGATACTTTTTTCTTTTTGACTCAGCAGCTTTAAAACCAAAATAGTAAGATCTGTCTTGAAGCTACAGTCTAGCAAGAGAAGCAAACCATATAAATTTAGACAGCTCTGATTAGTACAATTCCCAAACTGTTACTTTATACATTAACCCATACAGGAAAAATTTGAAATTGCAGTACAGTGAGAAAAGTTTTAGAAGTGAAGTGAAGCATTTTTGAGAGAAGTGTCAAAAATCAAGAGGCAAACTTAACCTTTTTGGCTTTCTGCTCCAGTCTAGTTTTAATGTGGCACTGTGTTTAACTTGGAAACTCATAGGTTGATGCCCCCTTGTGGTCTGTCACCAAAATAAATAGCACAAACAGAAATTTTAAGTACTGGAGATCTCACTGCATGTTAGATCATTCATTCATGCCTTTATCAAATCATTTTTAAAAAGCAACTTCTAAGGAAAAATAGCAAAAGAATTATTATTATTCCTGTTTTCCACATAATTTATTGACCTTAAAATTTATCAAATATTATTCTAATCCTTTGTAATAGAATGTGCGTATACGTTAGCCGGACACCAATGTACGAGTAATTGTTGGGAGGGCTGCCTGTCCTTGTCATTCTGGGCATTTAACTCTATTAGCTGTTGTAAGTGTCTTACAATATGACGAGATGTGATAGTAATCATGGGGTTAGCCCGTTACCTTCCTGCCCGCCCCCTACACACACACACACACACACACACACACACATATATATACACGGGGTAGTCCATAATGCTTGAGAACTGTGTTATTTCTGCCTAGTCATTTGATCTGAAAGGACCATGTCTGTATGAGACATGGGAAGTAGTAAGGATTTATGTTAGTGAAGTGGAGAATTCAAGCTTACAGTGTTTGCTTTGATTGACGTTGTTGGCAAGGTCTCGTTGGTGAGTGTAGGGCTGAGGAAGAAGTGGAGGAGAAACAGCAGCAGCAGTCAGTATTTAGGAAAGATCGGCTGCAGACGTGAACAGCTGCCTTTCTTCTCTTATCCAGTGAGCTGTGTGATAGCGGGAAGCAGTGCATTACAGGGAGTGTGGGCTTTCGGATCAGACGGACCCGGTTAGGTAGACCTTGTTTTATAAAAACTGGTTTCATCTCTTACCGGTTTTTGGACAGTTGTATAATGTTACCTAAAGTTACTTCATCTCTGAACGCAGGTTTCCTCTCTTTAAAGAGGTTAAAACCTACCTCACTGAACTGCTCGCAGCTTGATTTTCACTGTAGGAAGTGTTGGCGTATACCACTGTTGTCATTCATAGGTTAAAAACAGTTTTGTGTTGTAAAGAAAGTGTACCGTATAATTTTGTAGCTCCTGGGTTGTTGATAAAGACTGTTAATGGTAGATTGTGTCTTACAAAGTGGTAAATCAGCTCATAGTCTTTTTTTTTTTTTTTTTTTTACTGTGGCCTTAACTGCTGTACTACTACATAAGTGCATATTTTATTTATAAATTCTTGACTATAAGTACAGTCATTATATTAAAGAATTTACTAGTTCATTTATTTTAATAGTTGAAGCCTACAAACTAATTCTTTTTATAAAAATGATAAAATAAGGCTTTTTTTAGGGGTAATAGTTGCATGTTTTGGCAGGTTTATCTTAAAAAAACAAACTAGGGCTCACTACCTTGTGGTCATTATATTTAATACTTAAAGGGATTAATCTGAGTCCCCTTTCAGGAGAAGTAAGATTATTTGGAGTAACCTAACTATTAGGAAAAATAAGTGTTTTGTTTTGTTTTTTTTTTTTTAAAATGACCCAGGTACATTCAACTTTGAATCATAAGATTTTTCTCCCTCCTAAAATTTTCCTTGGCAGCTAAGTTATGGAAATTTACTACTTTTTTCTTTTGAATAACTTATTGTAAAAGAGAAGAAAACTAAAAAAAAAAAAAACAAAAAAAACCTCAAAATATAAATAAATACAA
>NW_012148108.1:2544552-2548923 GCF_000956105.1 Propithecus coquereli | reverse complement strand
ATCAGACTGTCCTTTGTTCTTTTAATATTATACCTTGGAGATTGTTGTCGATCATTAATTAACTTACTCTTTACTTCATTCCCGTAAGTTTCATTGTGTGTCGGATGTCTAACTTTTAGGGTTACCAAGTAAGATTCAGAACTAGTTCTTTAATAAATGATCGCCACATCGCTGAGAGTATGGCTCTGCAACCCAAAGCGTATCTCTGCAAAGATGACACAGCCGTTGCTTTATTGCTGCCTAGTAGAATCGCTGCAGAGCAGCCACCATTTTCCTTGCCCGCGATTCTGTGGGTGCTCGTACGTCAGGCTGGCTCCCCTGTGCCGTCCTTCTGCCAGTCTTGTCCAGGCTCCCTCACTGGGTGGTAGCCACTTGGTGGCTGAGTCAGCTTGGGTTGTCCCAGATGGCCTCGCTTCCAAGTCTGGTGGCTGGTGCTGGCTGTTAGGCGAACTTCTCTTTTCGCGTAATCTCTGGTCCAGGGCAGCGAGGATGGAAGCTGGAGCCCACGTGATGTTGGTTAAAGGAGCTCCTAAAGCCAGCCCAGAGTCAGAGGGGGGCAGTCAGCCCCCACCTGTGGATAGGCAGCGTGACAGAGAATTTATGGCCATTTTTAATGCATTACCAAATGACTTCTACTGAATATGTCCCACAGAAAAAAGAAGTCTCGTTGCTTCGTGTTGACTTGTGAGAACTAAATGAAATAGTGTGTGCAGTGCCTGGCACGTACAAATCATCTGGGTGTTAGGCATTATTCGTAATTGTAGATTGTATGTATGCAAGCTATAGAAGTTTGTTTTCTGGCTTCCTCTAAGTCATCTTAAAAGGATTTTTAGTAAAGAGATCTATGAAATTATATGAAGTATACTTAAATGAAAACATAGATAAAGGTATTTTGTTAAAATGTTTAATTTTGGAAAGACTAGCTTTAAATGTAGGTAAAAAAATTCTGAAACGCTTTGGCATGTGAGTTTTGAGAGAGGGATTCTAAAGCATTGACATTTGTTAGTTTTCAAAGGAAACTGGACAGAAAATATTGTTTTGAGGAAAAGAGTAACAGGTTTCTATTATAATTTTTGCTTTGTTTTGTTTTGTGTAGGCAGGGTCTGACTGTGTTGCTCAGGCTGGTCTTGAACTCCTTCCTGGCTGGCCTTAGGCGATCCTCCCACCCTGGCCTCCCAAAGTGCTGCGATTACAGACGTGAGCCACTGTGCTCGGCCTTCTGTTATAGTTTATAGTCAAAGTATATAGTAGGAAATAACCAAGAAAGCATACCTGAACGGTAAAAATCCCAGGTGAAGGTTTGATTTTCATTTTTTTTAAAAATTCTTTCTATTAAGTCAGGATGGAGATATATATTTTATATATCTGTCTGATGTTTTTGAGAGATTCTTTGCCCACGAGAGCACTGAACATAACAATCTTGTGGTTTACAGTATATTTTTCATGAATACCTGAAACAGTGTTTTCTCAAGTTACCTTCATTTGCCTATATAAAATTTTATTTTATTATGCATAATCTGTGAAATATTGATATCCATACCTTTAAAATTTGTGAAAAATATCTGTGATGATGACTTTATTCTTCAGTGTCAAGTAAACTTGGAAACCGTATTTTTCAGAGTCCCCGTTTTACTGACCACAGTTTTCAGCCACTGTTTTGTGTAGGGCTTTCTATATTCTGTTGGGGCTTTTTCTTTATGGGTTTTTCCCCCTCCCCTTGAGTGAAACGCACAGCAACTTTCTTCCTGGAGATTTTACATTCTTTTTTGTTGGGGTTTCTGCAGTTATTGGTCAAAGTCTTGTTATGAGCAAGGGGGAGGAATCATATGTACAAATCCC
Source organism: Propithecus coquereli (assembly GCF_000956105.1). Taxonomy (NCBI): domain Eukaryota; kingdom Metazoa; phylum Chordata; class Mammalia; order Primates; family Indriidae; genus Propithecus; species Propithecus coquereli. The sequence goes on along the minus strand of NW_012148108.1, from coordinate 2,547,084 downwards.
TTTCTCTGTCATTCTTTAAGTTTCTGCATAAGTTCTTTTTTCTCCTCTTTGCTTCAGTGTTTGGTGTTTTAGTACATGGGCTGGGGGTTAAGTAAGGTTTGGAATTTTTGTGCGTGATGTTTCAAAGCAAATTAAGAGATGCCAAACAAAGAAACAAAAAAGATTCAAGTTGAATGTTATATTTTAAGAATGTTTTTTTTCTAAAAAAATTTGAATTAGGTTTTTAAATTTTTATTATGAATATAAAATTAATATATGCTTAGTTATAGAAAGGTTGAAATAAGAAAAAAGTAAAGATAAATTTACTCACCATGCTATAGAGAAGCTAATTCTTTCTTCCCTCTCTGTTTGTGAACATTTTCTTTTAGTTTCGGCTTAATTATGTATGTGTATTTATGTCACTAAGGTCAAAGTGTAAATGCTTTTTTCTTTTCTGTTTCTTTTAAAGAGTTAATGATTTTTGACTTGTAATTAGAATCTGTTACTTATAGGACTCCCCAAGCTTTTGTATCATGTTTGTGGAAGCAACCAAACTAGTTTAATACTTAATACATCTCTGAAATAAAAGGAGAACTGTGTGTTATAGGGAAGTTCCCCCCCCAAAGAGTTTAAACTATTACTAAAAAATCCCTAATTATAAATCATCATTTAGAATATAGTCTTTGATGATGACGATGTGTTTTCAGTGTCCATATAGTTTGGTTCACAATTTCCCATGAGCAGCTCAAGTCCCGTGAATATCGGACTGAGGCTGAGGATTCGCTGCATTTGGCACTTCCCATGATTTTTCATCTTTGTCTCACTGTGTTAGGTATGAAAACTACACTTCTTTGCACTTTGGGTTTTTAAATTTTCTGTTCCTTTTTTATAAGAGCGACCTGCAGCTTTCAAGCACAAAGAGCACCGTATAAGGATGAAGGTGTGAATGTCACAAGTGCGGTGCTTGGCTGGGCGTGGATCACTCAGTGGTGATCCTGAGAGCTTGTTCCTGTTTGGAGAAATCTAAGTCCAGGGGGGCTGGGATCAGTGTATGACTTAGGGAAACGGAGGCTGTAAAAAAATTGAGGCATGCCTATAATTTAGTTTTTACTAATTCATATTGAACTCACGACCGAATCAGTGTGGGTTTTCCAATTTTTCTTTTTATTTAAAAATCTAAAAAATTTTAAATTGACAAATGTACATATTCATAGGGTACGTAGTAACGTTTTGATACATAAGTGATCAGATCAGGGTAATTAGTATATCCATCATTTTAAACATTTACCTTTTTTTTTGTGTTGGGAACATTCAGCATCCTCCTAGCTATTTGAAGCTATATAGTATCGCTAACTGTGGTCATCCTACAGTGGTCTAGAACACTAGATCTTGTTCCTCCCGCCTAGCTGTAATTTTGTGTCCTTTAACAAATCTCTCCCTCTTTCCCTCCCTCCTACCCTTCCCAGCCTCTTTTTTATTTATTTTTAAGTCAATTGAGTTAAAGACAATTTTGAGGATTTTAAATATTTGGTGGGTTCAAAACCAGGATTGCTATTTTTCGCTGTTATAAAACCTTTTGACAGAAACTTTAACCTAGAGGGATCTATGAGTGGGCCTCTGTTGAAATATATGTAAAATATTGGTCTTTTTTCTTAGGAAGGAGTCTAGAGGTTTTCCAGTTTCTCATAGGGATCAGTGACCTGAAAGGGTTTTAAATCACTACTGTAATTAAGAAAACACACAAAAAGTTTGCTTTTCTCTGAAATATACTTTAGAAATAAAGTATAGAAAATCTAAATCAAAGTAGCAAAACCTGTGAATTATGTATGGTGAGATTTGAGTAGAAACTGGCACAGACATTCAAAGCTTAAGTCAGTTATAAATTCAAGTCTTTTCTAAAAGTTTCCTTCCTTTGATTTGTAGGAATTTGCATCAGTTGTAGAAAATCTGGAAAATAAAAAGAACATAAAAATTATCTGTAAACTCATCACCCAAAATTAACTGATGTAGACACTTTGGGATATTTCTTTCAAGCTTAAGCTTTGTTTTTATGTAACTTTTAAGCTTTTTTACTTTGAGTTCACATCTCATTTTATTCCTAGAGCAAAAGGTTAGTAATGAATGAAGAAAAAGGCACCTATGATATTAATAACTGACAAGCCTTAAGCACTATGTGTGGTGGTCGTGGAGAGACCCCAGAACAGAGTCTGCTGTCTGGCTTTGCTGTATGTCCACTGCACTCTGTTTCATGTTGAAAAGTTCAACTGAAGAGATGTAGTAGAATGTGAACTGCATCTGTCTCTTTGGATAATTTTGTTTTACTGACTTTTAAAAAATTACAAGTTTTTATATTTAGGTAATCTGTTTCTAATAATAAAAAATTTTCTGATGGACCCGTAAAGAACATGGATTACTTCGTTAGCGTCTTCTAATGACATAGATTCCTTGCTATAATAGAGTTGTAAAAAAGGAGTGTGCCACCATACTGCCTGAATTTTTGGTAGGTTTCAGTTATCTTTTTTTTTTTTTTTTTTTGAGACAGAGTCTCACTCT
>NW_012148108.1:2532289-2544179 GCF_000956105.1 Propithecus coquereli | reverse complement strand
TTAAATTTCTGATGAGGGGTGTTATCCTTCCCATAGAAAACACAGCAATGTAGATCTTTCTTTCAGGAATGTTTTTATTTTTTTTTTGAGACAGAGTCTCACTCTGTTGCCCGGGCTAGAGTGCCGTGGCATCAGCCTAGCTCACAGCAACCTCAAACTCCTGGACTCAAGCAATCCTCTTGCCTCAGCCTCCTGAGTAGCTGGGACTACAGGCGTGCGCCACCATGCCCGGCTAATTTTTTCTATATATTTTTAGTTGTTTGGCTAATTTCTTTCTATTTTTAGTGGAGACAGGGTCTCACTCTTGCTCAGGCTGGTCTTGAATTCCTCGGCTCAAACGATCCACCTGCCTCGGCCTCCCAGAGTGCTAGGATTACAGAGGAATGTTTTTATTTTTTAATATGACTTTCACAATTTGTGTAGACTGCTTAAAAGGAAACAGGAAAAAATCATCATTCTTTAGTAACTGAAGGATGTCTCTCATTACCTATATATAATCATGCCTGAACTTAATATTCCCCAATTTTCTTAATTTTAGGGGTAAAAATCTAGGAATCCTTTAAGCCAGTGGATCTTTGAGAAGGATGCATTGCTGCCGCCCCCCCCTCCCCAAAAACCCAAAACCAAAAAACATGCTCTATTTGAGTGATGCTCCCTGCAGTGTGTGGCAGAAGGCTTGGTTGCAGAGAGGGGCTTAATAAATGGTGAACTGAATTGAAACAGGGTTTTCCTGGATGCTCAGTGGGAAGTTCTAGTGTGGGTATTGGTGGACTGAAAATCACTTCTAAAGAAAGTCATTTATTTACTCATATATAGGCCAGAATCTTCTTACGATAAAAAATTAATTCTTTGCCCCAGATTGTCTGAGATACTAACAGTAATGTAAAGCCCTTTTCCTTTTTTCCCTTGTAGGCATCTTACAGTATTTTCTACTTTTCTGTTTAGGATGTTAGGTAAAGGGAAAGAGAATGATAAGAATTTTTTTTTTCTAAAAAATAAAACAACTGATTTAAAGTTAGTATTTTCTGCCTATTCGTTCTATTTGAAAGTGAAATTAGCAAAATATTATTATTTTAATCTAATTTGTTTTATCTCTTTGTTATTTAAAGCTTGGAATCTTTATCAGTACCTCAAACACTGTGTAAAACTTATTTTTTTTTTCTTTACAAAGATTTTTATTTTTGGCAGTTGCATTTAAGAGGATTAAAAATATGGAGTCTCTTTTATCGTCCTCCTTCCATATAGAATATTCTGTCATGAAAATTTTCAAACATACAGAAGAGCGAACCTTGTTGATCACCTATCTGTGCTTCAGTTCATTAATCCGTTTTTCTGATGCATTTCAAAGTTGTAGCCATTAGTATACTTCACCCCTAAATACTTGAGCATGCACCTCATTTAACTTGATTTCTTTCATACTTCTTACAGTTTTTTTGAAAATAAAGTGTTTGGTATGGCATCTGTCCTGGTCTTAATCTTTTAAGGGTAAAGCTCACTTTAACCGTAGTTGTATTATGTCCTTCCTAGCTTTTTTTTTTTTAAGCAAAAGTGCTTCTCAGAAGGCTTATAACAGTGATTAGCAAGATTCAGAAGAAGGTTGTGAAAGTTTCGTACGAGCCTTATGCTGCTGCTTTAGTTTTTGTTTTCTGTAAGGAATATTGCACGGTGCACATTGAATCTTACTTACTGGATAAAATTTAAAATTAAGAACTGAAGGCTGAACCTAAATTTATAAGAATCAAATGTGGTAAAGCCAAACAAGCAGGTCTGTGTGTTATAGGTAGGGGTGAGAGGTTTATCCTAACTGTATCTGGGTTTTGTTTTCCATTTGAAAAAAAATTGTTAAGCAGTAATAATACTGCTTTTGACTACTGTGTTTTGGTATGAAAGCAGCGTCCCAAAATTAATTATGTTTTTAAGCAGTAAAATAGGAAAAAATCTGTACAAATTTTGGTGCACATCAAGGCCCCTTACTTACCTTCTGTACACATTAGTTCTTAGAATGGCTTTTGCATTTCTGTTACATAGACTTCGTGATCTCAGATGGAATTATTTCAGCCCTGAACATTAGTGGGACTATTTGCAGATCACTCTTTGACTAGGTGCTTGGTCCTGTGCATGACTTTTGTTTTTTTGGGGGGCGGAGGGAGGCATTTTGTCTATATAAAGTTTATCTGGGACGATGATTTTTGCCTTAAACAGAATATAGGACGTTTTATGTTTATTTGTAGAAAAGGATTTTTGGGGAGAGTTTGTAAAAAGCATCTACACACTAGAAAATGAGAAAACTTGCTTGAAAGAATACAGTTCAGAAGACCTAGGTAGGTTAGACTCGTCTTGCCTCATCTTGATGTAGATGTGGTTTCTCTTCCATGTGTGGTTTTTCCATACTCCTTCTTCTTTCTCTTCTGTAAATTATGTATGTGAAATTCCTTGAGATCTTAAGACTAGACGAGAGAGATTTTTATTAATTATGCTGCTGTTGCTTCAGGGGAGCTAAGGAGTAAACTGAAACCAATTCCACGATGTTTACAGTGCAGTCGTTTTGTATCTGGAGAGCGATTATCTACGTCGAAGTTTGTCCTAATTTCAGTTTGACAAAGTCTACGTGTTCTTTTAAATTACTTGCTGAGTTGGTGAGTTTTTGTTATTTTTAAAAATTGACAACACCCTCTGCTTACAAAAAATTTTGGTGCTCTGGTTTTGCCTGCAGCCTGCTTCCTCTCAGGGAACCCTTAGGAAACCTGATCTCCAGAGAGGGTTTGAAAATGTGGGCATCTCGGCCTAGGCTGGTGCCTGGTATCTCTCAAAAAGAAGGGCTGTTCATCTCCAGCAGGTGTTGAGAACAGAGTAGGGCTCATCACCTGGAAACGTGACCATCTCTGCTCCTGCAGAATTACATCTTTTGGTGGTTTAGTAGCTCCCTAGCATGAAACAGACTCCAAAGCCAAATCGAAATGCTTTTTGTATTACCTCTACCTAATTTCTTCTCACCCCCTGGTTGATTCTCTGTCACGTTAATCACATTAGTATGAATAATTGGAGAGTTGATGACACCACATTTTTCAGCCTAGAGTTTTCTGATGAGGACCGAAGCATCCGATCAAATTTCATGTTTGTGATTCCTGCTTCACAGCCAGTGTTTATTCACCCAGAAGCTTTATTAAATCTCTCCCTCCTTCCTCTTGAGTCGATGCTTCCCTCCAAACATCAGGCCCTGCTTCGCTATCTCCCTTAATTTTCACGTTGCATTTAGTCCAGAGGGTCTTCTCCCTTAGGAAACACCAATTCTCAAGATACGAGTGTCCTCCGTCTAAAAGCCAGAGTCCCCGGAGAGTCTTAATTTCTAATAAGAATTTAGCCATTGCCAAACCTTATAAAAACAGGATTTTAAAATTAGAAAAACACTTTAATCTGTAAATTGCTGAAATTAGGTTTTTGATTGGCTTGTTTTATGATACATAGCCTATTGGAAAATTGTCAGTTTGTGTATTCATTTAGTGTTTGGTGTTTTCTGTCAACAGGAAGAAGGTAGATAATGACTATAATGCCCTGCGAGAAAGGCTCAGGACCTTGCCTGATAAGTTGTCTTATAATATCATGGTATGTTCGCTGTGTTTCTTTTAAAGTAATACATTGTTTCTTGTAAACATAGTAACTGTGTGAAATGATACGATGTTTCTTTGCTATATATGTGTCTGCCCTGATGAATTGTGTCGGAGGTAACTACCACAGCAAGGAAGATTGGTTTCGTTGTGCTTTATAATAATACAAGAATTATAGTAATAGTATTGTCTTTTTTTCAGATATATAAAATTATCACTTTATGGTGACGTAAATGACATAAATACTAGCACAAAATTTGACAAATTTCATAAGCAAACTTACTTCATTAAAAAACTGTAATTATGACAGAAATATGGGACTTAGTCACTTCCTGTTAGTCAGAGCAGTAATAGGCCACAGTGTTTTATAATTCACAGAATTAAACCCTGGGACATTGATTTTTATATAAAAAGGTGCTGCTAATTTTTGTTTTAATGATATTCTTATCGACATAGTGATGTATTCATGAGCCCTGGATTAGAATCTTTCACTGCATGAATATACTTTCTCATGAAGACGTCGTTCTTATTATAAACTAGCCAAAATATTTTATAAATGTAGCAGGGTAGATCCATTAAAGCTATTTGTTTACCAATTCTTGCTTTGAAAAAAGGCTGTCTTATTGAAAATAATTTTTAGTTTTCTTTATCAGAAGTATTCTCCATTGACAGTATTTTACTAGTTTGCTTTCATTTAGTTTTACAGATGAGTGAAAAGTATAAACAGAGATAGTATTAAGAGTACTCTAAGAGTTATATGTAAATATGTATGGATTTATTTTCTTGTTTTAACATTGATTTATTAACGTAAAGCAATTTTCTATAGATTTTCTTAGTGAAATTTTAGTATAATGTTAAATTTCTGTGGAGTTGGCATTCTCCCTCGACCAGTGTATCGATAAAAAAAAGAACTCAATAAAAATGCAGGGTTTTTAATGCTAAGTGTTCCATAAAATATATTTTTTAGTGTTTTAAGTTTTTGCCTTTTTTTCTTTTTTTTAAACAATAGGTACCATTTGGCCCCTTTGCCTTCATGCCAGGAAAACTCGTCCACACTAACGAAGTCACTGTTCTACTTGGGGACAACTGGTTTGCGAAGTGCTCAGCAAAGCAGGCCGTGGGTTTAGTTGAGCACCGGAAAGAACGTAGGTACCAGTTACAAACGTTTCTTTGTTGTGCGTGTATCAGTTCACAAATTGCAAAGCTGATGGAGTATTTGTTACGAAAAGTACTTTCCGTGATTTCCTAGTCTGGGCGGTTTGTGATGTCCCTAAACTGTAGTAGTTGGAGTGGAACCAACAGCAGAGAAGGTGCTGGGGAGCGGAGCGTCCAGGTTGGCAGGATCACCCACATTGGTGTCTTTGCAGAAATTACCTTGTGTAGAAGCCACTACATGGGATTTATAGATAGAAGTTGGGGAGACATAAAAATTGGGGTCATTTTATACTTCATAATTGGTTTGTTTTAGTTGCTTTTATAGGCTTACTTTTCCTTTTAATACGTTAGTGCACAGAAGTAATTTATTTTCTGCCTATGAACTAAGAGAAATAACTGTTTACATGAGTAGACAATTCTTAAAGATGCTCTTCAGTTTGGAAGAGATGATGTCCTTTTGAAGAAGAGACCATGTGTGGAGAGCTGCTACCGAAAACGGCACCCTACACTTTTTAAGTCGTTTGAGGTCTGTGCTTCATTTTACTAAGATAATTCTTTAGTTTTATTTCTCTTTGATATTATTTATTGGTGTATAGATAACCTCAACACGCGCACGCAACACACACACACACACACACACACACACACACACACACACACACACACATTGCAGTTGGATGAGTTAGCTTGGGTTCTAGCTTAGTTGTGTTTTAAAATTAGATTCATTTCATTTCTAATCTGTCGCCTTATTTCTATAATAGCATATTTAAATTGGTAGTATAATATCACCTCTACCTGCTTTTTAACCTTCTAGTTAAATGTGTTTGAAAATAAATTTTGTGAGGATCCTTTCGTATAAATAAGGTCACGCTAGATAGAAAACAGCTGAGGTTTCCTAAAGCTGATACTGATTTCACTGATTCACAAGTGGATACTAGTTAGAGAACTTATTTACTCAGTGAAATTCTGGGATCTACATTTGGAGACTCTAATTGCAAATCAACTCCTCTAAGTTTATAATTGATACATATTTTGATCTTTTGTGACACTAATCAGAATGTTACAGTTAGGCCTGTGTGTAATTTCTGGCAATGATAAATCTTTTGGCTTTGCTACGTTAAAACATGTCATGTATGTTACACGAAAGAGAATGGGCATAATTCTTTCTTAAAGACCTTTCTTAATGGGGAAGGCTTCCCTGGGGCACCTCTGCTGATACGGAATGAATTCGTAGCCTCTTGAAGTTTATTCATGTTGATTTTCATATTTCAGTGGAGAAATCTCTAGAATCAGTTACAACTTAAAATATTAAAGGTAGAGTACTTTTAATACAGTAGAGTAGAGTTCTAGAGCAGAGAAACTTCTGGCAGTCACTTTCCCATAGTTAAATACGGTTCTGGAAAGTGACCAAACATGATTTCTGAAATCAGTATTTATCTGTAGTAATTTTCAAAGCACATATTTATAGGCCTGAGAGCCTATTATGATAAATAAATTCTATAAAGTTTTATTCACACAGTTTTATAAAAATTTATAACTGAAGAAAATGTTTAGGCATATTGTTGTGCTCAATATTTATTAGGAATAGGTACTTTATTTTTCTTAATGCAAAAGAAATAAAGCAAGTTGAACATTTAGTCGTCTACCTCACTGTTTACTGGGGTACCTGGGGGAGGTGGGGGGAGGTTACTGCTTGTCAGCAGAGTGGTCAGAATGAGGGACAGAATAGATTTGATGACAGCCACAACAGAAGACTCATAGCAGGTCAGGGGAAGATGATTCCTGTGACTAAGAAGCCCAGCTCAGTGCTCTTACCCTTTGTGCCCATATCTTGCAATTTTTAACATTTAATAAGGATATGATCATATTTTTAAAGTTTTTTAAATTTTTAAATTATTGTTTAGTAAAACTGACTTTTTGTTTGGCATACTGTCCCGTGAGTTACAACACAGGTGTTGGTTTGTGTAGCCAGCATCACAGTCAGGACAGAGATTAGAATACGGGACACCCCACAGTCAGGACTGGGGATCCCACCCACGTGTCTGTCCTGCCACCCTGTGTGGTCACCCCCGACCTCTGCCACCAAGGCTTGGCAACCCCTGATCTGTCTTTTTTCAGAATGTCATGTGAATGGAATTGTACGGTCTCTGAGCCTGAATGCTCTGTGTGTCGGAAGTTCATGCCTTTTTATTGCCGAGTGCGGTTGTGTGTACGTCCTTTATGTGCATGGACCATGGTTCTTCTGTTCACCTGTTGAAGGACATTTGGATGTTTCTGTTTTTTGCAATTATGAATAGAGCTGCTGTGAGCCTTCATGTATAGATTTCTATGTGAACATAAGGTCACATTAAGTGTATGTTCAGTTTTTAAGAAACTACCACACTGTTTTCCCAACTGGCCGTGTGGTTTTATATCTCCACCAGCAGTGTGTGAGAGTTCTGGTTTCTTTGCATCCTTACGGGTTCTTGGTATTGTCGGTTTTGAAAACATTAGCTAACTGAGGTGTATAGTGGTTTTAATTTGCATCATTGTTGGATGATATTGAGCATTGATTTGTGTGCTTATTTGCTGTCTGTTTTATCTGTTGAAGTCTTATGCCCATTTTTAAAAATTGAGGTGTGTTTTTTTGTACTGTTGAGTTTTGAGAGTTCTTTATATATTCTGAGTGTGTCCTTTGTTAAATATGTGATTCGCAAATATTTTCTCCCAGTCTGTATCTTGTCTTTTCATTCTCTTAATAGTGTCTTTCCAGAGCAAAAGTTTTTAATTTTTAAGTTCGCTTTATCACTTTTTTCTTTTATGGATCATGTATTTGGCGTCATATCTAAGAACTCTCTTTGCACCTTAGGTCTTGAAGATTTTCTCCTATGTTTTCTTCTAAAAGTTTTATAGTTTGACTTTTTGCAGTTAGATCTGTGATCCGTTTTAAGTTCGTTTTTGTATGATATGTGAGGTTTAGGTCAAGGTTCATTATTCTTGCATATGATTATCCAATTCTTCCCACATTGTTTGTTGAAAATACTATTCTTTTTCCATTGAATTAGCTTTGCACCTTTGTGATAAATGAATTGGCAATCAAAACCACGTTAGATACCCCACTAGGGTAGCTGTAATAAAAAAAAAAGACAGTAACACATATTGGCAAAGGTGTGGAAAAATTGGAACCCTCATACATTGCTGGGGGGGAGTGTAAACTGATACAGCCACTTTGGAAAACTGTTTGGAACTTTTCAGAAAGTTAAATATTGAGTTTATGCCATGTGATCCAGCAATTCCATACCTAGATGGTATTCTACCGGAGTGAAATTAAAACATGTGTCCGCACAAAAACTTGAACATGAATGTTAGTGGCAGCATTTTTCATAATAGCCAAAAAGTGGAAACAGCCCACATGTCTATCAGCTAGTGAACATACAGTGTCATGGATCCATGCAGTGGAGTGTTGTTTGGCAATAAAAAGGAACATACCTTGAAAACATTCTAAGTGAAAGAAGCCAGTCACAAAAGACCACACATTGTATGATTCCATTTGTATGAAATGTTCGGAATAGGCAAATTTGTAAAACAGAAAGTAGATTAGTGGTTGCTTAGAGCTAGGAAGATTACCGAATGGAAAGTGACTGCTAATGAGTGTGGGGATTTTTTTAAGAGTGATGAAAATATAAAAAAATAAAGATGTGATTGTCGCACAACTAAAAACCATTGAATTTCCACTTTAAATGGGCAAAATTTTATGGTGTGTGAATTATATCTTACTAAAATTGTTCAAAAATGAACTGGCCATATTTGCATGGCCATATTTTTTGGACCGTCTGTTCTGTTTCTTTGACCTGTGTGTCTGTCTCTGCTGATCGCACTCGGCCTTGATTGCTGTAGCTTTCTAGCGTTTCTTAAAATTGGGTAAGTGTGAGTCCTCTAATTTGTCCCTCCTTGACGGAATTGTTTTGGCTATTCTAATTCCTTTGCCTTTCTGTATACATTTTAGAAACAACTTGTTCATATTTACAGAGAATTCCTGGTGGGATTTTCATTGGAATTATCCTAAATCTGTATATCAGTTTGGGGGAGAATTGGCATCTTAACTTATTAAATCTTTCAATCTGTAAATACAGTGTATCTCTCTCTTTAGGGCTTCTTTCCCCAGCGTTTTATAGGTTTTAAGCATACAGTTTATTTTTAAAGTTGACATTGTATCCTGCAACCTTGCTAAATGCGTTTTCTGAATTTCTTTTGGGTATATTCCATGGAATTTTCTATGTAGACAATCACATCTTTTGTGAACAGTGATGATTTTATTATTCTTTGCCAGTATGTAAGCCCTCTATTACTATTTTTTCTTGCCTTTCTGCCCTGTCTAGGACTTGCAGTACAGTATTGAATAGGAGTGGTTAAGATAGACATTCTTGCCTTGTAAGTGATCTTCTGGCAAAAACATTTGGTATTTTACCATTAAGTATAGTGTTAGCTGTAGGTTTTGTTTTTTTTTTTTAAGTTGATACCCTCTGTCAGATTAAGGAAGTGTCTCTTTTGTTTATCTTCCTCTGATCTTTGTTATTCCTTCCTTCTGCTGCTGTTGGATTTAGTTTACTCTTCTTTTTCCAGTTCCTTAAAGTGTACAGTTAGGTTATTGATTTGAGGTATTTCTTCTTTTTTAATGCAGGTGTCAACAGCTATAAATTTCTCTTCTAGCGTTGTTTCCCTGCACCCCACAAGTGTTGATATGTTGGGTTTTCATTTCACACTTTTGATAAATCAGTGTTCATACTTAGATATTATATAGTTCCATTTTATTCTTGTACAGGCTTTTATTTGAAGTTAGCTATTTGTTTGTTGCATAGTTTTCTTTATATCTGTTGTTAATTTAGTCAAACACTTTTTTTTTTTTTGGTCAGAGATCTCACTGCTGGTATCTTTCATACAATGTCTCGCTTCAGTTTGGACTGGCTGCTCTCTTGACCAAAGAGAGCTGTTGTACTGGTGTCTTTTTTACCATGATACTAGGTTTTTGTCTCTTATTTGTTCCCTGTTGTTGTTCCCATGGCATCATCGTCTTTCGTATGGCTTTCAGTAACTTTCTGGGAAGGCATGTGGGAGATATATTTTTTGAAGTTTTGCATATCTGAAGTATTCTTTATACTCCTGTTTGTTGTAGCTAGACTGTTCAGAATTCTGTTTTTTTAAAAATGGTTTTGCCCCTCATAATTTTGAGTACATTATTTTCTTTTCTGTGTTTAAGTGTTCCTATTAAAATTTTCGATTCTTCCCCCCCCGCCCCTCTTTTGGTAAAATTTTAGGTTCCTTATTGGTCTTTATTCCCCATGATCTGAAATGCTATAGTGATATGCCCTGATGCCTTGTTCAGTATCTTGTAAAATTGCTTGGTGCTGGGTGGCTCCTTTCAGTGTGGAGACTCACGTCCTACAGTTCTGGGAAATTTCCAGTATTATTTCTTTGAAAATTTCCTTTTCTTGTCCATCTGTTTATCTTTGTTATAATTTTTGAAGGGAGTTCTTCTACTTGATCTTTGAAATCATGTACTAATTTTTTAAAAAATTTCTGTGCATATTTTAATTCCGAGAGATCCTTTTTTGTGCTTTGAATGCTCCTTTGTTGTAGCATCCTGTTCTTGTTTCATGGATACAGTGTCTTTGTTTTAGGAATACAGTTTCTTCTTTTAAAGTTTTCTTCTTTATATATTTCCTCCATTTCCCTTTTTTCTTCTTTTCTCTCCCCCCCCTCTTTTTTTTTCCTTGTCTCTGGTATTAATGGTGAAGAATTTCTTCAAATGTCTGGTGATCTTTTGCTTACCTAATTAATTCCAATTCATACTTAGAATTAAGCACTGTTAGTTGGCTCTGTGCATGGGCAAGGTTTGTTGACTGGTAGGTTTTTTTATAGGGAGTTAAGGTGACAAGCTGATTTTTTTTATTGAGCTGTCTTTAAATATTAGCAGCTTTTGGGTTAGTCAACATCCTACAAAAGAATTTTCTGATCTTCTTTTGTCTGGGAACCAGGCTGGGGAACTAGGCCGGGGAATCTCAAGGTTCAGTGTGTTCACTTGGGATTAATCCCCCTGATTTCTCTAAGACGTTTCCTATTCTCTTCTCTCTTCACCCATCCCTACAATCCCTGCAGACCACTCTACGCTAGGAATCTTTTGTTTAGACAAGAGAGGGGAAATCACCTGGCTGTGTTTTGTAATTTCGGGGTTTTGGAACCAACCATTCCTTTCAAACTTCCGTCCAGATCTTTGTTTTTGGTTTTCCCTTGAGAAATACTCCCGAGCAGCCTTATCCAGGTCCTAGAGCCCAAAGTGACTTGTAGCAGCTTTTCTGTGCTTCAGTTAGGTTTCAGCTTTTTCTGTTGTGCAAATTTAGTTATCACTTACGCAGTTTCCAACACTTGGTTGACAGCCTTGTCTGTTACTTTCTCCTCTCCAAATATCTTTGTCTTTGTGGGTTTGTGCCTTTTAAAATTTTTTTTCTTAGTTGTTGTTTTACTGAGGTATGGGTGAACAGTGTTAAGTGCCTGTATTCACTCTGCCTTTAGAGCAGAAGTCCAGACCTCTGCACTGGTCTAGAAGGAGAGATCCTGCAAGAGGTTTGCGAGTACTTCCACCAGGGGGCACGCCCTGTTGGAACCGTTGAAAGAACACTTCAAAATTCCAGCACACAAAGGGAAGGAGGTTGAGAGTGGGGCGGTCACAAAAGATTCGGGAGGGACTTGTATTTTCACGGGCCTGATCCTTTTGAGCCCGTACAAACACATGGCTAAGTAAAGAGACTCCTTTTATGAATGATGCTCATAACTTTTATTAAGCTTTTGCAGATAATTTTTATTACATCTGCAATTTTATTCCTTTCAAATATATACAATTCCACAAACTGTAACTAAATATTTCTAAACATTCGGTCTTTCTTAGTGAATAGTATAGCATTTGTCTTTAGGTAAAAATGGCTACTTAAGAGGCTTTGAATTTTCTCTTTTAGTTTAAACGTGATCTTTAGAATTTGCACTGGTAATTTTCTTTAAGTCCCTTTTTCCTAGGTAGCACAAAGGATTTCAGCCAGTTCTGGACAAATTATTATAGGTTCTGAATTATCGAAGATTTAAAAATACTAGGTTATGCT
>NW_012148108.1:2504789-2527289 GCF_000956105.1 Propithecus coquereli | reverse complement strand
ATTTTGAAAATGATGTAAAATCCAAAGACTTGCTTGCTGATAAGGAGCTGTGGGCTCGGCTTGAAGAGCTGGAGAGACAAGAAGAATTGCTGGGTGAACTCGATAGGTACTTCATGACAGATTATCTCTCTAGTAGAGTTTGTCTCTGTACACAATTTCTTCATTAATCGTTTTCCTCATTAATAAAGTAATACCTGCTCATTGAAGAAAATACAGAAAGGCATACTATATTAAATTATCAATAATGCTTCCACTACAAGAATGTTTTTTTAGGACTGTGTGTTTGTGCATAGTTCCATGCATGTGAATGTACATAAATACTTAAGATCAACATCTTCAATTTTTATTATAAAATTTCAGCCATGGTTTATATAATAATTATACCAGATAGTTGACTTTTAATAATTATAGATGCTTTGTGTGTTAAATTTTACATGAAGTATTTTTGTATTACACTCAGGATAATGCTCTTCGAATGCCTTGTTGAAAGAATTGCTTTGAATTTAAGGTTGATACTGTGAAATATTTATACTTGCTCTCCTTTTACAAACTTTTCTATTTATTGAGCAGGCAATGTGTAATCTGGTCAGATAGTTAATATGTATGAGAAACTTTACCAAACTGAAGTACACATTAGCACCCACTTAGAATTGTTAAAGTGCTAAACGAAGTCTGCTACTATAGAAGTTCCTGTGTTATTTTGCTTAAATGGTGTACCATATGCAGTAATTAGTTTCTGTGAAAAATAGGACAGGAAGCACAAAAGGATTTTTCCCTTTCATTTCACCTATAAATTCTTAGGTCTTTTTGATTAACTGATACTGTTTCATTTTTTAGAACCAGTTTTGGATATTGTGATTTTCTTGGTCGTGATTCTCTTTCTATTTTTGTGTGATGTTATTTCAGTCCTATTGCATTTTTGGTTTTATTATTTCTGTAAGGTCCTCAAATCTCTTATAGAATGAAGCATGATAAATGTGCATTTGTGTATATAAATATAAGTATATTCATTTCAAAATAAGTATATTCATATTCAAAAATCCTTTATTTTTTAAAATTATAATAATACTTAAAATATTCTGAGTATAGAAATAGAAAACAAGAGTGTATTATAGTTCCGTGGTTTTAATTTCTGGTCTTTAAATAGAAATAACATATTCTGAATTTCTGACAAATTTCTTATTATATTATTGATACTGTATTTATATTGTATATGGTATCTTCCCTGCAAAGATAAAATTCTTGTCATCTGCATTCTACTTATGTTTAAATAACTGCAGTATACAGAAATGGCATAGGAACTAATTTTTTTTTAATTCAACATTTTTTCTTTTTTAACCTAGAATTCTAGTTTAAAAAGCACCTTATTCAAAATTTTAATTTTTACCCATTGAAATGAACTGAAAATTAACGTACGTGAAATTCTAGAGCATTTGTTAGACCTCGTTGATTTCCTTTTCTTTCCCAGTAACCCTGATGCTGTGATTGCAAATGGGGAAGATGCAGCGTCTTCCGAAGAGGAAAAGGACGATGGAAACACGCGTGTGGATGTGGCGCATCAAGGAGCAGCCCCTCTCACTCTCGGCAGTCGTCACGAGGAGGGGACGAGTGCACAACTGTTCAGTGGTCACACGCATACTCAGTCGAACTGTTCCGTGAACGGTTCAAATTCCTATCACAGTCACGAAGATGATGATGACGATGACGATGGTGATAATGACCATGATGCTTTCGGGGTTGGAGATGATTCTGTACCAACGATATACTTTTCTCACACTGTTGAGCCCAAGAGGGTTTGTATGCTTTTAACTTCACTGATTTTGTATATATTAAGAATTTGGACATTAAATATCTTTAAAAATATGATATTTTCTAAAAGAGTAGTATTAACAGTGAGTAACGTTGTTCTAGTTTCAAATAGGAAAATCATCTTTTGCCTTGTGTTCTGACCAATTTATCTAAAAGAAAAAAAAAATCTAGTTTGCTGGATTGGGTCCATTGTTCTCTGAAACAGTGTGGTGTTTGGGAGTTGGAAAGGGATCAGATTTGAGTGGCAACTGCTGTAACTTCACCTGTCCTTCATCCAGAGAGTTTTCTTAAGAATCCTGAAGTTAATTATGGACATTTTGGTGTGTTTAGGATGGTGAAAGTGACTGTATTAGTTAAGTTTTTAATTATGCCCGGTTGTTGTTTCCATGTGGGCATAAAACGAATAAGAACATCTTGCACAGAATGGGAATCTTAGGAGGAAATAAAAATTAGTTCCCTTTCTGACAGTAAATATAAACACCTATGGATAATCATGACGTGAGAATTTTGGCATTTTAGAACTGGGGTGACTGGAGATTTTCTAATACAGAGTTTTCAAGCTTTTCTTTGGTATCAAAAACCTTTTGTTCCCTCCACACTTATTGTAGAATCCCAGTATTTAAAACAGATCACAGCAGGTGGGCTCCGGCTGAGGGAGGACAGGCTGCCTTAGCCCACCCGTGCCCTCTCTGCTCCATGCACTGCTCTGCGGAGACACCGGGAAGTCATCTTTCTAATTCATCTTTCTCAGTGAAATGTAGGCTGAGAAGACACAGAGCTGGTTAGTGATAGAACAGGGACTGCTCCGTCTCAGTTTCCTGCTCATTCCGATTTAAAATTCGATGCCTGCGTCAGAGTTAAGGATCTGTGGTATTGGTCTTAAGTGTGTGTGATGATTATTTAGTGAAACATGTTTAAAACATATTTGGTATTTTGTAGATTCCTTAAGTTATTCTTGCTGTAATATTAATATAAAGTGAAATAATTACCTTTTTTTTGTATTCTAATATGTCAAACTAAAGAGATAATCTTCTGAATTCTTTGCAGAAAGTTGACTGAGATAATTAGAAAAAAAGTATGTTTCGTGATTCTTTTTTCAGGCTTTTAATTTTTTCTTATTTTCATTTAGATAAAACAGGAAGAATAAATAATATTTGCAGGAATGTTATGGGGAAGAACAGTCATTAACATGGAAAGGATGGGGTAAATGCTGAGTAGGGATGGAGGGTAGCATGTTAATTCTGAACAGGGTTCGTCTTTACAGTCCTTCAATTTCTAGAAATTAGAGGCATTTAAAAAAATTCCTAATAGTTAAGCATTTTGGTTAACTGTGCTTTGTTTTGAAATGACACAATTTAAGCCAAAAACTTGTATCACAGTAATGGGGTTATATGAAGCTTATAATAAATCTAGCATTTAGTTTAAGTATTTTGCTTTCTGTATAATAATAAAGACACTGAAGACTAGAATTGGTCATTAAAGAAAATTTTATTTAATGTCATAGAAATAAAAGGTAAGGTTTTTTTACCCAACCTGATAATGCACATCATTTCAGCATCAAAAAATTTCAGCTGCCTGAAATTTTGCCTTAACTATTATTCCTTTGATTATAGAGTTTATTTTTTCAGTTTTGGCCTCTGTATAACTTCTCAGAAGGTTCTTAACTTTTTGCTGTGAAATTTTTAGGTCCGAATAAATACTGGAAAAAACACCACTTTAAAATTCAGCGAAAAGAAAGAAGAAGCCAAACGCAAGCGGAAGAGCAGCTCTGGCAGTGGCCACTCTGCCCAGGAGCTGCCCGCGATCAGGACTCCCGCTGACATTTACAGGTGCGTGGAGGTCGCCAGGCACGGGGCAGTCTGCCAGTGCCTTCCTCCTCTTGCAGTGGAGCCTCTGCAGGAAAGAGCTGTCTGCCACACAGAAGACTCTGAAAAGTGAAGGGGTCTGATGGAGTTAGCTTAGGATTTGAACGGCTGGGCGCCACGGCTTCCCGGTCCAAAGCAGTTGGAATGTTGTCTGTTTTTTCCTCTTTTCCCTCTTCACCGGTGCTGTCGAAACATTCTCAGTTTGGTCTAGTCAGGAAATCTTGTGTCTTAACTTTAGAAATGAAAGTTCGTGTTTCTAGTTGGCCAGGGCAGTACTTTCCTACCACAGCTATAATGCTTGGCACACAGTTTACCTTTTCAGAGTAAAAATTCATTATAGTATTTCAGGTTTTTGTTGCATTGTTTGTTGGGAAGGCCGTCATTCAAAAATACCTGTTTTCATGACCCATGTTTATAAAACAGTGAAAATTGCTAAATGTCTTATAAGTGGATCTGAAAGTCTGTAGAGAATTCTGGCAAATCAAGCTACTGTCACCTAGAACATGCTTAAAAATAACCTGCTGTATTTTAGTTGGCGAAAGAAGTCACGTCTTTCAGAATAATACAAAAGATGCCATTTGAGGCTGCGAAATTATTGTGAATGTGAAAATTTTAGATACACAGTTTTAATTAAAAAATTTAGGTTATTTTCTAGAAAAGATTTAAAGACATCTTTGTAGTTGTTCTCAGTTTTACAGGTTACCTAAATTGAACGTATATTCTTTAACATCACAGAGTCTTCGTTGATGTCGTGAACGGAGAGTACGTCCCTCGCAAATCCATCCTGAAGTCCAGGAGCAGAGAGAACAGCGTGTGCAGTGACACCAGCGAGAGCAGCGCCGCTGAACTCGATGACCGACGGGGTGTTTTGCGGAGCGTCAGCTGCGAAGAAGCCACTTGCAGTGACGCTGGGGAGAACATTCTGGAAGAGGAGCCACAGCAAGGAAATCATCAAAAGAAACTTCCGCCCTTATCTGGAACACATGAGGTGTGTGTGTATCTTTAATTATTTACTACTTATAGAGTATTTTCACCAGTTTTTGCTGTTTAATCTGAAAGGTCACATGATTTAATTCTAGGTTTGTGCTTTCTTGATAATCACGTGTTAAAAAATCTATAGGGGCTGGGCGCGGTGGCTCACGCCTGTAATCCTAGCTCTCTGGGAGGCCAAGGCGGGCGGATTGTTTGAGCTCAGGAGTTCAAAACCAGCCTGAGCAAGAGCGAGACCCCGTCTCTACTAAAATTAGAAAGAAATTAATTGGACAACTAAAAATATATAGAAAAAATTAGCCGGGCATGGTGGCACATGCCTGTAGTCCCAGCTACTCGGGAGGCTGAGGCAGAAGGATTGCTTGAGCCCAGGAATTTGAGGTTGCTGTGAGCTAGGCTGATGCCACGGCACTCACTCTAGCCCGGGCAACACAGTGAGACTCTGTCTCAATAAAAAAAAAAAAAAAAAACATCTATAGGTAGAGTGATATTCAGATAGTTCCAAAAAATTTTTAGTTAAAGTATTACCTGTCTCAAAGTTCTATTTCTGTGAAATGGGGATTTTAAAATATCTTAATTGGCATAAATGTTCTATTTTTGGCTAAAAGAATTATTTAGTGGTTTATTTAAAAAGAACTCCCATTGGACCAGACTATAGTAATTTTCTGACAGTTTAAGTTGCAGACTATACTATTCTCTTCTAAATGCTGTGGTTGAATTAAAGAAAAGTATATATATGCAGCAGATAATTATTAAAGTTCCTCTGTGTTGTGGCGTATGCCAGTAAAACTTGACTCTTGGGGGATTGTGGAATCATTTTACAATCTGTTGGAAGCTATGGACTCTCTCTCCAGAAAAAATTAGTGCACACACACTTTCACCCCCATGGTGCATACAGTTTGGGTGGGGGTAGGTTGGGAAATCCCAAAATAAGAATTCCTGTCTATGAAACATACGGTTATGGTTCCATTATGTGCAGACTTGAGTTTTTTTATTCTTGTGCTTTGGTGGGTATTTGAAGTTTTTAATTTAAAAAGTGTTCAAGAAGATCAAAAAGTATTCAAAAAGAACTCATACCTGTATTAAACCCATATGCACATTGGTTTATACAACAAAATGCATACGTCTAAAATATATTGATATATAAATAAGCATATATAAAATTCCACTGCTTGCACTGAGTGGTACTGATTGTACTAAATGGATCATTGGCATTTGGGGGCTGTGCATATTATTAAAATGTTCTCTCCCCTCCTTCCAGTATAATGATCTTAGGTGACCTGGAAAGTAACTTACCTTATTTAATAGTCTTCCTACTGTTGGAAAACAGGTAATGGATGTAGACTTAATGTCGATAAATATTTGAAAGTTAGTGTTTTGTAAGGACGTGATGTATCGTGGTATAGCCCGTGTGTGCAGCTTACTTTCCTCTCACCATTATTAGCTTTGCATTTTGTACTGAATTGTTACAGCAGATGCTATAAATTTCTTAACATCAAAGAAATAATTCATGATTATGGCAAATACTTGGAAAAATATTCTTTTCAGTGTCTTTTTAAATACTAAAATATTGTCTTCAAAAGCATTTTACATATAAGAAGGCTCTGTGCTCATCATGATAAAGTGGAGTTTTTCAAAAGCAAACTTTAAGCTTCTCTTAAGAGCTGGACACCAACAATGCTGTGGGAGGGAGGTATCAGTCTTTGCTTTTATTTCATTGGTGGGGCAAGATGCAAGAGGGTGGCTTTTTAAACTATTCGGGTGTACATTGTCTTAACTAATTTTGAGCACTTGGGAGACAAAGAGAAACAAAATATACGTGAAAGTTTGCGTGCCCAATGTTAGTTTGCGTATAGTAAGTTCTTAGAAGATGTGAGGGGGGAGGTTCCAAATACCAGAAGTCTTAAAAACCATAAGGATTCCTTGGTTTTTATTTAAGAAGATACCTAAAGAGATTTCCAGCAAATAATACACATTATTTAATTTCGTTCCAGTGGACATGTTGTTGACCAGATTAAGTCCATCAGGCATGCAGTTGAAATTAAAGCGTCATGTTTTCTTAGAACTTCTCCTTCTATCACTGAATTAATTGTGTTGAAATTTTAAAACCTACACTTATTCCCCCTACGATCAGCACTTTCATTTTTCAGTTCCCACTGATCTCTTAAATAAAATATTCAGATAATTGCACAAACGAACACTACCGAAGAGACGTCGGTACGGGTGACGCTGTCGGCTAGCAGGCAGCCTGGCCACCATAGGGTAGCTCTTTCGTCAGTTGACGTGCAAGAGTCTGAATCTGACACCCTGGTAGCATTTCTTACCTTAATGCGCAATTTTTCACAGCATGGGCTGGACGTGGATGGAACGTGTGAAGGTTTGAAGACCTTTTATTTATCCGTTTTTGTTTTTTCTGATATAATGCACACGTTCTACATTTTGTTTTCTTGCATGTGTACTATGAAAATTACTTACATTTGGTAGTGTAATTAAGAAAAATCTCAATGGTACTTGATTTCTCTAAACAATTAGTGTTTTGATGTTGTAGTATTGTCTAGCCCAAAATCTTGCGAATTTACTTTTAATGAAAAGAAATGTCTAATTTGTGAATAGAGAATAAAAATTTTGTGGGCATCTTGTTTGCATTTTATTATCATAACCCGACTTTTGTCTTCTAGGCTTTTTCTGGAACTGTAATAGAGAAAGAGTTTTTGTCGCCCTCCTTAGCACCGTACCCAGCCATAGCGCACCCCGCGCTCCCCACCATTCCAGAACGGAAAGAAGTTCTGTCAGAAGCATCAGAAGAAACTGTAAAGAGGGTTTCAAAGTTCAAAGCTGCCAGATTGCAACAGAAAAACTAGGCCCTGCCTAGGAAACGGGAATTTACACTCGAAAACCCAGTTGTGCTTTTGTTTAGAGTACAGATAGCAGAGTGTGTTACATGTTGATGGAAATGAGGCATCCTGAGTTAGTTTGGCAACAGGTTCTTTTACCCTTATCTGTGGTGTTTAAAAAATCAAAGTAAACGTTTGAATTCTTCAATATTCAGCTTGTTCTGTTAATTCTCTGAATACGGTCAACACTCTTGTCTGAGTTTGCCTTATGATGCAGTAGCAGCGTTTTGAGTTACTTTTCAAAGAATACTGTTCATATGTGTTGTTTTGTGTTTCGAACTAAACACAGGCAGTTCTGTACCAGCTGTGATGTTGTGCCTACCATATGGACCATTTTAAAGAAAATTTTTGACTTTCAAACAGATTCAACAATTATATTACTTGCTTTTGCATTTTGAAGGCACTTTAAAATAAAATCTACTTCTCTTGTAGGTTTTGCAGCTAGGTGGCTATTTAAAAAAAACCTCTCCCCTCTAATTTTCATGCTGCAGTCTTTAAGGCAGAGAGCTCCGTGGACCCTATGGGAAAGTTTCTTTGGTTGGAAGTATGATATTTTGTAAAACATTTTTTTCAAGTAAAAATTTTATGAAACTTGGTCTCTAAAATGTTGTGAACTTTATGATTCAGAGTGTAGACATGTCTTTGATTCGTGTGTGTGCTGCCTGCACCTCCTGACACATCCTTGCAGTCCCATGGGTACCCCTTCTCCCTTAGCATGTGCAGTTTTCCCTGGGATGATGTTTTGGGAGAGAAGGAAAAGTTGTCTAGATGCTAAAAAATAGACTTTTTAAATAAAAATTTCTTATGTTCTAATCTTCTCAACATTTTTATTCTTTAGAGTTATTTTCCTACTCGTAAATAACTGAAATAACAAATTTACTTTGAGCAAAACTCCTTAAAATGAAGAGAAATTTATTCTAACATTGAAAATTACACTGCAAGTTAATCGTTGAGCTTTGATGCATTCTGAAATGTAGCTTTTAAAAAGCATTCTGCATCAGCACTAAAATAACCCATCAGTGCCAGTCCACCCCCTGTTCATGGCTAAATATTTGAAGGGTATTTATAGCTTCTTTAATGAATTCTTGCTTAAACAAAGTGAAATTATGTCCTAGAAAAGTAGAACCTATTTGTAACTAGAACAGCATAACTGAAAAAGTTTTATGAATATGTATTTTAATGATAAGGGGGTACTAGTTAATGGCTAATTCAGAACAGAGGACTGATTTTGAAAGATTGCCTAAAAATGTAGGTTTGTTCTTCAGTAAATTTTGATCAACTGTGCATATATTTTCTAGTTAAAAACTGTTTTTCTTTCAGTCCATCCCTCCACCCCCAAAGAATTAACCAAAACAAGAGTACATGTTACACACACACACACACACACACACACACACACACACACACACACACACACACACACACACACACACACACACACACACGCTTCTGTTTCAAACTGCTATTTATAGTTAATGTACTAAATGTTTTTCCCCCAGAAACAAACTATTGTAGATCTATTGTGGTGTTCGTTACAGACATGTAGTTTCGAGAGTATTGTCATTAAATAATTTCTCATGTTTATAAACTTGATTTTCAGCCTGCTGTCTATGTAGTCTGTTAGTTCCTTCAAATAGATCTTCCTTCCTAGCGTAAGGTAGCAGCAGAAACAAAGAGTTTGATACGTATCGTGCGTGTTCTGCTGAAGACCGAACGAAACAGTGTCGCTCCATTTCATAGCTCCAGTCTTGTCGCAGAGTTTTAGGTTGTAACTTAAAATTATGACTTTTTTTTTTTTTTTATATTAAACTCAAGTTTCAGTGGGACAAAACGAAGGTCTTCAGTGTTCTGTTTTTTGAGACAGAGTCTCGCTTTGTTGCCCGGGCTAGAGTGAGTGCCGTGGCGTCATCCTAGCTCACAGCAACCTCAAACTCCTGGGCTCAAGCGATCCTCCTGCCTCAGCCTCCCGAGTAGCTGGGACTACAGGCATGTGCCACCGTGCCTGGCTAATTTTTTCTATATATATATTTTTAGTTGTCCAGCTAATTTCTTTCTATTTTTTTAGTAGAGACGGGGTCTTGCTCTTGCTCAGACTGGTCTCGAACTCCTGAGCTCAAACAGTCCTCCTGCCTCGGCCTCCCAGAGTGCTGGGATTACAGGCGTGAGCCACTGCGCCCGGCCGGTGTTCTGTTTTAAACCATTATAAAACAGAACGGCAGACCAGGAGATTCTTTTAACTTTCTACTTTGATCTATTTTTAGTCTTACAGAAAAATTGCACAAAACAGTACCGAAGAGTTGTCTTCCCTATATCAGCACCCCCTGCGTATACCATATACCCCTTCATCCAGCATCCTTTAATGTTTTAACACATAACTATACTGTAATTATTAAAACCAGGAAATTTACATTCGTGCGATACGATTAAACTACAGATCTGACTTGTAGCCTACCAACTTTTTCACTAATTTATTTTTCTGTTCCAGGATCCTGTCCATGATCCCATCCTACATTTGTTATTGTTACTTAGTCTCCTTTAATCTCTGACAGTTCCTTAGTGTTCTCCTGTCTTTCATGACTTTGAGAATTTTGAAGAGTACTGGTCAGATATTTTGCGGGATGTTTCTCAATTTGGGTTTGTTTGACGTACTCACATGGGTAGAATGAGGCTTTGCATGGAATACCACGGAGATGTTATATGTAAGGGGTTTATGTAAGAGGAATCTTCTAGTGTGTCATTTCAGGTGGTCCTTACCAGGTAGCTCCGCCGTAAAATTACTTCCTTTCCCTTCGTAGATAATAAATGTCTTAGGGGAGCTACATTCAGACTGTGCAAATCTTTTTCTCCTCAAACTAAGCCCACTAATTGTTGCATTCATTGGCTGATCTTGTCTGCAGCGGTTATCACTGTGGTGTTTGCTTAATGGCGATTTTCTGTTTTGCCTTTTCCTTCTTCATTTATTTCTTAGAATTCTTTTGTGATAAAAAGCTGTGCCTCTACTCCCCCCCCATTTATTTATTTTATTTATTTATATCAGCGTGGTTGGACTCTTGGATATTTAATTTATTCTGTGGGTTTAAATTCAATACTACTATCGTTATTTTGCTCAAATCATTCTACCTTCGGCCATTAGGTAGGAACACCTTTGAGTTGGCTCCAGAGTCATTTCAAAGTTGCCATCCTTTTTCGAACACTCTCTGACACCGCGCGAGACTACAGGATCATCCTGTGTTTTTCCTGCCCCAGCCCTGGAAACCACCACTTTCCTTTAATTGGGGAATGGTGTACTAAATGCTTTTCCCCCAGAAACAAAACGATTGTAGATCTATTGTGGTGTTCGTTACAGACATGTAGTTTCGAGAGTATTGTCATTAAATAATGACAGCAGCTCATTTTGATGTGCTTATTGCCACGGGGGTGCCATCGCTTTTCGGCCTTTTCAGCGTATAGAGCTAGGAGATACGTGTGTATGTATTGACCAATACATGTTTACGTGTCTACGTGTGTTAAAAACCATGAATTTATACTGATGCTTCCGATTCTAAACGAGCAGCACAGAATTCATTTCTGTTTTTCTTTGTGACTTCTTTCTCCTGGCTCTTGTCCGCTATGTGTGTACTTACTGTTTTTCAGTCTAATGTACACATAAAGTAGCTTCAGAGTGCTACTTTGTTCCCCCAGGAGAAACACTCGTATTAACTACATCACGCGATGGTTGTGCAGTTCGTGCTGTCTTTTGCCTCATAGTATCAGTCAAGAAACGTTTCGAAGTTACTTAGGTTAGTTCTTTCACACCCTCTACACTGTGATTGTTATTCATTTGTGTCTTAGGTTCATTGGTTACACGCGTGTGTGTATGTGTCCTGTGCATGTTCGTATTCCATCATGGGTTATCTCCCCATCCTGGTTGATTTTAATGGTTTGCTTTTGGGGTATGTAAAAGGTTTGCGAAGCATTAGTGTGGTTCCGAGAGTCTGAGCTATGTAAGAAGATACAGAAATGTCACTCTCTCCTCGTTCATCCTGTCCTGCTCCCATTCCCAGCCTCTGTCACTTCCCCACCGACCCAGTGTAAGCAACCAATCTCCACTTTCTCATTTGACCTTTCTGTATTTCTTTTGCACAAATCCCACCTATCTACTGTAAATAAGTAATGTTTTTAGTTTCTGGTTTAACCTTTCTGTATTTCTTCTGCACAAATAGCAGATACATGTACGTTTTTCTTTTGTGTCTTTATTTCTTACCTGAAGGATGACATTCTTCGCTGCAATTTAATTTTTTCCATTAGTAGTATGTCCTTGTAATCTATGTCAGTTTGTAGAGATCTTCCTCTTTTTTAAAAGAGATGTAGTGCTGCGTTGTGTGGACGGAGTGTATAGTTTATTCGGCCACTTTCCCTGTGTGTGGGCATTTAGGGTTCCGATACTTTGCAATTACAGATGATGATGCAGTGAGTAACTTTGTCTGTGTGTGTTTTTGTATCGTCAGAGGTGTGTCTTCAGGGCTGATTCCTAGAAGTAGGACTCGTAGGTCATCTGCACATTTACTCTGATTTCTTTAAAAAAGTAAAATCTGTTTTGAAATATATTTGTTTTGTTCTCTTATTGAGGACATGGTTTTAACATATGCTTGCATGTCTGCATTTCATTGATGGTTCTAGTAATTCTGGGACATGAGCGTCTTAATGGGACTTCACAATCATTTTTGAAAATATTGTATAGTGATTGTGTTCATTTAGGTAATATTTGATTTTTTACATTGGTTATGCATGTGATTTATAAGAGCTTTTCATTCATTGGGATATTTCCAAATTTATGAAATACAGGTATCTATTTATTTTATAGATTTATCTCCATAAGAAACAGCTTTTCAGGGGTAAAACTGATTTTTATCTGTGTGTTCTTTAGGCGCGTGGCACATAGGCTCTTAGGGAAATGTCTGTTAAATGAGTTTCTCAATTATAAATACTGAAGGATATATGTTTAGTCTATGATATTATCAGATTTTTACATTTTAAAAAACTTGGTCTGTTATTTAAATTTCATTTTAGAAGAATGTCATTTTGGATAAAAAAGTTTTTGCAGTTCCCTTAACCGATGAATCACAAAAAGCTAAATACTTTTTGATCACCTGCTATGTATCAGGCATTTTCTATGCATTTGATGTGGGTTATCATTTGCTCACAGAAACCCAACGAGGTAGGTACTATCATACCCTCCACCCACCTCCCATTTCAGAGATGAGGAAACTAAGTCAGAGATTAACATTTTAAACCACACGTCTATTAAGTAGGCTAAATCCGGGCAGCCTTCCTCAGAGTCGGCACTGTTAACACATTTTTTTGGCATTTACATTGTCTGCTCTCTGAACAGGGGCACTTAGCCGGTAAGGAAATGCGTGATCAGTATGACGTCTCTGTGGTCTTGCTTATTCACAGTGAGGTCACCTTTCTAAAAATCTGAATTCGAAGCCTGTGTTAAACCTCATACGTAAGAGAATTCATTCTGACTTGATGGGTGTGGAATTTCAGTGACGTTATTTTGGCCACATGCATAAAAGAAAGAAACGTGAAAAGAAGAAGAGGAGTAACTAGTATAACTAGTAATAGTAACTAGTATTTCCCTGAAAAACTACTCTTTAAATGCCAATTTAGACACCATGTCAATGTGAGTTTACAGTTGGTATGTTCCTCATCAAATGACCTTGTGGTGACCTTCTTTAATGATAGTATTTTTTTGCCTTAAAGTATAATATAGCTAAATACTTCCCTAGTAAAACAGGTTCCATCGTGTGTGTGTGTGTGTGTGTGTGTGTGTGTGAGTGATCTCTAGTAAACATTAAATAGAAGTGGTGAGAACAGATAATGCTGCCTTGGTCCTGAGGGAGAAGTATTGAGGCTATCAGCATTAAGTATGATGTTGGCTGTAGGTTTTTTTTTTATTATTATTTTTATTTTTTAGTGACAGAGCTTCACTGTGTCACCCAGACTGGAACACAGTGGCACGATGATAGGCTCACCGCAGCCTCGAACTCCTGGGCTCAAGTGATCCTCCTGCCTCAGCCTCCTCCGCACCCAGCCGAATCTGTCTTGTCATTGGTGCATTGAGACCATGGGCATCTAAAATGATTATTGAGGCCGGGTGCAGCGGCTCACACCTGTAAGCCTGGCACTCTGGGAGGCCAAGGCGGAGGATCCCTTGAGCTCAGGAGTTTTGAGACCAGCCTGAGCAAGAGCGAGACCCCGTCTCTACTAAAAATAGAAAAATTAGTCGGGCAAGTACCTGTAGTTCCAGCTACTCGGGAGGCTGAGGCAGGAGGATCACTTGAGCCCAAGAGTTTGAGGTTCTCAAATGCCCTCACCCAGTTTTAATGTTCCCTAATGTTAACCTAGTACCAAGGGGCGTTTGTCGAAACTAGGAAATTAGCCCGGTACGGTACTATTAACTAGACTACTGACTTTGTTTGGATTTTATACCATTTCTTCCACCAACATCCTTTCCTTTCCAGAATCCATTCAAGATACCTGTTGCCTTTAGTGGTCCTTTCTTCCTAATCTTACTGAGACAATTTCTCGGTTTCTTGTTTTTCATACTTTTGAAGAGTATTGGCTTGGTAATTTTGTAAAATATTCCTCCATTTGGGTTTGCTCATGTTTTCTTAGGCTTAGCCTGGGGTTGTGAGTTTGGGGGAGAGTTCTGGAGAGGTGAGGTGCCTTTCTCTGCACGTCGTATCAAGATGTTAGCCTTAAACAATTGGTGTCTGCTTGGTTACTCCACTATACGACCAGTCTTAATTTTGCTTGGATTCTTCTCCCTGTGCTGTGGTCCAAAAAATGTCTCTCAAGAGAAAGCCAGGGGGATGTCTGAAAAGCAAGGAGGTGAATATTCAGTAACTGTACCTAGGATTGACTTAAAGGAGAGAAAACACATTATCATCTTCTTGCTCAGGGATCTTAGTCTTGTTAATTTGTGGCTTGTGGGTCCTCAGACCTCACCCCACGGGAGGGCTGGCTCATGCCTACACATTCCCGGGGAGACTCCACCCCAAACTACCTCGCCCCCTGCCTAGAGCTCAAGCAGATAAGAACAAGTTTCTTTGCTGTTTTTGTTTGTTTTGGATTTTTTTGATAGTGGTAAAATTTCCCCTTGTCTAACTGTTCGCTCCGGCCGCCTCTCCTGGGTCCGTTCTTTGCGTGATCTTAGTTCTCACTCACTCCTTAGTGGAATTCAAGGACTTGCCTTCTGTTTCCTGGAGTTTTTAAAACATAAACCTCCCAGGACAGCTTTAAGTTGGTGCCAGTGGTTTTAGCTTTCTCTGTTTTCTTTTCTTCTTTTTTTTAAGCCATTGGTAATCTCTGTTACTTTCTTGCAAGGGGGGCTCTATATTTGGGAAAATGCTTGTTATATTTTATCCAGCATTTCTGGAGGTTTTATAGCAGAAGGGCTGACCGTATATTGTCTGTAGTGTTCTTGAGCATTTTATCTGTGTAAGGTACTGTGCTAAGCCCCGCAGAAGGTAGTAACGCATTGCCTTCAGGTGGTTTATTCCACTTAACTGGGAAGGAAGGTTAGGGGGTAGGTCAAAGAATTTCCGGAAGTGCTGTAGGAGGTGCGGGAGTGCTAACGTGCATAGTGTGTTCTTTAAGGTCAGAGAACGGCCACAGCTTCATGTCAGAGGAGGAACTCAAGGTGGGATTAGGGATTGATACGATTTATGGGATGGAAAAAGTCCTACAACTGGGGATAGAGCTAATAAAATTAGAACATACACAGGAGTTTTATTTATGCTGTGTTCAAGTAATAAAAACACCGAGTCTGTTATCAGTGAACATGTATTTTTGGAGACTAAAAATATTTTGAGATCCAACATTTATTTTGCAGTGTACCTTTGGGGTCTTGGAAGCTAGACTGAGGTAAGAGTGGGCTGTCAGGGGTGTTGGGTGATGCATCGTATTTGCAAGGGAGGGATGGTTGGATCCGGCAAAAATTATAATGAAAACAAAGTTTTTGTGCTCTGGGGCAGACTTTGATACTCTAAGATCTACCCACCTGTAGTCACAAAGGCTAAAAGAGTAAGTTTAATATTTTACAGCTATTGGAAACCTTTCAAGGAGCACTTGTTAGGAGCTAATTGAGGTATAACCAAGGAGCAGCACTCAGAACCTCTTCAGAAAAGTGAAGTTTGCAAATACTTGCTCGAAACTTGAAAATGTGGAGCTGAAAATGTGCTTGGGATTTGGATGTGATCTTTGCAGGCTTCCCACAAGGCCGGGACTCTGTGCTCTGCATTCTGACTTGGGTGTGTCTTGTGCGTGGTGGCTGCATGTTCCAGATCTAATCTCCAGTGGTTCCTTTCATAAAAGAGCAACTCCAATAAAGGCTGTGGCAGTGTTAGAACTATGCAAAAATCATATAGGGACATTTCCTGGAAATCTGTTGATTTCCGGAAAGCAAGGAGGTAAATTATTCAACAGCCGTACCTAGAATTGATTTAAAGGGAAGAAGACACAAATATTCTCACATTTATTTGGAAAATTACTTTCTAATGTTACAATGTGATCGACTCATTCGGGCTTGGGATGGGAAATTCCATGATGCTGAAGGTCACCTTGACTAGGGGACGTTCTTTCCTGCCAGGGGATCTCGAGAACACCGAAGGGTCTGAGGGTTCTGAGGGTGGAGCACGGACGGGCCATGAAGAGCTGAGTGTTTGAGGGTTCCTGCTCTTCATCTCCCCCTTTGTGAGATTTAATGTAGCTTCTGCAACCTTTGGGGGACATCTGTCCTTTTTTCTTTTGTTTCCTCTTGAACCGAAAGAGCTCTCTCAACTTCGAGATGTACTGGCCAGGCAGAGCTAGTAGATCGTGCAGCCGGGAGCTCTGCATGCTGGGGGAGACCACAGCTGGTTGGCTGCGGTGGAACGTCCTTACAGGTGGGAGCCCTGGAAGCTCTTGGTCGGCCGACACCTTTCCAGTAACCTGGGCTCGGCCCATTTCCCGTGCGGCGTTCTCTTGCTTTGGGAATCAAAAACGGCAGATTTCTGGGTCCTAACGGTGGCAGACGCAGCTGTTTTTGTTGTCGTTCATTTCAGCAAACTAGCGGCTTCTGCAAGAAGATGAACTAGGATTGCAAGAAATCAGATGTGTGTCTTTGGTGTGCAATATTTTTGTATTACAAATAGCTACGTTCTAACCCACATTAACCCCGTGATATGTGAATTTTGCCAGCTCCTGCTGTGTCTTTTAAATCAAATCCAGTAAATCACTGTGAATGTTCTAATTTCTAAACAAACTAGTCTTCCAGTAGAGGTACTTTAACACTGTACTGCAAATTAGACAACCTAAGATAAATGGACCATCTTTGTTAATTATGTAGTTTAATTGATCAAAACTACCAGATAGGGTTTTATTTATAGCAGTTTTGCTTAGTATTAAATGCTGTCCTATGAAATAGCTTGTGAGTTGGGTGTTTGGGGGTCATTAAGATATATGCTGTTGTTTAGCTTCTGTTAACCTTATTAAGTACCTTTTTTTGGGTCTAGTGCATGTCACAATATGAAATTGCTTTTCATCGAGATGACCAACTTCCATTAGATTGTTCAACCCCCATTGTGTAGACGAACACAAAGCACTTTTCATTTTTGCTCTATTGATCGAGCAGCAATTTGCCTGAACTATAATCAGAACCCGGTGGAGGAAGACGGGAGAAGGTTTCTTTCAATGTCCTTTTTCGCTGGTGGTTTTTCTCCCCGGCCTACCCCACCGTTTGCTTGTAACTAATTTTGCACGCCAGTAGGTAGCAGTGGTGAGCAGAGGCACAGACGGAAAGCTGCCAGTCAGCGATTATAAATTATTATTCATTTCTGTTATAGGTGGGGTGTGCAGTCAGTTACAGTAATAATTACCAGGACTAGAGGGTTTCCTAGGCAACCAGTTTCCCCCCTCATTCACGCTGTTGCTGAGAGAGCGGCCGCAAAGCATGACATCGCTGTATTCTGAGGTTGGTCGCCCCCCTGCCGCTCCAGGTTTGAGGTTAGTTACAGCATCATAAGATGCTCTCAAGCATGGAGAACTCGGGCTGGGCTTAAAAAGCAACCAGCGAGAAGGCCCCTCTCCTCCACGGCTCTGCTTTGCAGGAACAGGGTCCTGAAATGCAGATTGTACATCCTGCTTTGTGACGTTGGTAGGATCTCTTCAAATTGCAGAATGTTTTATTCCTGTTATTTTGGAAACTGGATCATTCATGTGTAAAGTTTTATTATTTAATAAAAATTTGCAGAGGCAGACCTGAAACTAGACCTCTCCTTAGGATTGGAGTCCGATACATCAACGGGGAGCTGTCATCGCTGATCATGGATGTGTTTGTTGTTTGTTCAGTTTTATGAAAATGGTTCACGAAAAGGAAGGAAACACTTCCTGCAGGGGAAGGATTGGCCCTCTGTGTAGTAGGAAAAGAATAGAAACCACATCTATGATCAGGGATCTGTACATGAATCGTATTAGTCTATATTTGGGGACTCTCTGATCTTTCATTTTAATGAACTTACGTCAGTGGTAAAGAGTAGTATTTGTGTCTGCTACGAAAAAAGGGGTTCATGTTTCAGTCTTGCAGGGAGATGCGAAACGTTGACCCACTTACGAGGCGGAAGCCACAAACCCAGACCTGACGCGTCCAGATCTCGTTCTCCGCTAGATGAGCACAGAAATGTTCGGCGCCTCTCGTCGGACCTGTATGTTTGTTGCCGCGAGTTCTCGGCGAGATGTCAGTGTCTTCCCCGCCCCAGAGCCAGGTGATGACCAGTGGTTTCCTGTGTGCGAGCCATGCTGAGGCTCTAGTGCCCTGGAGCTTCTTGCATTTCTGCAAGCTCCTGGGTTCTGAGAAGAGAATGTTAGGAGACCACGCTCCGGCCCCAGGGCAGCCACCCCCTGCCACCTGTCATCAGCTACTCTCCTGGGATAACTGGGATCCCACCACGCTCGCTTCCCCCGGAGACCCATCCCCTGCCCTGCCCGAGTCCTGCCCTGCCCGCTGGTGGTGAGCCGGGCAGGGAGGGTGCACGTGGCCAGTTTGGTCTTGCGAGAGGCGGGAGCTAACGCTCTCTGCCCTGAGCCCTTCCTGGGTGTGGGGATGGCTGCCTTCTGCCGTTGGCCCAACCCAATCCTTCTGCTCCAGAGCGTGGACTCCCGGGCTCAACTGCGCTGCCGGTGATTCCCCACTTGAGGGAATCTTCAGGTCCGGTTTCTGGAACGCACCTCAAAGGTGCGAAACAAGTTTTCAGTCTCCCTGTTAGATGTGGGCTTATGGGGTAATTCATAAAAACGAAATACATGGACTATGTTTTTGATACTACAGATACCATAAAATGTAGTTGACTATACGAATCCATCAGGATGGGTTCACCAGAAGTTTAGGTTTACTTTAAAAAGTTTAATAATCTTTTAAAAAGTATTTATAAACCAAAACTACGAGTCTATCACCTGCTAGCCCAAACAGTTTTATCAAGTAATCCAGGTTTTTTTCTGAGTCGTTTAACAGCCTAAATAGAAGGGGGCGAGTGTCTGAAATGTAGCATCTGATATACGTCAGGTGGGGCTTCTGCCCAATTTGGCAATGGAGTTTTTTAAAATTTTCATATACCTCTCGGTGGCATGAGTTATTTAAACTGAAGCGCTTGGCTCATGTTACAGATAATGAACGGATAACGTGTTACACGGTAAAGCAAAGACATGGCATGAAGTCATTATTTACTTACAAACAATACAGAGTCAGAAAGGTGGATGGTGGTCAGACGTGGCCGTTCGGAGCTCCGGGTTCAAAATGATCCCTGCTAGTTTCATCATCCGCGTCTCGGTTCTAGAAGGAGGAGGAACGTCTTAATCCTCACAAGGTCCGGTCTCATGTTCATAATAAATGATAAAATAGAAAAAGTTGGGCAGTTCCTCTGTCAAAAGCTTGCTTTTTTTTTTTCTTCTTTCTTTAAATAATTGAACTGTTTCAGGAAACATTGTTAAAATCTTAAGGTTAAAGCCTTCTTTCATTTTTTTTTTTTTTTTGTCTAAAGATTACTCTGCACCCTAGACAAAGGAAATATTTAAACTGTTAAATTCGAACAAAGATACAGTCTGCATATGACTTCTCTGAAGCCCTATAAAAATTCTTTAAAATTGCCTATTCACTCAAATTTACTGAGTGTAGCAAAAATGTCAAAGGCATAAAGTCAGAGAAGATTGAATAAAATAATGCAGAAAGACAGATTAGTCATGCACAGACCCACACAGCTTTTCAGAGCACACAATACCACTCTTTATTACCGCTCTATCTTTACAAAGACTACGCTCAATACACAGAGGATGATACATGGCCAGCCATGTCATCTGCCTGCGATTCCAGGACTCATTTATCTGGGCCCTTTTCACAATGACATTGATGAGAGATCTCAGTGTTTTCAGAGCATTGTTTTATTTATCATATATAATGGCTGCTGAAAAAAATAGGGATTATGTCACCGACAGCACACGAAAGAGTTGCCCAGAGGATTCTGTAACAAAGTTTGGTGAAACCTAGAACAAGGAGGCCCGTGGAAACGTCCTCCTCTCTGCCTTCTCCCCCGTGCCAGTCCCCCGACAATCTGCGTGCCGATAAATGTTGGAAAGACATCAAGAAAGTGTTTCACTAAAGCCAAATGCCGGCCACCCCAGACCTCGGAAACTATGGCGATCACGTTTTTGTTTAAGTTTAGGGCACGTTTTAATTACTTCAGAGCTGCTGACTTATTGTAAGCATCTGCAGAGGGACAAAGTCAGTCACAGTTTTGTATCTTGCAAATTTAATAAAGAGCAGCCCTTAAGATAGAATTTCTGAGGCTGCCACAATTGACAAAAGCCAGCTCGTGCTGAAATGTCAACGGCAAACCTCATCCGCAGGCCGCACTGCTGGGCAATCAGGAGAGCGCCGTGGCCGCATATAAACACACGTATGTAACACGCAGTGGGGCGGGGGCGTGAGCCCCTGGGGGTCGCAGTGCTCAGGGGAGGAGGGGCACAGGCTTGCGGTGGAAGCGCGGTAGGAATTTCGGGAAAGCCTCGCTCCTGCAGGTCTGGTTTCCAAGGAGTCAGTGCTATGCGGGTTTTCAGAACCTCTGGGACAGTAAACTGAGGTGGTGACCGACAGCTGCCTCGCAAAAGGTTATCGGGCACGTGTTCCTTGGGGCAATCTCAATTCCACGCCCCTGGGGAGTTTCCTTGTCTTTCTGGGCCTTCGGTGTTATCAGAGAGAACACTCAGGGACGATTTAGGCGAGTTTCGTGACCTGGACCCGTGGACCGGCCATTCCACGGTGCGTGGACGTTTCTTCCAGAACCTGATCGGATGTTCGTGCCCTCCCGATCACAGTGCCCGGTTTCCAGCGACTACGAACCACCCACGAACGACCAACTCGCCGAGGATTTCTGTTAACGTCCGGCCAGCAAATCCCAGTCCTCCCGATGTCGGTCGATGCTCTTGCTCATCGACCGGGGAGAGTTGCGTTTTTCTGTTTTCAGTGCATAGGACCAGAACCCGCCAAAATTATGTATTTTGGAAGATTTAAAGCACGTGGCCGTGGTGCAGAGGCGAGAGGGCGGGCGTGAGGGCGGGGCCCCGTCTCACACCCCGTCTTCCCCTTGCACCCTTGGGCAAGCGATCCTGCTTTTCTGAGCCATTTCATTACTTGCAGAAATCAGGACGGGACCACGCAGAAGGCTGAGCGGCCGCGGTGAAATGTGGCACACGGAAGCGCCTCCGTGGAAGATGACAAAGGCTAGTTTTTTCTGGGGGGGGCGAGAACAAGTGTCCTTTGTCCTTACGGAGGGTCGGCTTTGGTCCCAGGTCCTTGGCTGGTGATCGTGCTGGTTCTGTCCCGGTCACTCTTCAGTTTACAGACTGGTCGTCTGAAGACAGAGAACTTCCCATGAGTGGAGCCTCTGCCGGGAAAAGCTTCCCCGTGGTCCCAACGTCTCAGCTCCTCGTGGCAGCATTGGGGCCGGCCCGGAGCAGACAGGGTGGCCTGGGTGGGACGGGTGGGGGCGAGTGGAGAGGGGGCCTCCACCTGCGCTTGCCCACAGCCTCCCTGGGCCCCCTTTTCTGCCCGTTCTAAGCCTCAGAAATCTCAACCAGTCCATACCAGTCTCCTCCTCCTTCTCCTCTTCGTTTACTTCCTCCTTTTCCTCCTCCTCCTCAGTCCCTGCCTGAGGCCCGCCGCCAAGGCTCCTTCCCCGCCTGCCCCAGGAGGCCCTTGAAGACACAGCACACTCCTGCCTGCGGCTCTCTGGGTCCTGGGAGGGGGCAGAGGGGACAAACCCGGGAAAACAAGACTGACCTGGGCAGGGAAGCGCTGGGTTTCGCCTCGGCTGTCCTCTTGGAGTTGCCGGCAGCGCCCAGATGCCCAGATGTTCCTCCCTCCCGCCGAGAGGCTCCTGCAGGCAGAGTGAGACTGTTCGGTGGAGCCGGGAGCTGGGGACAGGCAGGAACCTCACGTGGCTCCGCTACCGTCGAGGGACTGCGGTGCCCCCGCAGGGGACCCCAAACTCTCGCGTCTGCTTTGGAGAAAAGGACTAAATGGAGAGCATCGGTGTTCTGTGGTGCGATTCTGGGGCATTTAATTGTACTTACTTCTGTCTTCCCAGGTGTCTGATGTAAATATATTCTTTAAAATTTTAGTACGTAAAATACAAAAAATTAAAATAATACGAGTTCTCTTTGCCCATCTGAGAAACCAGCTGTTCAATGTCTGCAAAAGACTCTTGTTCGTACGAGCTGCTCCCCTTCGTGCCCAAGCCGTGGTACCGTTTCTTTTATTCTATCTTAAATCTAACTTTTTTTTTTTTTTTCTTGAGACAGAGTCTCGCTTTTGTTGCCCAGGCTAGAGTGAGTGCTGTGGCATCAGCCTGGCTCACAGCAACCTCAAA
>NW_012148108.1:2502708-2504739 GCF_000956105.1 Propithecus coquereli | reverse complement strand
TGTGGTGCGATTCTGGGGCATTTAATTGTACTTACTTCTGTCTTCCCAGGTGTCTGATGTAAATATATTCTTTAAAATTTTAGTACGTAAAATACGAAAAATTAAAATAATTCGAGTTCTCTTTGCCCATCTGAGAAACCAGCTGTTCAATGTCTGCAAAAGACTCTTGTTCGTACGAGCTGCTCCCCTCCGTGCCCGAGCCGTGGTACCGTTTCTTTTATTCTATCTTAAATCTAACTTTTAAAATGGTAGAATAATCTGTCATGTGACAAGAAGGATGACAAAAGCAAAAATCACTGGTAATCTCACCGTGCCATCAGAGTTGTGGTTCCTACGCTGCATTTCGTTTTACTTTTTCACGGCGTACTTGCGTACAAAATGCCACCCTACTTGCGGACGCTTCTTTGATACTCCGTTGCATGATGGTACTGTACGTTTATTCAGCCAGTTCCCTGTTGTGGGATAGTAATGTCCTTTCTAGTTTTCTGCTGTGGGATCCTCAACAGCTTTGCCCACAGTTCTTTGCAAACATCTCTGATTATTTTCCTTGGGATGCATTTCCGGGAGAAGATTTGCTGGGTCAGCTATGTTTTTGCAAAATTGGACCTGAGTACCTAGAAGGGATTTATCAGAATCCTTGACTCACACACACTCATCCTCATCTGTACACGGCCACACGTGGTGTATTTAAATGATGTTGTCATAATGTGAGCCCACCACCCAAGACACAGCTAAGAACGGAACAGTTATATGCGGTCCCCGGCCCTTCCCTACGTCCCCACCTCCCTCCCCCAAGATAACCATCTGCTCAATTCTCCCTTCATTCTTTTGCTTTCCTTTTTATGTATTTTATTGTCTACCTTGTATTCCTAAAAGCATATATCCTCGTTCAGTTGTTTTTAACTTTAAAAGAGTACTATCCGGTGTATAATCTTCCGTGACTGACGTTTTGCAATTAATGTTATCTTGCTGGGATCCTTCCATACTGTCGCGTCTCAGCATCGTTGGTTCACCTGGGTGGAAACACACACTGGTTATCCGCTCTGTTCGTTGGTGTGCTAGTGGTTTCCAGGACCTTGACGTTGTGTACAGTGGTGGTGCAAACATTCTTGCGTGCATCTCCTTTTACACATGTGCAAGATTTCCCCTTGGGTGTGTGGACGTAGGAGTGGGCTTGTGCTGACTGTTCAACTTTAGGAGGTAATTCCAAGCTGTTTTTCTAACGTGGTTGCCTCTCCCACAACGTATAGGAGATTCTGGGATCCGTAGCGTCTCTAACACTTGGTATTGCTAGACTAGTAGTATTTGTTAATCAAGTAGGTGTGAAGCGGTTTCTCATGATGGTCTTAGTGGCATCACCAGTGATGTTGATCTTCTCTTAATATAAAAATTTTTGCCGTATCTGTTTATTCTTCTATGAAATGCCTCTGTGTGTTCCTTGCCGATTTTCCATCACGTCGTGTGTGTGCTCTTTATGGCTGTGCAGTTCAGGGTGTTTTTGATGTTAATCTGGTCAGTTGTGTGTGTTGCAAAATCTTGTGTCTTTTTACTTTCAAAGGTACCTTTTGAGAAATATAAAGTTCTTAATTTTAACATATATAGCCAAATGTGTTCATCTTTCTCTTTATAGTCACTGATCTTTGTTTAAGGAACTCCATTTCTACCCCAACGTCTAAATGTTATTGAGTTGTATTTTCTACTAAGAAGGTTGAAGTTGTGTTTTTAACATTTGAGTCTTTAATGCACCTGGACATGGTTTGTCAACCTGGTGTGAAGAGAAGGTACAGTTTCTTCTTTTCCCAGATGGCTTTGAATTCTACTTATTCAAGAGTGAGTTTTTCTTTGTCTTCTCCGTGCTGATCTGACATATAACTTTTGTCGTTCACCAAACATCAGTTACCTTAGTGTGAGGCTCTGTTTCTGGGCTTGTCCCTTGTTGATTTATTTTCCCTGTCTCGATTACCATGGTTTACACTAAATCGTGAACTAAAGTACAGCGGGTCTCTTCTCTCTACGCTTCATCTCCAGAGT
>NW_012148108.1:2496255-2496846 GCF_000956105.1 Propithecus coquereli | reverse complement strand
TACCAGGCCCCCCACCCCGCACGACGCATTTGTAGTTCAAAAGAAAATCCCACTTTTATAGCTGGTGCCACCTCCACAGTTTACACTTTGCCCGTGAAATACCAAAACCAGGGAGTACATTTTCCAAGGGAGAAATTTTATCAAAATGCTCGTATTGACGGGATAGGGCAGTAGCCGCTCCCCGTCTGCAAGGCTGACCCGGGGTTGCCGCCAGCGACCCTTCCTTCCGGACACTCGTGGAGGGTGCTGAGCATGTCCCCCCCCCACCGCGAACACAGTAAGCATTTCCTTGCCTTCCAGCCTGACTCCTGCTGCTCCCTTCTCCGGGAAGTGCCATGTGTGCAGGTCACTGGATCCTCCAGAGGTGGCCCAGGTGGCACTTCCCGGAGGACGTCTTCCTGGCTTACCTGGGGCAGCTGCCCGCCCCTGCCCATGGGCGCCCGCCTCACTGGCACGGTCCTATTCTGCGCCGCGCTGGCTGGTGTCGACTCTGCCGGCGACCTCACCTCCCCTGGGGCCCTCGTGTTCCTGGGGGGCCCAGGCTGGTCCTCCGGCAGGGCTGGGGGGCTGTGGCCGGGACGTGGGCCCCCG